>NC_074726.1:28780324-29108240 GCF_947242115.1 Biomphalaria glabrata | reverse complement strand
TTAAGCTATAAGAGACTAAGATAATAAAGTATTTAGGCTATAAGAGACTAAGATAATAAAGTATTTAGGCTATAAGAGACTAAGATAATAAAGTATTTAAGCTATAAGAGACTAAGATAATAAAGTATTTAGACTATAAGAGACTAAGATAATAAAGTATTTAGACTATAAGAGACTAAGATAACAAAGTATTTAAGCTATAAGAGACTAAGATAATAAAGTATTTAGGCTATAAAAGACTAAGATAATAAAGTATTTAGACTATAAGAGACTAAGATAATAAAGTATTTAGGCTTTAAGAGACTAAGATAATAAAGTATTTAGGCTATAAGAGACTAAGATAATAAAGTATTTAGGCTATAAGAGACTAATGTGGTGGGTTTGTCACAGAAGACAACTAAATTCTAAATGACGAAAGCAACTCGTAGGACGATTCCAAACTTTATTGTACACTAAAGACCTGCAGCCATACGTGAACACATGGTGTAGAACCAAGCACAAAAGGGAGTGGTGACGACTTAGGTCCAGTAACATACGGACATTACAGCGACAAGAAATGCCGGTCGAATGGACAGTGCCCACGTTGGTCTGCCTTGTCATGCGCGGACACAAGGTGCCATCTAGTGGGAAGGGTCACGTGGATATCGGGGTGGCCGGTGTTTCCTGAAAAGGTATCCACTCCACTACACTAAGATAATAAAGTATTTAGGCTATAAGAGACTAAGATAATAAAGTATTTAGGCTATAAGAGACTAAGATAATAAAGTATTTAGGCTATAAGAGACTAAGATAATAAAGTATTTAGGCTATAAGAGACTAAGATAATAAAGCACTAGGCTTTTCTGAAACTAATATGATATTAACACAATAATAAGGTGTTTTAACACGTGTTGTGGGTAGGGCACAGAAGAACTAAATAAATGACAACGTAGTTCTGCAGCCATACATAAACACATGGTGTGGAACCAGGCACAAACAGGGAGTGGAGACGAAGTAGGTCCAGTAACGAACAGACACTACAGCGACAAGAGATGACGGTCATCATCATCATCATCGAACTCCATTAGAGTGAGGGCTTGAGAGGCTCAAATCCTCTCTTGCAAAAGCCCTGGACAGAAACCCTGCTGTCTCGCGTAGTGCATAAATGTCGCCATACAGGTCGAGAATTTTTAGTTTCCCAGACCTGTCGAGACGGAGATCAGCAAGTCTGGGGCAGTCAAACAGAATATGAGGTACGGTTTCCTCTTCTTCCCCGCGGCGGTGGCACCGTGAATCAAAATTTGGCCATAGTCGCGAGAAATATGAGCCAACAGGACAGTGCCTGTCCTGCTCTGTGCTATAATAGCTTGCTCAGGCCTGGACAGCCTCCACCACCGGGAAGTGCGGTCAGGGCGCTTCATGCGCTCCCAGACTCCACGGGACTTGAAACTTGTTTCAGCACTCAAACCACTTTTCCATTTCTGTTTTTTTTTGTATTATAGCCACGGCTTGATGAAAGCTTGCGGCCTGTTCTGTGGGTGGAATTTGCCCTCCCTGGTGGGCCAAGGAGTCTGCAGTTGTGTTGACGGTAGAATGGACAGTGCCCACGTTGTTCTGCCTTTTTACGCGCGGACACAAGACGCCATCTAGGGGGAAAAGTCACGTGGATATCGGGGTGGCCAGTGTGGCCTAAACAAGTATCCACCTCACTACACACAAAAAAAGGTATTTACATTCTAGGATGCTAAGATATTAAGACACCAAGATAATAAGATATTTAAATAGTAAGATACTAACATATTTTAACACCATTATTATTATAGCTTTTATATAGCGCTACTTTCATGCTTATAGCATGCTCAGAGCGCTTTTGGTCCAATCTCATTTGTGGACCGGTGGGGGGGGGGGGAGGGGGTATCTAGGAGTTGGTTTTCCGTGCTGCCTTTAGGCGCTCAGTAAACACAACTCTGCCCGAGTCGGGTGTCGAACCTCGAGCCCCCTTCTAGGTAGCCAAGCACTTGGCCTCTCGACCACGCTTCCCTTCCATTAAGGTGTTAAGACACTAGTCACTAGACAAAACAGTGACTAAGACACTAGGGAACTAAGATATTAAATACTACAATAACCTAAAACTAATAATGTTGTCTGAATTTACATATATTCTTAGCTTAAATAAAGAGGAAAGAAAGATTCTATCACTTCTTTATCTTGAATGATGATTTTAACAGCTAGTCTTGTCTAACAATATAATCAAACCAGTTCTTAAAAATAAATCTCAACATATAAACGGCATTATACAACAAAAAGGACGACATTCATGGTTTGGACAGATAATAAAAAGATTGTTCAACTCAGCCTGGAGATTGGAGGATCGATGGAAATATTTACCAAAAAGAAAACAAGTAAATGAGTCTGTGGTACAGAATGTTGTTCATTTTGTAAGTAGAGAAATGAAGCCATTTGTAAAATGTTTGTTTGGCATGTTCCGGATGTTCCTTCAGAGTTGAAGATAGTTTACTTCCTAGTCCAAACCTCCCGCAGGACGACGGGGGATGGGAGCGGGCAGGGTTTGAACCCGGGACCATCGATAAATCCGAACGACAGTCCAGCGTGCAAACCGCACGACCAGGCAGCCATCCTGGCGAGTATAAATAAAGATGAACGTGAAATATCCCATTAATTAATGTAAGTAAACATCTTCTTTTTTGAAGTAACGTCTGTATTATATAAGATAAGATAAGATAAGTACTAGAGTCCACGGGCTTATAATCAAATAGTTTCAGGTCAATTTCATTTCGTTTAACTTTTCATTCATATGGCCAGCGACACAAGTGTCCTAAATTAAAATGGCCCGCAGGTCGAAATAGGTCAGGCATCAGTGGACTATGGGATAGGTAAAGGTAAAACCTCGTTTTAGAAAACATCAAATTTTAAAAAGAAAAAAAAATCATGCCAGAAAAAAAGAAACTGTTAGAAATTTAAAAAAAAAAAAGGAAAGGGGGGGGGGGGTTAATCGCATTATCAAATATGACGTTAAAATTATCTTTAGTTGAAGGAGATTAAAAGCAATAAAAGACTTAAAGCATTTTGTGACAAGCTTTTAGACAACGTTGAGGATACTAAATTCCTAAAGGCTAATGCTTTGAAATGTTCCTATTAATGTATTATGTAAAGTTTTCCTTTCAGATCTTACTATCTATGGGGCAGATGATGTTAAGGCCATCTGTTTCTTGAGCTAATGGTTAAGGTTGTCATGTGGCCATCACAACGACCAACTGCATTTAACTTTCCCCAACTAAGGTCAGGTACCCATTAGAGTTGGGTGAACTCAGGGGCGTCCTAAAAATCCAGACATTTAAAAAAATCCCAGTCTTCACCAAGATTCGAAACCAGGACCCCAGGTTTGAAAGACAAGCGCTTACCCACTTAGCCACCGCGCCACCCATTAATGCTATAGGCCTTGTAGAATATTCCATAAAACAGTGATGCCCAACCTAGTTCGACCTGCGGGCCATTTTAATCTCCGACATTCGTGTCGCGGGCCACATCAACGAATATGTACAAAATCGAAATGAAATTGACTTGAAGCTCTTTGATTAGAAACTCTTGGATCTAGTACTTACAGTAATTAATGGGATATTTGAAGTTAATCTCTTTTTTTTTTTTTTCCAAGCGTCAAAATGGCTTCTTTTCTCTACTTAAAATGAGAGCAACATTGTAGCTACCTTAACCCCCGACTGATTTTCTTGTTTCTTATTGAAAAACACTCCCATCAATCAATCTTGAGGAGTAGCTTAACAATTTTTCATTCACGGCTCAAACCAACAATGTCGTCATACTTATCTTATCTTATATAATGCAGACGTTACTTCAAAAAAGAAGATGATTACGTCCTACGCGTCATGCATTTAGTCATGCATATTAACCAATGACTTAAATTCTATTAACCAATGACTTAAATTCTGCCAGGTCACTGGTTTCCCTGGCTAGCTCAGGCAACCCATTCTACGCTCTAATAGCACTAGGGAAGAAGGAGCATTTGTACAAATTTGCTTTATAATGGCGTTTAGGGCCTATATGTTATTCTGTTTTTAAAAAACAGCCACACTTTATTTTGCAAATCAAATATGTTGGTTCACTATCATGTTCCAGAAAACGTAAAGATCCATTCCCATTTCATAAACGCACATGTTAAAGGTCATCATACTAATCCATCAGAGAAAAATTGAGGGCTCTTACCTAGGTGAAAATGTTGGGGTTTTTTTTTTTTTGGAAAAAAAAAAGGGGGGGGGGGAATTTTCTAAACTTTGTGCAGACTTTTCGGATGGAAACACGTCGCGGGCAGGATCTGGCCCGCGGGCCGTATTTTGGGCATCACTGGCCATAAAACATTTCACATCCTGTTATGGCTATTAAAAAGGGAGTTAATCACCACAGCAGGAATATTGTATACAAAAGCTGAGTTATTCCTCTTTAATAACTGCGGTTTCATTGTAAAGTAAGTTTCTCTTCAATTACTATGTTAGTTTATATTTACAAAGAGAGACTCCATTTAGACTACAGTGATGCTCAAGACTACGGCCCGTGGGCTACATCCAGCCCGTGGTGTAATACTGTCCAGCCCCTCCATAATAAAGATATAGATGATCGCTTACATTGAACTTGTGATGATTTTTAAGATTTCAAGTAGCCTGCAATACATACGAGGCCGAAAAGGTTGAGCATCACTGCCCTACGGGACTGTCCATGTTCGCATCCTATTAGACAAGTATAAATGACATGATTGTATGCAGCTTTGAATAAATTCCAACTTTCACCATATCTTGTTTTTTTTTTGTCTTGTATTTTGTAATGTACTGTAAACGCACATATTAAAATGTTATAAATTTGCTTTTTTTTTTTATTGCTACTAGCCCAAACCCGGCATAGTTCAGAATGTAGTCTGATATTATCAGTAGACTAAATAATTTCCTAAATGTTACTTTTATTGCCTTCTGAGTTATTCGCTAAACAGGTACAGAGTTACAGCTGGGAGAGTTTGATATATACTGCAGGATTAAGATATCTTAGTTGCATTTTTTTCTTCGATGTCTTCCATCTACTTTTGTAACTAAACCTTGCTAGGGTGTCACGTGTCCAGCACAACGACAAGTATGGTCGTGCGGTTTTCGCGCAGGACTGTCGTTCGGACTTATCGATGGTCCCGGGTTCAAACCCTGCCCGCTCCCACCCCCCGTCGTCCTGCGGGGTAAATTATCTTCAACTCTGGAGGAACATCCGAAACATGGACAACATTTTACAACAAGCAAACATTTTCCAAACGACTTTATTGAGATATCTGGACCACTGAATTTAACAATTCAACTTAAACATATTCTTACATTACCTTTATTTTTGTCATCTCTACCAAAGAAAGTAATGATGATTGTAGGAAATATATACAAGATTAAATAGTAGGCCTAATAGTATTTCATTGAATCTCGAGAGTGTTACAACAGTGTTCGTTACACGAGTAGAAGTATCACAGTGTGTTACAATGCCATCTGTCGACATCGAGAAGTTCATAGAAGTCTAATTCATAAGACGCTGGTTGTGATTGTGTATGTGTTTCGTGTGTGAATGTTGTTCGAATTTTTCATATATATTGTTATTGTACAGTAGTTACGCTGAGGTGGTCTAGTGTAGTCAAACTGAATTTCCATGTGATTGGATCAATACAAATCTTATCTTATCTTAGCGGACACATCAGCCGTTTTGTTAGCGGTCAACTATGTCAAGAGACAATGAACGGACCTACAGGACAGAGTGCTGGTATGTACTATCCACGTGTAAATCCACTTTCCAAACTCCAAGACAGAAAGTTTAGGGAATTAACTGGTTACCTTTTTTTGTCTTCAAATTTAATAAAAATAAAAAACACTTATTAGTATCTGACTTTCAGTTTAACCTTCTGTATTTTCGAGAATGAATCAATCACCATTGAAATATTAAACTAATTATGTGTTTATGTAGGTCACATGACTCTTGTTAACCGTGGGCCACAGAAACATGACCTTTTCATCATCCTCCCACATAGATCTAAGTAGCATAGATGGATAGTTAGACTTTAATATAACTTTAAAATTCTTATTGAATGTTTTATTGTTATACTGGCATTGTGTAAATAGTTCTTGTTAGGCAGAATTAGGAACAAATGATAATACTAGTTACCTCCCCTTATGTAAATAGTCATTAAACCAAGTTATTTCCCCTTGTGAAATTTAAAGTAAATTAGTCATAATTTCTTATGGACTGACCCCTTTTTTTTTTAAAAAAATGTGTGTTCTCTTGGACCTATCACAAGCATGTTTTTATTGAGGAAAAAAATATATAAAAAATTTATTTGGGGGTTCAAAGATGAAGGTACTACTATTTCCAATATCTTGGAAAGAAAATTTACCTCCTAAGTTTCCCAGACAAGTCATGTAAATGGGTTACATCCCCTTGAAATTCCTGCTATTAGGGGTTGTTACACTGACTGATGATTAATATAACTAATTTGGACATGCTTTAATCTCATCATTAAGATATATAATATTTTTTTTTATTTCTTCAATCTGTTGTTGATTTTACAAAACTTTCTTGGCGCCTGCTAAGGTTTTAAATCGTTGGACTCAAAGACAAGACCAAGTCTCAATAAATGATGTATTGTGCTCTAGAAATGTTACATTCATACTTGCTATTTTTAAACAAGTGATACGAAATACACATCATAGCACTTCCTTTATCACCAGATGAAAAAATCAGTTTACAATCAGTTGTTTACAAACAACAATTTCTAATCTCAATAAGCTCGAAAGTTTCCTGATACTAGATACTATAAAAAAAAATACAAGCTTTATCTGAATACAAAGTTCAAAACCTGCAATCTATATTGGTACTGACCTCCAATGCAGCCATTTCTAACAAACAAACTAAAACATTTTAGCTTTCATTTCCAAAATAAAAACAAATATTCATAGTTTTAACATACAAGGGCAACATTTACCTGGCCACCAAAATCATCCAATCAGCTCACTGGCAATACATAAGTAAGATGTAGATCTAAACATCAACTACTTTGTAATCAAGCCTATGCATTTAATGCTAAATAATACTAAAATATTACTAACAACAGATAACTCTTGTCACAAGTCATATCAAGATAACTCTTGTCACAAGTCATATCAAAGTCATTCAGAATAAGTTAAACATTTCTCTGAACCATACATTTTTTAAAAGTCAAGTTAATTAGAATAGTCACTCTCATAGAAGGTTCATACCATGCAGATTTAGTTCACCTGTTATAAAACTTGTTTTCTAAGAAGGCTAGGTTCTGCCCACTTCCTTCCATGTTTTCTAAAATTATAGTCTCAGCAGGTTGCTCAAATGAAAGGTGTTTCAGGGTCCTACAGTCAGTACCACTTTCAACCACCCAAGATTTTCACCCTTGAGTCCAGGTAACCTAACTTAGCTGGTAATCACAGGGGCATTAATCCAGGCCTCAAGAGCAGCAAACATTTATTTGCTGTCCATAAAAGGCATTGACCTTCCCCCAATCTTATGTCCCCATATTTAATGGGGCCATCGTAAATCAAAACTAGTTAATCTGAAAGAGGAAAAGAACTTAAATATTTGGCCAAGTAACTGCGGCTTTGACAACTGCCACTATCAATCCTCAGAAATGAGAAATAAAAATCTTAAAAAAAAATACATTTCTAAACAGAAAATGGTGATCTAACATGAGTTGAACAGAAAATACTAAAAAAAAAAATAAAAAAAAAATAAACATAGAAAAATAAACCTAGACATAAAAAAACAACATACAGAAAGTTAGAAAAGACAAAGAAAAATAAACATAAACTTACTAAAATAAACATAAACACAAAAGTTTCTTAGAGTTCACTTTTCATTAAAAATAATGCAATGTAAATAATATCAAAATATTCGAAGACTTCATGACTGTAACTGAGACCTGAAGTGGAACATTTTGTGATCATACCTAATGCCCACTTCTAGTTGACACAGAATGATTGTATCATAACTTTCAAGCTTTTCACTTCAACTATTTGTAACATCTATGAAACACACCGTCTAGTGTTTCTAAGTTTAAAAAAACATCTTATCTAGGTGTAAATATAACATTTAAATGTATTAGAAAAACAACTTGTGACAATCAAATATTTTACAAATTGCATTAATTACAGTGCCAACATTTAAATGTTTTAAATTAAATTAAATTTAAATAAATTACATTTAAATTTAAACCAAAAAGTGCTGCAAAAAGAAATTTTACAGCATAAAGCCTACTCTGACCTGTGGGAACTACATACAAAGGAAAGAGTTAAATGCATTTTAAGATTAACTCAGTCATACTGGCCACATGACTCCCTCATTAACCGTGGGCCACAGAAAACAGATGACCTTTACACCATTTGCCCTATAGATCTAAAAAGGAGGAACTTTTAATCACAATTCATGATGAGGATTTCTAGCTTCCAACCAAAAGACACTGTACTGATAAATAAAAAAAAAAAATCAACAACTTTGAATCAATCACACAAACTTAATCAATCACACAAGATTAAAACAATCATAGCAGACTGAAACAATCACTGAACAGCAGCACTGGATGAAATGTTAAACAAAATGGAGGTATGTATTCTCAATAGAAGGGTAGGGCACATTCTAAGCCTTTTAGAACAGGAGGAGAACCACTGCGGTGGCAACAATGTAATACTGAGATCCCCTGACACCAAACCTGGGACATCATTCTTTTTGAAAGCACCCGGACTAGGGAAAATGAAGCAAATAAACTAATGGCTCTAGAGAGCTAGGACAAGGAATACTTTTCTTTCAGCAAATCAACCAGGTCCTGACGTCCTATGTCCTCGCTGCCCAGGACATCCAACAACAGGGTGACTTTGTCTGGCCCAGTGGTCCCGTCCTCTCGGTAACTTTGGAGCGCCCCAAATATCTGCCTGTAGCTATCCTGTGAAAGAAAGTGAGCAATTTAACTTCAGACTAAAGAAAGAGTGAGCATGCTGATGTACATATAGGGAGAGATCCAAGGGCCAGTTGAGATGGAGGAGAATGATGGGGATCAGGGGACCCATTGCATTTGCTCAAGGGGGCCTTCAGACAGGAGTGTCGGTGAACATCCAATTTAATCCTGACCATGGGTCAAAGGTTCCTAATTGGGATTTATCTGACGGGGAAGCTTCTATATTATCTCTTGTCCACTTGACTCTGAAGTTTGAACTGAAGTTTGAAGACTATTCAATATGAAAATGTTTTATTTCTAACGAACTTTAAGAAGTTTCTTTTCATTACCATTTGTAGAAAAGTTTAAGTAGGTGTGAAAGAAGTGGTGGCTTTAAGTTGGGTTAATTGAGCATAAAAATTAATTAAATTAATTAATTCCATTTTTTTTAATCTAAATGTCTACTACCCCTACTGGAGGACCCCTGGTGGACAGCAGCTTTTTCTGCATCAGATATGGAAAATATGGCAAGTCACAACTGGGTTTGTTTGGCCATGAAAAATACTGTACTCATCCTTTATCTTTGGAATCGTAGACAATACCTTATTGGTCTAACTAATTAGATCTAGGATTTCTATTAAATAAAGCTATCCTTTTCATTGGTTTGGCTTAACTGTCCAAAAACTATGAATAGACTTTATGAATAATATCTGAGGTCAAGCCATGAAAGCCAAGAATTGAAAAATGATTCTTTATCAAAGTTGATTTTGTGCAGATAGTTAAGAAATAACTAAATGGGATCTTTTTTCAGTCATATTTCTTTCAGGAACACCTTTATTACCGTACCTTAAGTAATGATAACATGCATTACATTTTAACTAAGGATATTATTTTGAATGTTTCTTTTCTCTCTTTCAAAAAATTAAAATTCAAACTTTTTTTGCAGACTTCTGCTTCAATGTAAGACCTAGCCATTAAATTAGTTTTTTTTGGTTCATCTTTTGTGATCCAGATTTAACTCTTTCTCTCCTAATTGACAATAGCATCGTTGATTTGACCTCATTAAAATAAATTGATGTTTAATTTTTAAAACTTTATTTTATGTTATATAGAAGAAGCATTCATTCCTCTTTAAGTCTATACCAAATTAAACATTTTCTGATCACAAAGAACAAAGCTATTGAAACTTAATCATAATATGGTAGTGAAATAGTAATGAACTAAATGAAGAATTTCGTCTGAATGTGCAAAAATAATGACGGAGGAAAAGAGTTAAACTATTCAGTTCAAAGTAACAAAGTTAACGAAGCTTTAGTTCTAACATTAATCCAGTAATTTACACAAGACTAGTTCTCATAAAACAATTCAGTAATCTAGCAACTGGACTAGTTCTCGTAACGTGAATTCAGTACCATACACTAGACTAGTTCTCATAAAACAAGTAAAAAAATTCAGTAATCCAGCAACTGGACTAGCTCTGGATGGCTGCCTGGTCGTGGGTTTGCGCCCTGGACTGTCATTTGGATTTATCGATAGTCCCGGGTTCAAACCCTGCCTGCTCCCATCTCCTGTCAAGGGGAGGTTTGTGCTAGGAAGTAAACTATCTTCAACTGTGAAAGAACATCCGAAGCGTGTAAAACATTTTTCAAACATTTTTACATTAAATCCAGTAACTTACACTAGGCTAGTTCTCATAAAACAAATAAAACAATTTCTGTAATCTAGCAACTGGACTATTTCTGCTAACATGAATCCAGTAACTTACACTCGGATAGTTCATCTGTAACTGCTCCACTTTGCTCTGCAGCAGACCCAGACGAAGCATCAAGATGGACCAGTTTTTACCCAGATGAGAGGCTAAAAATGCTAATCCACTGTCTGACAGAATACCACTCTCTCTCTCTTGTGGACCGTCTAAGGTGTCCGTGCTGACAGCAGAAATGAAGTCAGTGGCTGCTTTCATGTACTCCTGGTGACAGTGGTCATCTGTGGAGAGCATAAAGTTACAGGTTCTTATAAAAGAATTTTAAAAATACAAATGGTCTTAGAAGACAACCATTAACAACCATTTAATAACTGTAAGACAAAATTATTTCCAATCCAATTTTTCCTTATGGATAATAAAGATTATTATTATTGATATTTCCATTAATTTGTAAAAAACTTAAATCCTCAAAAAAAAAGAACTGTTGTGTTAGAGTCCAATTGATCTACAGCAGCGGTTCTCAACCTTTTATGCTCGCCGACCCCTTTTTACAATGCCCCACTCTGCCGCGACACATACACACACATACAGCAATAGAAGAGTAGACAATAACAATCCACATTTTCGATGGTCTTAGGCGACCCCTGGCTAATCGTCAATCGGCCCCCAAGGGGATCGCGACTCACACATTGAGAACCCCTGATCTACAGGTTTTGTAAATAAGCTGCAACTGAAAGTAAGATCTTTAAAGCTGTTTTTGATTTTTTTGTATTTAGTTCCTACACTTATTAATATTAAAATAATCCACTTTCTTATTTTGTAACAGAAATGATTTATAATATATAATTATAGTTGAACATGTATGTAAACGTATATACAGTGCTTTTTTTGCGACACGGCGTACAAACACCTTTTCCAATGTGGGGAAAAAATTATTAGTTGTATTTTAACATTTATTATTAATTTATAACTAGTTAAAAGTTAGGCAATCCATCACTGAGTACCAGCACCTTTTTTTTTTTTACAAAAAAAGCAATATATATATATATATATATATATATATATATATATATATATATATATATATATATATATATGTATATATATATATATATATATATATATGTATATATATATTTGTATATATATATATATTTGTATATATATATATATATATATATATATATATATATATATATATATATATATATATATATATATATATATATATATATATATATATATATATATATAATATATATATATATATATATATATATGTATATATATATTTGTGTATATATATATATATATATATATGTAAATATATGTATATATGTGTATGTATATATATATGTATGTGTGTATTTTTATATATATATATGTGTATATATATACACACATGAAAGTTGTACCCAGTTTAATATTTTCAAAATGATTTATAAGATTGTCACTCTTAACTAGATTTGTTTACATTGATATTTGTTTTTCTATCTTGGAACAATTTTCATATTTATGTGCTATAAACTAAAATGCAAACTGAATAATATTTTAATTTGTACACACTGTGGATTATCTGCAAATAAAACGATAATAGTGTCAAGGAGGAATGGTTTGAACTCAATAGCTATTATTGTGGTAAGATGCATTCTCCATGGCAGAAACCCAATGGAGTAGAACACAACAGAAAGTTAGCATTCGTATAAGAAGAGCTCCACATGTCTCGTTCATAATAATCGGACAAGTATCTATAGGTATTTAATTTTTGTTTCTTTAATTATTTGTTTTTTAGAAAGATTATAAAGCTATACAAAATTAGTTTTTTTTTCCTCTTTTCATGATTTAATTCTCTTTGCATATAACTTAACACCACACTTTCATGCAGGATCTCAGAGAATTGGGTTGGGTCGTACCGTGTACATAGTGTTCCGGGCTCGGGTCCTGGGTCTGCTCATTAAAAACGAAGGCGCTAACTACTGGGAATTTCTTCATATTCCTGTACTATAACCTCCAAAATATAGTGTAAGGACCGCCACCCCACCCATGGGTTCACTGATGACAGCCCTTTGTGTGGAATGGGGCGGCAGACTACTTTGTCAATTTAAATTCCATCCTTATCCCGGAAAAGGTTTAAAAAAAAAAAAAAAGCTCAGCCAAGGTAACCCAAATGAGGCTGTTTTCGCTATTTGTTGTTCAAATATCTAATTCGACTCTATTTCCATCGAGGCACCACGTTGAGGCTACAGGATCTGAAATCCTGTCCTTTTTCAAACTAGAATTAGGCGCTATTGCGTTAATTATTATATGGGTTAATTATTATATTGGTGAAACTGTTATATTTTTACAAACAGCAGAACAAACACACAAATACATGTTTGAGCTTTCATTTTAGAGAACAAGAAAATAAATTTTTCTAAAAAGGAGGTTTCTTTTTTTAAATGACTAACACATTATGTAACTTAGTTTGAATCTCTAACAAGTGAATAACGAATTTTTTAAAAATTTGGCTAGAAAATTGCACTGACCTATATCAAGTAGTGGGAAGACAAAACAAGTTGGCACCGAGTCATCAGGACATTTGTCGCAGCAATTCATGGAGTAGACTCCCTTGGGTATCGAGTGCTCCAGCACATAGCCTGGGTACCTACAGGGGTCATCCAGACCCAACAGCACACAGTGCATGCACACCAACGAGATTTCACATTTCAGTAGTGGCCAGTCCTTAAAGAGGCTCATGGCTGCCCTTCGAACGCTCAGCACCAGCGACCAGATCTCCTGAAGGTCCGAGGCACCCCTGGCTGACACAACCACCACTGTAGAGTCCAGTCTCCTCTCCCTGACCACCAACAGACTTGAACTGTTGACCTCAGCAATGACCCCATCCTGCCAGTTTATCCTGGGGCCGTTGGCAAGGAAACTGTGCAGCTTCACAGATAACTTCTCAAAGAAATTCGGCGGAGCCTTCCCAGAAAACATTATCTCCATCGTCAGCTCAAATGTGTTTCTGGGAAGAGTGGACGGCCACTTGGATTCAAAGTCCTCTGGTTTGCTCTCGGGGAAAAACCAAGGGAACTGGACAATAAAAGACGATCCAATCAGAGAATTGGTGGTTGAATTTCGCAGTTCGAAACAAAGGGAAAACTTAATCAGAAGAGACATAACAAGTTTCAGGAAATTGTCTGATGTCTCGGCGGATAAATTCAAATGGACCAGCAAATAGCGGAGCATCTCTTTGGTCAGCAGCCCTCGGCCCAGGAAGTTCTTTTTCATTTTATTGAACTGGGACTCTGAGAAAGACAACTCCTGGCCAATGTCCTGGTTGTAGAAGACCACCTCCTCAAAGTCGTGCCTAAACACTGCCCGAAGCATGTCAATCAAAGACTCAGGTTTCTGGAAGATGGTGGTCTTGAGCAGGTCATCTTCATGGTACCAGACAATTTCCCCGGTAGAGTGGAAATACTTCAAAACCATGTCGAGGCTGCTCTCTGGTGATCCTCTCATTCCCATCATGGACTGTTGGTTCTCGGACATCACCTGGACATAAAAAAGACTCTAACTCAAATATCATTCTGAGAACATTTCTTTCATTATTTTTAAAAGCATCAATTCATGGAATGTTGGTTCTCGGACATCACCTGGACATAAAAAAAGACTCTAACTGAAATATCATTCTGAGAACATTTCTTTCATTATTTTTAAAAGCATCAACTCTAACAGAACAAAGGCAAAGTCCCATTCAACTTACAAGCAATGTGATAGTAAAGCTTTGGCTGCTTTATTGATCCTTATTGGAAATGTGTTATAGTTACATCAAATCTTTAAAAAAACAACACAATATTCCACAGAAAAAAACAGACAATATACAGAGAAGTTTATAGATTTTTTTAGTCCTGTTCCCTAGTCAACCAGTAGCAGTGATGAGAAACCCTCAAAGAGTACGGAACAAAAGTGTTTTTGTAGTGTTCGGTTCGACTCTATGTACTTAAAGAGCTGTATGGAACTTCTAACAATGAACTAACCAGTCCTGTAAAGTAGTCGTCTCAAGAATCTTGTTTAACTTCAAAACTTTCATTTCCAACCAGCGCCTGAAGGACTATCAGCTTTATTGAATATTCTGACACATGCAAGTTTCAAAATTCAGAAAATGTGAAGAACTACTTAATACCAATTAGAAGATATACTTGCAAGCTACTGAACATGTTTTGACGTAGTGATAATGTAGGCTCTTGACGACAATAAATATTTTATTTAAAACTTTAAAAATTTCTCAAACACCCTGTATTTGAAATGTTAACTAGTAAAATGTTGCTGCAAAAACTTCATGATATGCAAAATATCAGCTGAAAGATGCAAAAAAAAAAAAAAAAAAATTAATATGCAACATCTGCAAAAAATAAGCAAAATATATTCAAAATTATTTTAAAAAATGCATGATGTGCTTGAAAATTCCATTCTGTTTGGTAAATCAGAGTTCCATCTTACCTGCTGAAAGATGCCAAGAGCACTCTCCCAGCTGATGACTTTCTCTTCAGCCTGCTGAATCTGCTCTAAGAACGTGAACCATGGTCCAGGAAGTTGACTGGCGGGCTTCGTCTTCAATACTTCAATCAAATAGTTTCTCAGGTCCTTCACGCCTCGCAGGTCGTCAGCACAACTCACAACAAAAATGTTTTGGGGAAGCTGACGAAATAGTTTTTATGTAGACACACATTTTGAAATTATTACATTTACATTTTAATTGTTAGACAAAAAATACCTTTTTTAAATTGATAAAAAAAATTGTACACATTTTTTTTTAATTTAATATTACATCATAAATATTGACCACTGGCATATTCATTTTGACAATTTATGAAAATTAAAATAATTTAAAAGCCTTGTGACCTTAAAAAAAAAATCCTAAATATATATGCCCATATGTATATTGCACATATTTTAAACTTACTAAAAATGATTACAAATGTTACTTAAAGTTATTCATCTAAGTACAGTGAAGGGAGCATGAAGAAAGGGTCAATCAAAGAAAAGCTTGCTGGATAACATAAAAGAATGTACCAGCCGCTTTCTTGATATTCTTCTAAGAACAGCTTCAAACTGGGAAAAGTTTAGGGATATTTGGTCACAGCACCCCTATGACAAAAGTCAAGGGACAGATGATGATGAGATTCTGGTCACAACAATAAAAGTTTTTCACAATAATTACAATTTGAGAAGCAGCATGAAACATTTTTTTTTTGTTAACTGCAGGTGTCAAATTAAGGTCTAACCTCGGATCTGGAGTTTCTCATCTTTTGCAATTCTTTCAGTTTCTCCTCCAGACGTCCAACTCCTATCTCTGGAATGCCGCTGCTATACTCTTTGGTCTCCGGCTTGTCGATTTCTTCCAGGATGTGCTTTATTTCTCGTTCAATTTCTTGACATTTGCGCTGTTCAGCGCGGTGCATTAGCCGCAGGATCTCGTCCACTTTTTCCTTCACGTCATCCTCACTGCAGAGGTCACAGTGCGTGCCGACTAACACAATTTTGGCACCTGCTGCTCGATCAATGATAGCATCAAGCCAGTGGCCAATAAGGTCTTCATACACCTGAAAAATGTGTTAATATAAAAAATGAAGAAAAAAAAAAAAAAGAAGGAAAAATTTTAAATAGAGATTTCAAAAATTTAAAATAAATGAATAAACATATTAATTAACTGAATAGCATTAAAATGACTAATCCAGTAGAAAAACTAATTACAATTATTTCATTTTAAAATTTATTTTAATACAATTGGAGTGACATATGACGTCTGTATTTTATAAGATAAGATAAAAAGAAAAGATTCAAAATTGAACATTAAGCCACTAAATTAAAATTGTTGGCTGTTCTAGATAATGAGAATGGATTTTGAGACTGTCAATGACAAAAGAAACCAAAATTTGTTTAACTTCATACGTAAAGCAACTTATACCAGAGTGTTTTTCTGATTTTTCAACAAATATGTTGAAGCTGATCTTTCAAAAGAATGTGAACTTTAAATGTATTTGAAATAATTTTTTTTCTCATTTAGTTGAGGAGAACAACTGGAAACTATTAAATTTATCTTTAAATGAATCTATTCATAAATATATGCTGTAGCCAGATTAATAATCTATTCATAAAGATATGCTGTAGCCAGATTAATAATCTATCCCTTTATCTCAAGGCTTCAGATATTAAGATTCATAAGAACAAAACATAAAGTATCAACATCCATCCATCCATCCCAGTGGCGCTACAGCCCATGGAGGGCTCTGGTCTGCTTCAACACATCCCTCCATTCAGATCTCTCCCGGGCCTTTTGTCTCCTCGCCCTAACCCCAAGCTGTTGCCTCAACTTTCTAACTATATAATTGAATAAAGGATAAATAATAAATGATACTAGATGAGCGATGTGTTTCTACCTGTGAGGTGTATTTAGTCAGGTCAAATACCAAGACATGGAGAGCATCAGATGACAAGAACAGATGATGTGCAGCCTGGTAGATGTGATGACCTCCAAAGTCCAACACCTGGATGCAAATCAAATAAATCAATGAATGACACCACAAAAACAAAGACAATAAATATTACTTAACTATTATTGTATAACAATTCTTAACTTTTTTTCTTTGAAGACCAATGACAAAAAAAAACTAAACAAAACAAACAGATTATGAAGGGGGTTGTGCTAAGTCAACTTCTTTTATCCAAAGGATGGGTTATGTGCTTTTATTATGTTAAACTTAAATAGGATCCTGACAAATAATAGATATGTCTGCATTGATTGAGACAAAAAATATAGGTTTATTCTGGGTCCACATGAAATACTACCCTCTGCCTAACTCATCACATGTGAACATAATACCCGTATTTTTATTATGTGTATTTTTATTATGTAACATTTAACTCTATATCAATAAAAGCAAAAAAAAAGGTGATATAGAAAGTCGCCTTCTTATTTTCATTTACTGGTGGACATAAACATTTATGAACAACTACAAAGTGATCAGGATGTATGCCCTGTGTATTATGCTTTGGACAATACAAATTAAAGTGTAGTAAAGATAACTAAAAAAAAACATTTTGAGAAAAACACATTAAGTCAATGAATTAGCATGCAGGCCTTAACACTGTTAAATCTTGTCTCCCCACCCCTTACCTGTACTCTAAGCCTAGACTCAGGCTCCCACAGGTGTCTCTCCATTACCCAAGTGCGCTCATGCTCTGCTGTGAGTTTGGACTTGCCCAGCATCAAAGCCTGGCGAAGACTCGTCTTGCCAGCTTGCGCAGCGCCAATAAGAATCATCTTCCACCGATGGTGGGCCTCTTTCAGCCTGATACCTGAACACAAAAAAAAACAATCAAAATAAATTTAGCTACAAAAATTTCTAGAAATACATTACACAAACAACAATAAAATGTTTGACCACAATGCCTGATTCATAAATTACTTTATGGAAGATACTATAAAACTTGTTCATTACTGCACCTAAATATTTACACAGTACATGTCTCTTTTATGAGGTCTAACTAACAATCGTCTTAACAATTTTAGCAAGGAATTATAAATCATTTCTTTAGTTCATCATGAAATAATCCATAAGTATTTTTATTTACTTCCTCTCTAGAGAGGAAGTGGAGATGGATTGGTCACACCCTTAGAAAAGATACCAGCAACAGAGCTAGGCAGGCCTTAGAGTGGAACCCCCAGGGAACAAGACGCAGAGAAAGACCAAAAAGAACATGGCGACGCAGTGTACTTGAAGAAGCAGAGAAGACCGGGAAGAGCTGGGACACCATCAAAAAGCTAGCAAGAGACCGTGGAGAGTGGCGTGTTTTTGTCGAGGCCCTATGTTCCATGAGGAACTCAAAGGAGTGATGATGATGATTTTTATTTACTATAAACAATAAAACAATTTCTTTCCGTGAAGAACAAACTTGATGAATGAAGTTGATCACTGTTACAATTTTTGTCATAAAAAATTGCATAGCAAAAGTACTAATGAATAACTAAATGCATGAAGATTGTATCTCACAAAAGCTACACATATTCAGATCTGTGGTTTACAAGAGATTAAAATGTAACAAGTTTGGTATTATTTTGGATGTGATTAAACTCAAGGATTTTTGCAATGAAGCAGCCTGTGACACATGTGTTGGTAATGTACACAGCCCCTAAACTGAAAAAAGTTGGGAACCATCGTAAAAGCAGACAATTTTTTAACTGACTAGATAAATTCATAAAAGAATTCTGGGATAAAAAAAAATTCAAATTTATAAACAACTTTCTCAATCTTTTTCTCTCTCCACGTTACATCTACATCTGTGTTTATCTTACGGAAGATACTCAAGTAGGAAAGGTGTGGAAAGAAAGTCAAATTTGTTTCTGGATTCCTACGCTAGAAAAATTAGCAAGTTCCTGAACTATAATGTCAAGGGAGTTATGTTGTTATAAGCAACATTTGATGCACTTGCCTGCCATGTCCATTCCTAGCAGTGAAAAATAATGTTCTCAAAAAATGTATGATATGAAATTTCATGTGGAGTTAAAAAAAACAGCCAAATCTGGTTAATTAGGCCAGTGGCTAATTCGGACTGAATCCTAAAATACCAAAACAGGACATATTGACACTGAACCAGCCAGAACCAAAATGACCCCAACCCAATGTGGTTTAAAATATGTTCTTGGCATTAGTTGTAACCTTTGAACTCAGCATTTTGTAAATACCTATAAGCTCTCAATACTAGTTAAAAGGCTTAAATTTAGTTCATCATTAACAAATAATGACTTATATCACAAATTGAATGTTCTCTAATGTTCTATGAAAATATTTGTGTTAACTGAAAATAAACTCAAAACCTTTCAGAAATTCAAACAAGGCTTGTGTTCCGAGCGTAGTAATCTCCTTGAACGGACTGTGCAAGTTGTTGTTAAGGATATGAAGTCCATCATTCTCCGCCAGCCTGTCCAACTGATCCATCAGTAGCGGCACCTCACTCAACTGGTTGTTGCTGACGTCAAGGCTGCGTAGATTGTGAAGGCAGTAAATAGATTCTGGAAGCTGGAATCAAAGATTTGCCTATAATCAAAATCTGCTTTCAAAAATAGTAGTTTTTATCAAATACAAAAGACTTTTTTTTTCATCCATATCTAAAGAACTTTCTTCCCAGAACTTGTATAAAAAAGATGCTGGAATACATTTATTTTAATTTTATTTTCATTGAGAAAAACTCAACAACAGCAAAACTTGTAATCTTTTAGCAGCTGGCTCTCATTTATATATATATATATACATATATAGGTGGGGTGGAGTATTGCACATTGTTAAACAGCTCTAGCTGTAATCTATATATTTTGCCACATCCAGCACAGACACAGCCACTGTATGCAGGGTGTAGGCTCTCTTTACTTTACTTTTGGTCTCCAATGTGTATCCTGCAGCCTGTGTAATAAATCTCCAGCCGTCTCTAGTTCTCCTTATATAGACAAGGGCCATTTCATTATAACTAGAGTAGCTATAATAGATAATTTACAAATAAATACAAAACACAACCTAATAAAAGACTCTGAAAGAAACAAGACCAATTTCCATTTTATATGCTAGGGAAAATTATTTAAAGTGCTCCTTCCAAGTGCCATGAGAGCATGGAATGGGGTAGCCTGAATCAGCCAGACTTTGCACATTTTACATCCATAATTTACATGCACAACTTGATTTAATAATCCTTGTCATTTGCTGAAGAAATATCTGTAACTTAAATGGTAAGATAAGATATGCATACAAGTACAAAGGTGAACATCCTATGAGAAGAAATGACAAGCATTTCAAAAAGATTGATTTTCAGATTCTTGGAACAATTAGAAGCAGAAGAGCTTGCTCTACAAAACTTAGGGATTCATTCAAACGGATTATAACCAATAAGTTGACAAACAAACAAATACACAAAAAAAGCAAGAAGCAATACTTTGGTCAACTGGTTTGTTGCGACTCCAAGATAGTGCAGCTGCTCTAGTAGACACACTTCTTCAGGCAACTCAGTCAGCTTGTTGTTGTCCAGCTCAAGCACTTGGAGGCGTTTCAACCTCTTGATACCCGGTGCAATACCTGGGAAAGGTTTGGTTTACAAATGTACCGAATAGGAAATACAAAGGAGGCAACCATAAAATACAAGCAAGGCCGATCCACAATATTAGCTCTTTCTTCTAGACTATAGTAACTTATGAACTTAAAAAATTGTTTTACGTACAATCATTGCATGGAAAACACTTTTAGATGATAATAACTCCTTTTTCTGTATTTATGAACGAGGGTGCCATGTGGCAAGAGCAACAACCTACCACCTTTACTTTCCAAACATATGTCAGGGACCTATTATGAGTTGAGTGGACTCGGGGCATCCTTGAAATCCAGAAGTTCAAAATATTAGTTTTAACCATGATTCAAACTTGAGACCTCGCCCAACTCAGAAGCCAAATTTACCACCCAGCCATAATGTCAAATGACACCGTTTTAAACTCTCCATTATACAAACATTAAGGCTCAATATATCTGCTTTCATGGATCTTTTTAAACCCTCTTTTACACTTGGTATATAATCTATATGCAAAGGAGAAATGTGTCATTTTAATTTATGATTAAATAATAAAAGTAAAAAAAAAAACAAAAAAAAAACTTTTATGATCAGTTTTGAGTTTTCATTACTTTCAAAAATGTAATGCTACAGTTGACAGCAATTAACAGGGATAAAAACAGTGCTTTTTGTAAAGAAATAGGTGCATGTACTCACTTTTAACTACTAATAAATTAATAGTAAACATTAAAATACAAGAAAAGTAATAATTTTTTCCCCACATTGAAAAAGGTGCCAGTACGCCAGTACAAAAAAAGCACTGGATAAAAGTATACCTGGAACTTGTGTGGATGTGGTGGCTGAGTGGTCAAGTGCTTGTTTCTGGACAGAGGAGTCCCGAGTTAGAATCTCAATGAAGACAGGGGTTTCGAAATTCAGGAGTTTTCGGACGCCCCTGATTCCACCCAACTCTAATGGGTTCCTAACAGTAATTAGGTAAAGTAAAGGCAGCTGGTTGTTGTTCTGGCTATATAACACCTTCATTAACCAAAACCATAGAAATTACATATATATATCTATACAGCATCTCCCCTATAGGTCACATGGTCTGAAAGGAGGGCCTTACTTAGAATAGTTGTGCGCTGAAGTTTATTTAATTTATAAAGAAAGAAACATCGATTTTATTGTAACATTACCTTTTATTGTTTATTTCTAAAAATTAATTACAACACTCTACTGATTTTTCAATCGATTACAGATTTTATCAGTTTAAATATTTTATGTTCACAGACAAACCAAAATTTAACCTACAGTGTCTTGGTTCAGTAATCCAGTGAAATTTAGCATAGTTCTTTTTTTTTACTTAAAATAAGTCTTGAAGCTTTAAATAAGTATTGTAATTTGTCACACTTGCTTATAAGACTATTTTCACAACAGTTCTATATATAACACCAGATGGATAACTAGTCAACCAAAATTCTATCTGCACATCAAATTGCAGAAACCTCTTTAAGTATTATTAATGACTTACTGTCCAGGTAGTTATCACTCAAGTTCAATCTCTCCAAATAGCGCAGTTGGTAAAACTCCTCTGATATTCGCAACAGAGAGTTTCGCTTCATACACAGCTGGGTCAGTTTGACAAGGCCACAAACACCCTCAGGGATGTCCGTAAAATAATTATCATTCAAATAAAGTTCCTTTCATGTGACAGAAAGATGAATATTTAATGAAATAATTCAACAACATTAAAAAAAAGTAGAAAGGAAAAGAAAAAAATAGACTTCATTTTAATATATATGTATATGATATATATATGGTATAACAAATGTTAATTTTGTAACTGACATTATAAAAAAATCTGGGACAACCCCTAACAGCTTGTTAATATTGTTATTATTACTATCTAATAAATGAAAACAAAAATGTTTCTTATGTTCCTTAAGAATTAAGGATTATTACATCCTATCCCAAATCTTGGATAGGATGGTGGGTTATGGCAGCAGGCAATGTTCAAGCCCAGACAATCGAGATAGCAGTCCACAACTAAGCAACCATGAAATAAATTTTTCGGTACTTAGCAAAATTTATTTAAAGCTAAAAAATTGTTTTTTTTTGTAACATTGCCTACAGTTATTATAAGATTTCTGTTTTAAGTTGCTAGTATATAGGTTCAAGTTTACTTTTTGATAAATTTATCAATTTATTTCAAATAGAGTTGAAGCCTACAAAGGAGTAAAGGAATTGTTCAAAAGACTATTACTTACCTCAAGATCCTCCAGGCTAAATAAAGCTTCAGGTATAGTAGCCAATAGTCTTAAAGCACCAGACAAATCCACTTTCTTCAGCTTAGTACACTTTCGTAGGTCTTGGGAGACTTCCTGAAGCTGATTCCATTTCAGGCTTAATGCCTCCAGTTTACGCAGTGACCCAACACAATCCGGTATTTTTTTAAGCCGTTGCCATGAAAGATCAAGGACAACTAGATCTGGTAAGCCGCAGACACATTCTGGGAATTCTTTCAGAGTCCCGCTGGGGTATATTTTTCCAGAGAGATAAAGTTCTTTGAGTCTTTTGCATCTTCGCAGCTCATCAGGGATCTCTTCTAACAGACTACCATTCAAATTGAGAACCTTCAAATGGGAAAGTTGTGCGATAGAAGGTTCTAGAGTTGCAATATAATTATGTTCTAAATTTAGTTCCTCTAATAACGTCAGTCTATAAATAGGAGCAGGAATTTCTGACAGATGATTAAAACTTAGATTTAGTCTAGTCAGTTTACTACACTCTGCAAAGGCAGCTGGTAATCTAGTCAGATTGTTGCCCACAGCATCAAAAGACGCTAAGGTTTTGGACAGAACTCCTAGCGATGTTCCACCAACAGGGAAACTCAGCAAACGAAGAAAAGGTAGCCTGATTTCCCGGAGCTCCATACTGTACAGACTTCTGGGTACCCATCCTCGGTAGACCCCTTCAGGTACATGCAAAATTTCATTTCCTGGGCTTTGGTTGGGATCTAAAAGATACTGGTTGAGCGAGTCTGCCATATTTGTCATGATGTAAATAAAGTTCAATGATTTTCTTTAAAATCCTGTCAAGAAAAAATGAAATTTTAAAAGATTGATTTACAATTAAATTAACAGGACTGAAAGCTACATATTCACTGGTAGTTAATTTGTAGCTTGTTTTAGTCTTTTTCTTGGTTTTATAAGTTTCAGATGTTTGTTTCTTCAGAAATGAAAATTATGACATCATAGCCCAAACCTCTTACAGGACAGCATATATATATATATATATATATATATATATATATATATATATATATATATATATATATATATATATATATGTATGTATTAAGATCTAACACACACACATATATATATCAGAAGAAGGGGCAAAGGTGAGTAACTGGTGCCTAAACCAGTAAGCTTCGGGCAGGAGGGGCTCGTTAGCCTTGGTTGGCTGCCCATCTAGGAGAAGGAACACCCTGAATCCATACCTCCGCTGCCTTGAGGCTATACCCAAACATGGGAAATGCTTGAGTAGACAACCCTGAGGAAAAATCAGGAGCTGGTGACCCTTAGGCAGATTGTGGCACACTGTGCTACAGCCTGGCAGAACCTGCGGCACTACTGATCCCAAAACTGTATAATTGAATATTCTGTTCCTTTGGTCACATCAGCTGCATGGAGAGGGGAGAGGGAACTGCTGTGGGGGAGAAATCGTTCTGACCATAGACAATGCCCAGACTTTCATCACGCTTGTTTAAGATAGTTCTGCACCACTGCCAATGACAAAAAGTAATAATTGTTATTGGAATGCGCAAGTCAATCCTCACTTTAAAAAATCCTGAGCACAGGCTGAAGGAAATATTTTACCACCTGACATACAGCACTCCTCCTTAATCTTCAGACTCGAACTAAAGCTTTATATATTCAATACTACTATATTTATATAAAGTTTATAATAATATTAACAAAGAGCCCATACTAAGCATACTTTGTAATGTTTTCACATCACAAATCACTTGAGTTATAGTCTATGGATCTATTCTATATCAATATTTATTGACTTACAGCTTTGTTAATAGGCTCTACGAACTCTTAAAAACTTAAGGGCCAACACCACATTTTGATGTATAAAAGACAAAATTCTAGCTAGATTTTCAATTCCATTCTACTATTAACTAGATCTAGATAGATCTGCTATTGCTACACTCTCTTTCTTTTGTATAGAGACAGAGATAACTAGACAATTTGATAAATAAATAAATGATAAATAAATTAATTTTATAATTGATAAATAAATAGACTATAACTATACTGACTATAGAGTCTAGAATTAGTAACTAACCTAACAATCCTAGATTCTATCTAGACTACACAAAACAACACCATCATCTATGATAGGACTAACAATCTGGAATCTACTTGAACTTGAGATGAACACTCACTATTTCCACACTCATCACTGTTCTGTAGTCACTGTATCATACTGTAAGTGTAATAATAATACCACTGTATAAGTGTATATAGAAGACTACCCTACACATAATCATCATAATGAATGATAATAATATGACATACTGCAGACTTGATCTATATTATATATAGTTAATATAGACCTAGATTATAGATCTAGATTATAGAAGACAAATTAAGTATTTAGATCTACTTACTAAGTTACTTACTACTGTACTAGTAAGTTAAGTGAACAGTTAAGTAACTAGTACTACACTCAACACTAAAAACTAATGCTAATTACCTTAACTAATACTAGATTATCATTATCTTATATAATACAGACGTTACTTCATATATATTATATATAGATCTATATGAATTTATGATTGTATTTGATTATTATACAGTATAATTGAGTATACTAGATCTATACACTACACTTACAGTGATAGATTCTATTCAATCACTATTCTGACACTGAGTTGAGTTACAGATCTAATCTTTACCTTAGACTTAGACTCAAATACTCAAAAACTGCCTTAGAATTTAAACTAAATTAAATGATACTAAAAAATCTATCATTCTATAACGTAGAATCTGTAGTTCTAGATCTACGACTACGTGGATCATGTTCCCATTGTGATTGTTTAATCTAAAAAGAAACTTTATTAAATTTAGCCTCTAAACTAAATCTAGTATTAGATCTAGGCCTATAGATCTAATGATTCTAATCAGATCTCATCAGATCCACTCGATCTAGTCTCGTATTTTTATCTAAAACATTAAATACATATGTACCTCCACTTAAAGGTGAAGGAGAGTTATTGTGCCAATTTCCTGTTAATTCGCTCCCTTTAAAAATAGACTCGCACCAAGGGGACTTAAGTTAAGACCCGAGTTTTAAATAAGAGATATAGATCTATTTTCTATCATTTTCATTTATATTTCAATTTAAAAAAAACAACTTTCATAATCAATGCAAATATAAGCACCACTTTTTGGACCTACTAACTGATTTAGATATTTAGATCTAGGCGTAGAATATAGAAATGTAATCCAGATAAGCCCTTTTTTTAAAAAAAGAATATATTGATTAATGATTATACAAGATTAATATAGAATGTCTACATGGAACATATACTGCATTCTTCCAAGACACATGTTATGAACACAATAGAGTCTGAATAGACCCTACGTTGGAGATACTTGTCTTGTGTTTGTGTAATTCATTATAAAAAAAAAAAGCTCACTTAATATTGTGAACAACTAATGAAATAAAATGATAACCGAAAATTAAAGGATCGGTGCAGTATTTTACGATCTCTTTATAAAGACCTCTAGCATCACACCATTTCACCACAACGGCTTTGTCTGAGCGAAATGCGGGAAAATATGCACTTTGCAACTGGATTTGCGAAGTCATGTTGTGTATCATCCTCTCCCCTTAACCTTCGGAATCGAAGAGATTGCTAGTATAGTTGTTCTCAATATGAAGTATTTAACTGTTTACAGTCGTGCATAATACTGCATAATGTTCCTGAACTGTGGAACTAGCTTACTGGTAGTTATCCTCTTGACTGCTTACACTTGTTTATTTTCAATCAAAACATTGCTTGCTTACAGATGTATGTGGGCCCTAATAATGTAAAATTTGATTTGATTTTATTTTAGGCACATCGGCACAATTTAGGCCATGTCGTGCCTGCAGTCCACTAAGGACTACTCTCTCTCTACATAACAAGGGCTAAATTCTATACAGTTAAATCATTAAAATCAAGGTCTATTCACAGTTAAAATAGTAAAGGTAGTAAAAATTTGATTTCAAATTCCACAATCAAAGAATAAGACTTGTACTTTTCAACCATTTTGCTAGAAAGTTTCACCTATCAGCAAATGACAAAACCTGTCTTTACTTGCTTGCCTGGAGAAATGGGATGACTTTGTTTGAAAAGATTTAACATGCACATACATTTCATGTGCAAATAACCAATTGGGATAGTGTTGATGGTTGAGATCTCACGTTTTTCTCATTACATTGAACATGCTGTGGTACCAAACGTGGGAATGTTATGTTTCCAAATATTCAAGTAATTCTCTGACTGCTTGTGGTCAAGACCCCTACCTCTGATATGTTTAAGCTCTGGGAAGCAGAGCTAAGTGCGCTTGAACTTGGCTTGGCTTGGCTACCTATGAAGGGGGCTCGAGGTTCGACACCCGACTCGGGCAGAGTTGTGTTTACTGAGCGACTGAAGGATACCCCATCCCCCTCTTCCCCCGCCGGTCCACAAATGAGATTGGACCAAAGCGCTCTGAGCATGCTATAAGCATGAAAGTAGCGCTATATAAAAGCCATAACTTATTTTATTTATTTTAATTGGATCAACATGTCTAATATTCAATGCAGCTTTGCACAAACTTTCCAGTGGTAAGAGTTTATGGCATAAAACGCTCCGGCGGGTCGCATGTGGCCCACGGGCGTAATTTGCCCACACCTTATCAAGTATATTAAATTTGACAGTAATTTCCCTTCGAATGCTTAAAATTTATCAGAACTAACGATGGAATAATTAAGTTTTTCAACATCGAGTCTGTTGTAAGACAAGTGTTCTTCTTTATCTCCCCAGTCCTTTGTCCAAACAACACAAAAATCAGGCTGCATATGGTATCCCAAGGCGTGAACGAAACCAACTGACGGACCTCGACTTTGCAGACGATGTAACTGTGGTGACACAAGTTCTATAACTCTTTCTCTCCGTAATTATTTTTCCACGTTTCGGAAGGAATTCTTCATTTTGCTCATTACTATCTCGCTACCCCTGTTATGATTGGGCTTCAATAGCTTTGTTGTTTGTTATCAGAAAATGTTTTATTTGGTATAGAATTAAAGGGAAATACATGCTCTTTTTATATATTTCAAAGTCAAGTTTGAAAAAGTAAACATTAATTTAATTTAATGAGGTAAAATCAACGATTAGGAGAGAGAGAGTTAAGTCTTTAATTGTTTAATAGTAATATAATGTACAAAAGGCTAACATTTATACATAAGCAAATCCGCTAGATGTTTCATTCTTTACCATTGATCACTACACACACTCGTGACTGCCCTCCAGGCCACTAACTGTCCAGCACACACTCACACTTGACCGTGTGTCACGGTTGGCCACACATGCCGTATAGTAAACGTGCCACAACAATAACATTATACGAAAGAGATAACAGAGAGCAGGGCCGGATTTAAGGTAGGGAAGGCGAGGCTACTGCCTCGGGACTCAGGCCGGATTTAAGGTAGGGCAGGCGAGGCTACTGCCTCGGGACTCAGGCCGGATTTAAGGGAGGGAAGGCGAGGCTACTGCCTCGGGACTCAGGCCGGATTTAAGGTAGGGCAGGCGAGGCTACTGCCTCGGGACTCAGGCCGGATTTAAGGTAGGGCAGGCGAGGCTACTGCCTCGGGACTCCAAAAGACGGGTGTCAGTCTCTTTGTAAAGTAAAGTTTCCCTTTCAGACCTTGAGATCTATGGGGCAGATGATGTTAAGGTCATCTGTTTCTATGGCCCACTGTTACAAGGGTGTCATGTGGCCAGCACAACGACCAACCATCTTTACTTTACTTTGCCGATAAAAAATGCCCGACTGGGATTGTATAGTTGAAGCTTTTCAAAATCGACACTAACAGCTGGGAAAAAAAAAGTGGCACTGGATAGATCCACATGGAGAGCGAGCATAAAGGAAGGGTCTCGGATTGCAGATGTCATACACAACAGTACTAGAAAGAAGGTTGAGAATGCAAGTGTTTACACATGCCTAACATGTGAACGCAGCTGTGTATCAATGGTTGGCCTCTTTAGTCTCACAAGAAGTTGCAAAGGGAAAAGATCGTCTCTCGAGACGTAAAATGCCACAGAATACACATATCCAGTGGCAGATAATCGGTCTCAGTATAAGTTTCAAAAGATATACACAGTTTTCTCCCCTGTTAATTCCACCGCGACAAGTAACGTTTAAGTCGATGCCATCTTTACAGTTTGCCCTTTCACAATTCATGATTAGACATTACAGTCTTTAGTCATAGTGCATTGTAAAGTAATAACTTTAGAAATGATTTTAAATCATCGAGTTATATCATCGAGTTACATTGTCTTAGGTCTTAGAAGGTATGAAAATCACAGACCTATATACTAACATAGCCTTAAGTATTCTTTTTATTTTTTTCAAGGAAATAAAAATCCAAGGGACTTAACTGCACAAATAAAAAAAATAGAGGAGAAAGGAAAGATTAGAGAGAGAGAGAGAGAGAAATAATATACGTTTAATTGTTGTTGTTTTTTAACAAGGCCCGTGACTCTTTGATTAGTTTGTAAAGATTAAATAAACTGCTCCCATTGTGATCAATAATTCAGTTTACAAATGAAATCATGATGTGATTCCCCAAACCCTGACCTACATAACCTTATAGTAAAATCTGGCTACTTCGTCTGCGCAACAGCTTACACGGCTTACTATCTATTTTCAGCACTTCTGCCAAGGGAAAAAAAAGTGTACATAAGTGTAAAGTATGAAATAAGCACTAAAAATAAATTCGAATATTGCTATCTGATACTATCGTGAATCTTAGTTTATACTTTGACCTTAAAGCTATTTATTATTATAAGTTATTTCTTATAGAGATTTGTTTACGTCTATCAATATATAGGTCTATACTAAATTGAAAAAAAAAGTACTCTACAGTTAAACTAAAGGATCTATATGTAGGATGAAGGGTTTTTATATTATTTCATACTGTGATAACGTATCATATAAGTGAATGGTAAGTTGTTCTTACAGGCTACAGCTTTAGTTTACGTTTGACACTATAAACAAAATAAGACTTGAGACAAAGCTTCTTCTTCGTCAGTGAGTTAACTGAAATAAAAAATATTTCACCATCATTACTATTTCTTAAGGAGGAAAAATAAAATACAAGGCTTGTCTAATGAAAAACGGCAGTATTTCATATAGATAGTGTTTGTGTTTTTTTAGTGTAGTGGCATTTAGTACTGACAGATCGAAAATTAAATATTAGCCTGTTTATCAATCTAAGCGGGTCCGAACATTCTATAAATTGCCCAAATTGGTTAAAAAAGGAATTGTGGGAAAACTACATTAGTGAGAAAAAAGAAGCTTTGATTTTATTTTCAGTTGCTCATAGTTTAATGAAGTTATATTAATTATTATTACATCTATTATTTTTAAATACTTCAATGAACACAGCAGCCAAAACGCTACAACCTGTGTGACGATGACAGTATAAAATGTAGGTCACAGGGAGGAAGTGAAGACATTTTCCCCCCTAAAAATACAATTCTGGCGGGAATTGTTTTCGACTTCCGTTCTTAAAATGACGCACGCCATTGTTGGAAAACAAATTAATTGACACCGAGCCAAGTCCATGTTCTTTGATATAGATCTCTAGATCTAGGCTTTATTGATTCATTGTTTCAATCCAGTTTTTTTTTCTACAAATCTGGCAATTTAAAAAATGCCTGAAACTGTTGATATTGATGATTTTGATAGCAATAGTGTGCAATGTTCAGACGATAGCGTGTTTGATATAAGTCTTGGGTCACCAATTCCTATAGGCGTACAAGAAACCAATATTCAGACCGATATCGCCTTGCACACAAAATATGGTAAAACAATTCGTCTTTTTGTATTTCCATTGAACACAATAGTGTACCTAAATTCACCCAAAAGTCTAGTTTATCTAGAAATTTAGACTTAGATACAGAATAATATCTCATCATTTATGAAACCTTGATAGTTTATGGATAACTTTATGGATATAACTCGCTTAGTTGAAAACATACAAACATTATCTCGTGTTTAAATTTTGATTTTTCTTGTGGCTCATTTTTTTTTTCAAATGGGCCGTTAGGTACTACTCAACTAGAGTAATTTTAGATTACAATCGTCCTAGTACGCCAAAGTAGTCCAATTAACTTAATGCGTTAAATGAAATTAGACCAATTTTATATTTAACAGAACATTGGATCCACTTCTGCAAAGTTCGATCCAGCTGTTCCGCAGAAGGTCTGGTCCATTAAAAGAATCATTTCAAGCTTATCACTGCTGGGTTTAGGTAATATATTAAGTCTATTGTATTTAATCTTTTTTTTTTCATAGTTACTATGTTCTGTTTGGTGTAATGCACAAATTGTAAGACAAATTTCCTCACGGACAATAAAGATTATTATTATTAATTTCAATGTAGTACTTAAAAGTGTACATTTGGTCACAAAAGTTGACTATAATTTGTGTATATATGATTCTGAATTACTGAATCACTTTTAGTCAGTAAATGCCTCATAAAAACTAGATCTAAATTAAATATTTTTTTTTGGGGGGGGGGGGGGATCTACTTCATGAAGTAGAATGATAATTAAAAAAAATTGTTGATAAAAATAATATACTGAAAAGCTTGGTGAGAAAGGGGAAGCATTTAAAACATATAAACAAAAAGTAAATTTCCCTTTCAGACCTTGTGATCTATGGGGCAGATGATGTAAAGGTCATCTGATTCTGTGGCCTATGGTTTACGAGGGTGTCATGTGGCCAGCACAACGATCAACCACCTTTACTTTCCCAACTAAAATCAGGTACTCATTAGAGCTGAGGGGACTCGAGGTGCCCATCTATCCAGAAATTAAAAATCCCAGTATTCACCAGGATTCGAACCCAGGACCCCAGTTCGGAAGTGATCTATGCTATTTAAAAAATTTTATTACAAAATTTTTAATTTTGCCCCGTGGTTGTTCTCAAGTATTTTCTGACCCACAGAATGAGAACTGCTTATAGCTTTATAGATATGTATGCTTAAATTTGACAAATAATTTTTCCTCTTTTCAATCCCGGGATCAGAGTTTTAAATATTTTTAATTACCCATTTTTAATACAGCTACCAGCAAAGTGTTATTAAAGTTGTATACTTATTGTGTTCCACAGATGGTGTCAAAAGTGGAGATGTAGTCAACACTTAGACAACCAAATCAATCATTTAGCTAAACCAATTTAAAGTGGTGTTCAAGCAGGAATCTGGCAGCATTTATTACCATCTCTCATTTCCTTCATTCTAAAATTCAAATTCAAAGACATCACATGCTGATGAATGGAAGTGGATTGTATAGTATACTGATTTTATAACAGTTTACAAGTTTCATAAATTGTACCTAGTATAATTTCTCTTTTTTTTTTAAATCTTAAATATGATTTACATAATTTGTTTTTTTATTAAAGGATGTAACATTAACTTTTAAGTGGGATATATATAATTTTAAAATAAAAAACAGACCAAATTCTTTTCTTGAAAAATTTTCGTGATGACAAAATTTCTCAATACTTTGCATTAATTATCTTTTTGATGAATTAAAGACCTTGCAATGTATAGAGCAGATGATGTTAAGGTCATTCATTTCTTCAGCCAATAGTTAACAAGAAGAGTGTCATGTGGCCAGCACAACGACCAACCATATTTACTTTTCCCAAACTAAAGTCAGGTACCCATTAGAGTTGGGTGGACTTGGGCACCCTAAAGATCCTAATATTAAAAATCACAGTCTTCGCCAAGATTCGAACCCAGGACCACGGGTTCAAAAGCCAAGCACTTAACTCAGCCAACGTGCCCCCTTTTTTTGATGAATATTTTTCCAGACTTATTGACTTATCTTGACATTTATACAATATTTCATTTCTTTTTGTCAATAACATATGTATGTGTTTGATTTTATGCCTATGCAAAATTTTATTATTGTTGATGTATAAAAAAGAATTTTGTGATATGTTACAACTATAGTATTTGAGCCTGTACATTTGTTTTTATGCTTTACATCATACACAACTAACAGTGGGTTCATGGAATAAACATTTCAATCAACCAATGTTGTTTTCATTATTATGTTTTCATTATTATTCATATATTCTGTACAGAATTCTTATCAATAGATCTTTTCTAATATAATTGGTTTCATGACATAAAAGAAGGAAAAAAATAAAACAACTCAAAAGACATTTCTTTTCTTTAAAAAGGAAAATTTATTTCCTAAGTTTATCCTGAGGTATGATCAATAATATGATGATGCAGCAATTAAAAATAGCCTACAAGTAACATTTCTGTAAAATTATAATGTAAATGTCACAACATCAGCCAAGTTACATGTTAAAAAATAATATAAATATATGATATAAATCACATTTCAATAGTAAAACAACAGTAAAAAAAATATTTTTATTATGTACCCCAAGTACATTACTTTATTATTTATCTATTCAGAGAGCTCTACAAATATGGCCAGCAGTGAAAGTGTGCTGAGACAAAATAAAGGGGGATAAATCAAAAGGATTGCTTTAAATGACTGTGCCCTTTTGTAACAGTAATAATTAAGGAAGATGCTTCATTGCATTTAATGTTTCTTACATTCGTTCTTTGCACAATAAAATAAAACTAAGATGTGCACGTTTGCGCATGTGCATTTTTTGCCTTGTATTAAAACCTTTAGAAAGAGAGCTAATTTCATTGATTCCTTTGACTTAATAAATAACGGAAACCCTAACAGTAAAATTAAAAATTGCATAAAAGAAATTAATAACACCACTAATTTCATTGATTCCTTTGACTTAATAAATAACGGTAACTCTAACAGTAAAATTAAAAATTGCATAAAAGAAATTAATAACACCGCAGTTAGATATGGCAAACAAAGAAAAATATGCTGGAGTGTTAAGAAACCCTTGACCCCTGTAACTAGTGTACAGGTATAATTTATCTATATGCTTGACTGACCATGCCAATATGTTATCTTTTTTTTGCCTGACCACTCAACACTATTGCGGATGCCCAAGGAAAAATAATGCACGATGGTCAACACCATCAACTATACACACTACACTAGCACTACATATGTAGGCCAACTACTACTATGTCCGTCTGACCAGGTTGTTACTTACAATCAGTTGACCACACAGTCTGTTTATGTTGGGTTTTTTTTTTGGTACGGAGGGTGTGGATGATTTTTTTTCTTCTATAGTTGGTTTTCCTAAAGCTCTTAGATCTATATAACAGTAGAGCTAAACAGAGATATCAATTATAAGCCCACAGACTACAATTAAATCTATGGTTCGCAACATTTAAGGTTCAAGCTATTAATAACTATAATTGATTTTCCTGCCGTTTATAAAATATCGTTTGCTGCACATGGATTTATCTAAAACAATAAATAATTGACCTACTACGCTTCAGATTCCAACTATTAAATAACAGCAACTATCAGTATTAAGCCCTCAAGCCAAAACCAGAAGCGGTCCTTGGACTTAAAATTACCAGCCTGATGATCAGTTATTTAACAGTTTTGCAAAATTTTCAGCAACAAAAGCTTTGTACAAGACATCTAGGTATTCCGCTCCAGCCGAATTTCATATTTTACTATCCGGCTCCGGCCGAATGTATACTATCCCCTGCACCCCATGACCAGATATACAACAAATGCAACAAAAGCCTTGAAGCTTTGGAGGAAAACAATATGAAACAAAGGTTCGAACTGTTTCATCCAACAACAGAACGTTTAGATGATTTTCTACAGAACAACCTAAAACCACTTGATGCAGCTCTTTGGGATAACATCCTAAAACCACTTGATGCAGCTCTTTGGGATAACAACCTAAAACCACTTGATGCAGCTCTTTGGGATAACAACCTAAAACCACTTGATGCAGCTCTTTGGGATAACAACCTAAAACCACTTAATGCAGCTCTTTGGGATAACAACCTAAAACCACTTAATGCAGCTCTTTGGGATAACAACCTAAAACCACTTAATGCAGCTCTTTGGAATGTTTTGAGACCCTTACTTTTGCTATCTCATGGCCAGGCGACTGTTCAAAGAGGATTTTCATGTAACAAAGAGGTAATAATTGACAATATGCATCAGCAAACTTTAGTTGCACAGAGAAGGATATGTGACTTTTTGAAAATAAATGGTGGTGTTTTAAAGGTAGCCATTAACAAAACCATTACTAACAGCTGCTGCCTCTGGACGTCAGAATTATCAACAATATTTAGAAAAAGAAAAAAACCAAACCAGCTGAGGCGGCCAAATATTTGAAAAGGAAAAGACAAGATGATGAGCTGTCAGAGTTGAAAGGAAGCTGTAAAAAAACTCATGGAAGAAGAGAAAATTGTTAAGGACGTCTGCGGACAAATATGCAGATGAGGCAGAAGCCAAACAAAATTTCAAGCTTTTGTCGAAGTCTAACGACATGCGGCATGAGGCTAAAGTAACGTCAGCTGAACTGATTGTTCTAGAAAGAACAATACACTCAAAGCTTTTAGACTGTTGAGTTCCTCGTCTTTTGTATGTAGTGTATATATCAATCTTTTTATGTAAGCAAAGAAAATGTTTTTATAATCATATATATTATTTGTCTTTTAAAAAATTGGAACCATTACGATGATCTTTTTAGAGTCTGGAAATTTTTTTTGAAAGTCTGGAAAACGTCTGGAATTTAAATTTACGTAAGTGGTATGAACCCTGATAAAAGAAAAAAAAAAGTATCTACGAATGTAATGTAACACCCTCGATGGAATAAAACCATGTCTTTAAGAACTGCTTTTAATATAAATACCAGACTTACAATCACATGTGACAAATAAATAATAATTTTGCAATGAAAAAAAAAATACTATAAACAATTCTTATAGCTCAGCTCAATCTCAATGTGATGAGAAATTCAACATTGATAACTATGCAGTTTTATCATGAGAAATATGTGACCTTAGGCACATATGTTCCATACAATTTTTGTGAGAACCTCAACACTGCTGGTCTATTATTGCAACTTTCTGTCTCACATCAGAACTAATGATTTCACACAACTCATTAACTACTGTTAATGCACATGAAGACATCTTAGCATTAAAAATGGACATAAAAAGTTTTTGTTTCTAAAGCTCTACATTGAATGGACTTAAGAAAATAAACAAAACAGCTCTAAACAAAAAAAAAAAAAAAGCTTTAGATCGCTATCTCCCATGAGAAAAGGAAAACTCTGCAGACCCCAAGAAAAAAACAAACAATGCTGAGTATAAGAGGGAAGTTTACAACAGAGAGTAATAGTTACAAATCTTCAATAGCTTCCCTTAGTAAAAACATGATTCTTTTTCCATTATTTTTTAATGTTAAAAGTGATTTTGCTTAAATTCATGTTTCAGTCTAGTTTGATTTTTCTGATCCGACAATTAGCTTTTCATTGACATATAATTTTTTTAAAAATATTATTATTGAATTTAGATAATAAAATATTTCTTGGATCTAGATCTAAGGAGATTTGTGCACAGTCGATGAGTTTTCTTTTTTTTTTTTAATTCAAAATCCAAAATGAAAATAATTTTTTTTTTGGTTGTATAGAGTCCATGCATTTCTCTTTAATTGTATGCCAAATAATATTTTCTGATAAAATTACAAAAAGTTATTGAAGATTAGCCATTAGATGGTAGTGCACTTTCAAAGGAAAAAGTGGACGATTCCATCAAAATAAGAAAAATAATTTGAATAAAAGGCTTAAACCATAAATTAATGTAACAAAATGCTATTTCTAGATTGAAAATGTCAAACTTACAACATCAAACACAAGTGAACATAGCTCTTCTGCCACATTACTGGTGAGAAAATGGATAGAGAGGCAGTGCACAAGATGGTAGAGCAAAATAGGCTATAACCTATGTAAAGCTAGCCACAAATGCCAAATACAACACAGTGGAAGCTGTAGGATGTGTTAGAATAAGCCTATTACTGTTTCTAGATTGAAAATGTCAAACTTACAACATCAAACACAAGTGAACATAGCTCTGCTGCCACATTACTGGTGGGAAAATGCCTGGATATGGGACTGTGCACAAGATGGAAGTGCAAAAAAAAAGCACTCAAAGTTATTACCTATGGAGAGCTAGCCACAAATGCCAAATACATGACATTGGCAGCTCTAGTGCTAAGAGATTCTGCTTCTTTCAAAAAAGTGTTACAGTCTAACCCATGTGAAAGCATAGACATTGGAAAGCTAGAATGTGTCAGGCATGTGCAAAAAAGGTTCGAAATGAGTCTAAGAGCTCAAAAAACAAGGTTCTGAAGCTTGAAGATGGGAAAGGACTAAGCTGATTAGGTCAACACACTTTAAAACTATTATGGTATGGCAATAAGACAGTTATAATGGGGATCTACAAGCTATGGTTTTAGCAGTGAAATTAGTGCTCAACCATCTTGCTCCATTGGATTTTATCCAAAGCAACAAAACTGTGACACACGTTGGTGTTGTTCTTTGAAGGATTCTTCGAGTTGTAAACATAAAAATGTATTGCCAAGGAGTGTTGAGCTCATTAGGCCATATTTTAAATGACTTTTCTGATGAAACCCTTCTGCACGGAAAGACACAAAATGCAGAGTCGCTAAAAAAACTTATGGGATAGACGCAATACTGAGTATTTGGTTGTGAAAACTAATATTGAGGAATCAGTTTAAAGTGCTGCAAGCCATTTTAATGATGGAGCTAGTTCTATTTTAAAATTGCATGATAAGCTACGTCTCAGGACTTGGTGTGTGCGTGGGGGGGTGGGGTGGCGATTCAAGTTGTACCATACAATTTGGAAAAAAATGACAAATCATTTTTTTTTAAATTGCATTTTTTTTTATCCTATAAGCATGTATCTATTATATAAACTTTATTTTATGTAAATAAACTACGTATAAGTATTTATAATAAAAAAAAAGTTATTGTGTGTGTGTGTTGTTTACCTTAGCAATGTACAGAGTAGCCACCCGAAATGTGTAGTTCTTTATTTTATTATTACATTTTAATAAAAAACTTCAGTCTAAAATTTTGATACTATTGTGTAATTAAAACAAAAACTAAGGGATATTACTCTTATATTCTTATACATGCTTTAAGTCTGTTTACATGACTGTGACTAGAAGTGACCTTTGAATTTTTCTCAATTTTTTTCTTGAAAAAACTGTATTTGTGTGTATATCCATATAGAATATATTTTTATGTGCATTATATTTATTTCAAATTGTTAATAAGAAGATGGCAGGCACAACTAAAAAAAAGACAGTTTCATGGCCTTTTAAATTTCTCTCAGCATATCAATAGCCCACCCCCACTTACAAAAAGTAAAAATCAAAAAATTTTTGCGAAGGGTTTCCTGTTGCTCCAAAAGTGTGGCAGAGGAAAGTATAATAGCAGAAGTCAAAGAAAAGATTGGAGTTTTAGGTGATAGTACTAAATGTGGAGTAAGTGTGGATGGAACTTGGCAAAGATGGGGCCATTCCAGTCACCAAGGAGTTGTCAAGGCTATATCCTTAGAGACCAGAAAATTCCCGGATACAAAAATTTTAACTAATGCATGTAGTGTCACAAACCGCTGTGAGCCCACAACCGTTTGTGTGTGTGTAGCAGAACAACCGCAGTCCACTACGATGGCCTTAGTTATTGTGGAAAGTTTTACGTTTGTTTACTGTTATTTATATTTTAGATCTAATGTCATTATTTATGTTTTAATATATTTTAATTAGATTTGTTTTATTATTGGAAAGGGAAATAAGTATTTTTTTGTGCTTTAATGTTTATTTTGTTGTCACGGGACCAGAGTACCTAGGCTACAACGAGGGCGGGGTGATCTGGGAAATTTGGGGAAAGGGGCAGTTGGCGCGGCCTACATCATCACTGGTCAGATACCGATGATGCATGTAGACGTAACCACTGAGGTTATGCGTCACTGATGATGCAAGGGGACGTAACCACTGTGTTGCGGTGTAGTCCACGTGGGAGGAATTTTTGCTCTGAAAAGGCACAGTTAGTTGGCGTGGGTCTTGTAGAGCGGACGGTCGTATTTCCCGCTTCTGCTTGTCTTCTCAATATTGTACGAGAAACTGATAGTGAAATCTAACGTTGATAGCGATTAGAAACCTTAGTTTAGTAGTTGATGTACCTGTATATAACGTTTCATTTGGAAGATTATATGTTGTGTGTAAATAAAGTTACAGTTTAAAGTTATAGTTTCTAACTATATTCCGGTGTTTAGTTTCATATCTTAATTATATAGACTAACACCAAAATGGCGACAGGGCTAAAGCCACCAAAGTTCCAGCATCAACAGTCGGGCCTCCTGAATCACCCTAGACTACGACCAGTTCAAGCAGGCGCCAGCACACTGCTAGCGTCTTGTGACAACTAAAGTGGACGGCTCGTCCTTGATTGATCAACTGCTGTACGTTTGGAACTGTTGCTGATTTTTTTTTTGGATACTTTAGCCACAATCGTCGCTGAGGGCAGAGCCATTATACTAGAATCCAGTGGAACCAGTCAAATGTAACTGACTTATAGCCTACTATTCAACTACAGTCTAGCCTACATCGCCAGAGTCTAAGTCTACACCCATAAGGTCTAGGACTTTACTATAGACCTCAAGCCGAGAAACCACTACAGTCTAGTCTACATCTCCTGAGTCTAAGTCTAAGTCTACACCCGTAAGGTCTAGGACTTTACTAGAGACCTCGAGCCGAGAAACCACTACAGTCTAGTCTACATCTCCAGAGCCTGAGTCTAAGTCTACACCCGTAAGGTCTAGGGCTTTACTAGAGACCTCGAGCCGAGAAACCACTACAGTCTAGTCTACATCTCCAGAGCCTGAGTCTAAGTCTACACCCGTAAGGTCTAGGACTTTACTTTGACTTTACTGTACTAGAATCGAGTCCAGATTGTGCTGCCGATACTGCTGATGTGTTGTTATGAATCGTATGGATATAATTTACTTACAGTGGTGGTGACATTGACTAAATTAATTTTTATGCCACTGTATTTTATTTTTTTTTTAAATACCAACAGTCAACAGTCGGGCCTCCTGAATCACCCTAGACTACGACCAGATCAAGCAGGCGCCAGCACACTGCTAGCGTCTTGTGACATGTAGACAGTGCACAAGATAGGAGTGCAAAAAAAAGCACTCAAAGAGTTGTGAGCTAAGGAAAGCTCACCACAAATGCCAAATAAATCACACTGGCAGCTATGGTGCTATGGAAGCTGTAGGATGTGTTCGGATATTTTCTAGGTCCATTCATCCACCTAGACATCTCCAGTATGTAAAGGGTAATCATGAATATAAGCGTCATGGTGTATTAGAAGGCCGAAAATTATCAGAAATAATTTTAAGAATATGGAATAAATATAGTGTTTTTGAAAGATTTGGTTGTAAAAAAGAGAACCTTTATATTTATATGACATCAACAAAAAATCATAAGCGACTTAAGGTTGCTCAGCACGCTGCCATTTTGTTGTCAATGATGTCACAGAGGTGTTGCCAACTTGAGTATTTTGAGATTTTTTTTATTACACTTGCTTAAATCGATGCTGCACGCTTGTTTTTAGACATAAATTATATAATTAACTATACAAACTCTTTCCTTCTTCTAATAATTATATTAATAAAGAACACTTTATCAAATTTCTAGATGATGAGGATGAAACATGGTTTGTCAGAGGCTCTTCTCTCCGTGCTAGAGAACCTTGGTCTGCACATCGCCGACTGTCGTGGCCAGGGATATGACAATTGTGCAAACATGAAGGGAAAGCACCAAGGAGTTCAAGCGCACATTATTCGCAACAGCCAAGTTTTTTTTTTTATTCTCCTTGCGGCTGCCATCATCTTAACTCCAGCGTGTTTAGCAGAAATATAATCTAGTTTATTGATTGTTCATGAAAAATATCTGTAAATCATTAGTTACGTTGATTAACCTTAAAGGCAAAGTCTTCCATGCAGAACATTTTATAATGCAGTAAAACGACCAATAGTACAGTATCTACTACCTACGTAAGTTACTACATTTTGTAACAACAATAAGGCCAGCAGCATTTGAGGCAGACATGATGTGGGTAGCTATATATAGTCTACCCTTGCGACTTAGCATCCCGCAAATGACACTCGCAATTATACGTCACATATTACCAGGAACGCATATTGTTTCTGATGACTGGACGGCTTTTGCCAACAAAGAAAACATACACAATGAAATATAGTCATTCAGTAGTCATACACCAGAATAATTTCGTGGGTCCCGTGGACAGTGACACTCACACTCAAAATGTGAAGAATCTCTGGATGAGAGCAAAAAGAAAATTAAAGAGACTATTTGGTACAAACGATTATTTTAAGACTCCATGAAGAGCTAGGCATTGCTGAAGGATACTATTCAGAGAAGTTGTGCAAAAAAAGAATGACATGCATACAAAAAATTGAGTCGTCAGTGCACAGAAAAGGCCAGGAAATGAAGAAAAACGCTTAGAGCCATAATGCATCAGAAAGTTACTATATTTTATCCTTACAGATAAAACCTAATTAGAATATTCGAAAAAAAAAAAAAAAAATTTTTATAATGTACCGGTACAAACTTGATAGGCTAAATTCTACCGAATTTTTGCACTTATGGTAGACATGTACCTTAATTCAAGTTTATTTTTGGTTTGTTTAGCTTGTGTAAGCGGCTTAAATGGAACTTAACTATAATTAGGCAGTTGGTGTTTTGTTTGGTTTTGAGACGGAGATGAGTATTTTGCATCTTTATTATTACGTACAAGTAATTGGTGTTTCTTATATTAAATAACAAACCAAGTCACCACATTGAAATTGGATTTGTTGCAGAGTCACTTTTAAAAAGAGGCAAAAAAAGGTTAGTGAACTTCAGATACTTAATTTTAAATGTAATTGTAAGAAAACCTTGTAGAATCTGTTGCCAAATTGCTCTCCAATTCACCATTACACTACTCTGTTGTGAAGGACATCTCATGTCTGGATCCTTCTTTCATGATAGAAAACAAGTCAACTGCTATCGTAAGAATGATTTTTTTTTTTTTTTTTTTACAAATCTTTGTCAATTGAAGAAAATTTCCAAGCATCAGATTGTGACACAGTTTCAGCTGAATTCTCAGAATTCATTGACCAGGCCAACCTGACTGGCTCTCTTTCTTCCTTTCAAAGGCAAAAGATTGGATACTTTTTTTTATGAACATCTCTGTTGCGAAAAGTTTAAACATCTGTGGGGTATTGTTAAGCCATCGACATGCAAGTGCTGAGAGAGGTTTTTCAGTCAAGAAAGAGATTTAAAAAATCGCAACAAGGCAGAGAGAACTCTGGTCTCTCTGAGAATAGTAATTGACAGTTTCAGGCAGTTTTTGAAACTTAGAGACTTTATAATCACACCAAAAATACTTTCCCCGTGCTAGAAATGCTCATAGCAGATACAATATATATTTGGATGACCTTAGAACAAAATCTGAACAAGACAAAAGGGGAGTCGAGCAGTGGATGACGAAGGGACACAACTGAATGTGAAAAAAAAAATGGCACTAGAGGCGTGACCTATATAAGCTCTTATTACATCTGCGGATGGACATGCTATGCGAACAAAAAAAAGGAAGAAAAGATTTCTTTGGTAACTATTTCAAACAGTTTAAGAAAAAGGTGCCAAAGAGAAAGAAGGAGAATTAAAATACAGTATAATACAATTTCACTCAATACAAGCTTTGATCTATAAAAAAAAAAAAAAAAAAAAAAAAAAAAGTATCACACATTTTACTTGTTAACCCTATATTGCGCTATGTTGCAAATTTGCTAGAAACCCCAAAAGTCGAATTAATTATTTATTTCTAACTCTTTTTTAATAAAATTGGTGATTTCCGAAACTTTGAAGCGAATTAAATTAAAGACAACTTCCGTTTCCTGCATCTTTTATGAACATAACGTGTATTTTTACACCAGAACTGTACTAAATTGTGCAAGTTTGGATTTACTCTAGGGGTAAGATATTTTACATCACCATTTAATATTATGACCTAAAAACATTAAAAAAAAATATTTTTTTAATGTAATGATATTAAATTAATTACTAAGCTAAAAATTATCACTGTTATCAACGTTATTAATTCAAATGCATTTAACGAGCTTATGTAAATTTGCTACATGGCTCATAAAGAGCTAAATTTTTCAATGTATACGCGGTAATGGTCGATCTAAACATCTAAAGATCTAGCTCTTTTTTATTGTACTATTGGCTTTCAAATAATTTAGAATAGTGTTTAATCACTTCAGTGGACAGTGTAAATTTATAGTGCTAATAGTTTAACATTCAGTTTATCTGAATAGATCTAAAAAAAAAAAAAAAAAAAAATCATACATTTTCACTAGACTGTGACTAGAATCTAGATCCTCTGCTGTTGTCATTTTGTTTGTAAAAAAAATAAATAAATAGTACCAACATTTAAACAAATTTTGACAAGATTTTTTTTAAAATTAAGCAATGTTACGCCTGTTTTTAAGTTTTTTTATTTTTATTTATTAGATGATGGAGAAACTGTCACAGAAGTAGATACACGTCCTTTGGAGAGAAAGAACAGAATCAGAAGCCACGACTAAAGAACCAGAGTTTCTTGGCGCAGAAAGGGAACCCAGGCCAGTTAAATCCCCAATAGAATATTTTAAAGACTTTGTAGATGATGAAATGATGATACACGTAGTGAATGAATCAAATGTATATATAGCTTGCAAAGTAACATCAATAAATCTTTAGATTTGACTGTCAATGAGCTAGAGCAATTCATAGGAATTGTTTTTTATATGTCAATTGTCAAAATTCCTACTGGCGCCAGAGCACTAAGATTCCCCCAGATTGCAGATACTTTATCTGAAAAAAGATTTGAACTAATTAAATCTAATTTGCATTTTGCAAATAATCAAAATAACACTGGCACAGATAAACTGTTTAAAATAAGGCCACTGTATGAAGATTTCAAAAAGAAAATCAACAGTGTGCCCAAGTCCAAAAGATTAAGTGTAGATGAACAAATTATTCCTTTTAAAGGAAAGTCAGCATTGAAAGGATACAACCTTAAAAAGCCAAAAAAGTGGGGCTACAAAATGTTTGTTTGTTTTGGTGTCAATGGAATTATCCATGACATCGAATTTTATACTGGGAAAATTGAGCCATGCCTAAACCAGCTTGATATAGGAGCTTCTGGTAACATAGTCCTGAGACTTATTCAAGATTTTCCTCGCCACTTTATTGTGGCAGCAAGGTAGTGCATGCCTAGGCACAGTCCGTGCAAACAGACTTAAAGGCTGCACATTGCCATCAGATAAGGATTTAGGGAAACAGGGTCAAGGGGCATCTGTTCAAAAAACTGGCTCTGTAGACCAGGTTGAAATAAATGCTGTGAAATGGACTGATAATAAATCAGTAACATTACTAAGTACCTTTGGGGCGTTGCACCCAAAGGTGAAAGTTCAAGGACGGGACAAAAAAGTAAAAAGACATATTGAAGTTGACATTAGAGTACTATACAATTCCTTCATGGGAGGTGTTGATCTATTAGATTCTCTTGTTGCTTTGTACAGAAATCCTATTCGATCTAAAAAATGGTACCTTAGAATAGTATTTCATAATTTTGATTTAGCTGTGGTACAGGCATGGCTTTTATATATGCATGATTTTAAATTTTCTGGTCTTCCAGAAAACAGTAAACTTGCTTTGTTGGCTTTTAAATTAGAGAGGGAAAGAATGGGAAAAAGAGAGGCCGTCCATCTTTTGAAGTTGAAAGAAAAAAAGGTCCTGTCGCTGTTATTCCTCCCCACCCCATACGAACAGACAATGTTGGCCACTATCCCGTTCTTCCAGAAAGCAGAGACCGTTGTAAAATGCCTGGCTGCAGTGGGTTTTCCACTATCAAATGCATTAAATTCAATGTTTTTTTATGCTTGACAAAAGAGTCCAATTGTTTTTATGTCTTTTCATGAAGCTTGATTTATCGAAAAGTGTTTCTCTGTGAAGTTTCTAAATGCTAAATTTTTTCTTAAAATTTTGAATTTTGTTTTTTTTTAGTACAGTATTTGTATTAAAAATAATATAAATGTGTGTGTTTGGGCCTGTAAGTAAGATGACAACCAACAAAGTTTGAAGGCCAATAACTGCATTTTTTTTTGTATGTGTCTATTAAAGTATTAAATGTTTAATTTAAAATGTTTACAAAAAAAAAGAGAAACTTTTCTCCAGTTGTATCCCCTTAATATGATCGGATTAAATATGATTAATTTAAAATGTTTACAAAAAAATGAGAAACATTTCTCCAGTCGTATCCCCTTAATATGTTTGGATTAAATATGAAGCTGATTTCTACCTTAAACACTGTCCCTATTTTATACCAAGAAATGACACTTGAGCCGATGGCCACACCTACTTTAACCCCCTAGACACCAACTTGTACATTTCTAAATGCCCAGTGAAAGAGACTGAAACTGCCACGACATAGCTCACAAACATATTGTCACCCACTCAACATACATTATAACAATTCAAATTCAGGAAAGTGTAATACTTCACATTCTCCCACATGATGATCATGAACGTGAGCTGTCTGGATGGTATCATTGGATATGTCCTATCTGTCCAACTATGGAGATAATGATATCCTTAGGTTATCACAGAGCTATGCTGTATCTTGAAGCTTCACGTGTGTACAAATAATCCTTCCATGTCAAATCACACCTAACAAGAAAATTAATACAAAAAAAACAACATTTGAATACAATTTTGATACTCTCAAAACGTTTTCAAATCACAAGAAAAACAAAACTTTGAGTAAAATCTAAACAATCTAACATTTATAAATATATTTAAACATTTGATATTCTCTGGTATCACAGAGCTATGCTGCATCTTTACACGATTGTAAATAATCTTTTCATGTTTAATCACACCTAAACTCTCTGTCAAGAATTAAAGTCTTTAAACATAAGCTTGTTTTATACTTAATTTGCAACAGAGAAGTGAATTATCAAAGCAAGAAAAATATATATATATATATAAATCATAGATACATTTTGCTTTTATGAACTGTAAATGTACATAATGTAAAATCTTAAAATCCATCCCAGGAGTCAATTACTGAGATCACGTCACAAACAATGAAACCCTAAGCCGGATGGGCAACCAGAGGTTTGTAGGACATTTCATGGGTAAATGAGAAAAACACAAACAAGGACATCCTTGTATAACTGGGCTCGGCACCTTCACGAAGGACCTTAGGGCAGTGTAAACAAGTTGGGAAGAGGCTGCAGACATTGCGGGTGAACAATATCTATGGAGACAGCTTGCTGCCCAATCCACCAAACGACAACAGAGTATCTAAGTCACCTTACGAGATGTCAATTTAATTCTCTGTCAAACTAGAAGATAAACATAAACTTCTTTTTTTTTTTGGGGCACACACTAAGTTTATTCTATAATAATGGTACCGGTAAATAAAATATGGCAAATATTTTAGCCCAAATATTTTTTTTTACCATTAACAATAAATTGATAAATATTGTATTTACCTCAAGCATATTAAGAATTAAAGGTCTCATTCTTTAGGCCAAAGAGAAAAATCTTGATCAGATCTAGGCTCAGTGTATTTAGTAAACTATCCTTTAATCCACTCATAAGTTGCCATGATCTTGTAAGATTAAACTGAAAGAAAACAAGATAAACAGTGAAAAAAAAATATTTAAAAAAAAGACATTACCTCCATTAATAAACTTCATACATAATAAAATAATTTTTAAAAAAATTACATAATATATATAATTTTTTTTGTGTAATTCAGGTATCGAACATGTGACACCGTCAGCTGCAAAAAAAAAAAATGCATAGTACTGATTCAGCCAGCAAGGAAGGTTTATTTGTGCGATTAATTATTATTGGCATGTTCATTATATGGACATTTAGATCTGACACAAGACATAAAATGGGGTAGTGGTGGCTGAGTGGTTAAGCACTTGGTTTCCGAACCTGGAGTCCTGGGTTCAAATATCTGTAAAGACCGGGATTTTGAATTTCCGTATTTTTAGGGCACCCGAGTCCACCCAACTCTAGTTTGGGAAAAGTAAAGGCGGTTGGTTGTTGTGGTGGCTACATGACACCCTGCTCGTTAAACGTTGGCCATAAAAACAGATGATCTTAACATCATCTGCCCTATAGATCGCAAAGGTCTTAAAAGGGAAACTTTACTCTTTACTAGACCTCAAGTTCTGATTTAGAACTCTAAGATTTACATAAAAATACACTCAGTTATGGCATAATTATGATAACACAGATGACTATGCCATGTTGGCTCTTGACCTAGATCAAGTCCTGACTTGAATAGAGGTTTAGTAAAAAAAAATAATGTATTCTTATTTAGTTAGGATATAGCTTGCAACAGAAATGAAAATGACAGTTTCTTATTGAGTTGGGATATAGTTCTACTAAACAAGCTTGCAAAAGAAATGGAAATGAAAGTTTATAAAAGTCAACAAAAAGAAAAACTGAGCTGAAGGGAATAAACGACACACAAGAAACACCACTGCTGCTCCAAGGAGAAAACTTATTGAAACCATCACAAAGAAGGTCTGGGCTGATGCAGATGTCATGCTTTTAACACTCTACAAATGGTCAAACGAACTGTCCCTTTAATTCAATCTGCATCTTAAAGATAATATGAAGCAGAGACTTGCAGACAACATTGCAAAACAGGCTGTAGACTGGAGCCCACAAGGAAAGAGAAAGGCTGGTAGGATATTGGTAGACCAAGAAGCAAGCTCAGATGTCATGTACCCAACTGAAGGTAATAGCCCAGAACTAGAACAGTCTAAGACTCTACTCTAATGGCATAGTACTGTTGCAGCTCTATGCTCCACAGAGTCACAAGAATAAAATCAAGTATGTCAGGATGGTTGAAGCATACATTGTTAAAAAACTTTAAAAAGTTGAAATCAAAGTCGAATTCTGAATTGATCCAGATAGCCTGCAACTCCACAGTTTACTAGATCTAGACCTCTATCTAAAAGTAGTAAGTAATACCTTGACAAGCCTTGATCCTTGGAAAGATCTAAGAACAATTGATAAAATAAATTTTTCTTGCTTGGCAACTATTGCAATATTATCACATTGTAATGCAACAAAGCAATGAATGTCAATGAAAAATAAAACATTCAAATAACATTTAGATCCAGACTGTTGCTAGTGTCACTTACTTGGAATTAGCCTAGCCCTAGTATTAGGTTCTCCAATACCATTTGGGACACTGGGTGGCAAGTGGTCTTCATTGACAATACTTGACAATAGGTTCTCATAACAGTTGACACTACAGTGCCATCTGATTCACCCCTGTTATCTCTTTCCTTGTCCTTGGCCTCAGAATTCTAAAGCATGTTTCTCAGTCACAGGGGTCAAGGGGTCACAGTCTCCTCAGAATAACTGAAATTCAATGAGCACATGAGACTAAGGAGATGAATAGAGTTAGAATTTTCTGGATATATTTAGATTTAGAGTTAATTACTTAATACATTACAGCGTATATAATATATAATATTAATTATAAATACACAGATCTAGACTTATCTAGAGTCTCTTTCATATATTATGATATATTTGATATATATATATATTATATATAAATATATATATATATAATAATATATATATATATTAGAGTATGAGTATAAGATATATATATCAGTTACTCACTAATAATCAGTTTAATCTAGACTCAGAATCAGATGATATAGACTATAGACCTATAAATCAGACCTTCAATAGCATTGACTTGAAGTTGAATCAAAATCAAGACTATCAAATTCAATATTAATATATAATATATATATAGTAGCTTCTTATATTTTGGACACCCCATCGAATTCTCCTTCAATGAACGGGTCGCTTTTTTTGTTTGTAATTCATTTGTTTTTATGTTTGGAGCAAAAATCAACGTTTCGGGATTGCGCATGTCCAATTTTAGATAAGTTCCGGTAATTTTGTTCCGTTTTTCCAAAGCAGATGGCAGTTTTTTAGATTCTCGGTAACCATGTATGTAAAGCTGTTGTTTTAACCTCCCCCGGCAATTCATACCCATATAAGGGATGAAGGCTATATTATGAGCCTGTTTGATCGTAGGCTGATGGGCATATCAAAATAAGCTTCCAAACATCTTTAGAAAGACATTCCAATCACATTTATACCGTTAGCTGTTAAATAAAATTTAATAAGGGGGTGTACAACGAATAATAATGAATTCAGCTCATTCTCCTTTATTGGACACAGCAAAATCGTAATAAGAAATATTATTGGGATGAATAAATCTATGATTTTTTCAATGAATAAGCATGACCTGGATCGAGATATCTATAATATATAATTTATGAATGAAAGAAAAAGTGCGGGCTGCTAATTTGAAGCCATAGACCATGCCCACTGCATGTGATCACTCCAGATGAGCTGGCAGTGAGGAGAGGTATACACTTAAGCGTTTAGTGTCACAAACTATCAAACAGGCAGTGGAGGGAAGTGGGATAGAGTCATGAAAAGAATTATAAGCATCTATGGGAGGGAGGGGGTGTTAATGTGTCACAAAACTAACATCCAAATTATGAAAACAAGAAGAGGGTCCTTGGATGGGAATTTAAAGAAAGACAGAGGAAATACATGTAGCCAATGTAGCCTAGTCGCCCTAGTTGAAAATATCATGTTTATTAAATTATAATAATTAATTTATAGATATATATAATTTATATAGACTTATTTCTGTCTGTTTCTACACATAGATTACATAGATATATAAATAATAAACGATATATATAATATATATATATATTAATATATTCTATATATAGAGTTAGAGAGAGAGTATATACTATATGAGGAAATAGACTATAAATACATATTGCCATATTGCAAAAGTGAATCTACTTCTTTTAATACAATCTAAAAAAAATTAAGTAACACAGATATAATTTATTAGCAATTACATAGTGGTGTACAATGACGGTGCTCACTGTCCAAGTGAGGAGAAAGCCCAAAAACTGCGTTCAATATAGGAGCATGAAGTGACCCACTTTATTTTAAAATAAAATCTTGACTATGAGTGGCAATTCAAAGGAATACAGCTATTTTTATATTCCTTAAGTTGCAGAATAAGAATCTGCTTTCATTTTTTTTGTAAGTTAAACCTTCACCAAATAAAAAAATAAAATAAAAATTTGACCTAGTTCCCGTAAGTCGGTGTTCAGGTATAAGAATCTACTATACATTCCGATTGAATTCTAAAGTGAATACTTACTATAATACTGAATCAGTGTGTGAGGGAATGTGAGAGAGAATCAGACTCACTCATCGTGATCATGTCCATGTCATCATGAGACTGTGTGAGTGTGTGTGGAATAGGATATCATATATACCTACTGTCACTTACTGTGGAGTGATTCATGATTTGATTGTCAACTGTCAACGTGACATCACTCGTCGACTTGTCAGTGTGAATGTTTGACTCATGACTGTCCGTTGCTATGAGTATTTATTGTTGATCATAAAACATGATAAAATCATATTTAGATCTACATACAAGGCACTAGTATAGCTAGAGTAGATCTAGATCTAGTTGTATACGTCTAGTCTATCCACTGACGACACACACGCACAAAGAAATCGAGTCAAGTACCGTAACTGATCTGATTCTATTTCTAGATCAAGACAATCAAGTAGATTTGGATTCTAAATAAATGAAAATAATCCATTCACTGACTACATCTAGACATCTGACGAAATCTGGAAAAGAAACATTCAGATCTAATAAGATTTAGACATCTAGACTATTTAGAAATTTAGATCTTGAGAGTCTAAGTCTAAAAAAAATGCTGCTTGAATTTTTTTCATGACTCGCGTTTTTTTTATGACAGGAAACGACGTCACATCTATCTAAATCCATTTTTTTGTTTGTGAGAGGTCACTAAAATTAAGGGAAGTAAATCACTGAACTATACATTTATCATTTCTGATACCAGTACTGCGTATCCACGGGAAATACTGCAGTCCTCATTAAATATCGGACTTGAAGACAAGCCTTGTTATTACTGTAAGAAATCCAGAATGCCTGTAGCTTTCTTTCAATTAAAGTATGTGAGGAAAAAAAAGGCAAATTTTGTTGAACTGCTTGGCCGGGATGACTGCCTGATAGTTTGGTTTAATTGCGCTCAGGACTGTTGTTCGGTGATCACAATGTTCCCGAGTTTGAACCCCAATCCCTGTATTTAGGCTTGGGTGAAATGTAATTATATTCTAATCTGAAAGAACATCCGAAACATGTAAACATTTTTACAAAAAAATAGGAACCATGTACAACATTTTATAAACACCAAAAATGTAACACAAAATTTACAAATAAAGAATCTGGTCTGTGTTCAAACTAGGAATTTGTATCCGAAAAAAGAAACTCCGATGATTTTTCAAATTTGGGTTAGCGACATATTGCGTATCTGCGTAAATACTTGTAATAGTAAACATTTAACTATTTTTATTTAATTGCTTAGAAACATTTATATTTAATAAATTAGAAAGTAAATTCTTGAGATCTAAAAAAAAAAAAAAAGATAATATAAGATTTCGCTTTTAGCATCAGCCATCAGCCTATTATACGTCACTTCCCTCAACTAATTATGTAAGCCATTTTTTCCTTTATAATAATAGGCCTGCTTACTTACTTACTCCCGCGCCGTTCGGCGCATTGTCGGCAAGCTGTCTCCATAAAGATCTGTCATTGGCAATGTCTGAATTAGCTTCCTCCCACCTGGTGACCACTGTTCTGAGGTCCTCCATGAAGGTGTGGCGCCAAGTTATGCTAGGCCGGACGTCTTTGTTTGCGCTTTTCTCGTATTGGCCTCCATGTCATTTTTTTTTTAACAATAAATATTTTTTCAACATTTATACAAACAATTTCGTCCAATTTCGTCTGGTGATCGTACGAGTACGTCATGGATACTATTATAGGTGCACAAATCTATTATCTTCCTTCTCCTGATTTAAAAAAAAATTAATATAATTTTCTCAAATAATTTTAAATCGGCACAAAAGTCTTTCGAATTTTTAACTCTACAATTCTTTAGTTTTTAAATCCAGCAACTCATTTCAAAGCTACTAATATCATTAGCATATTAAAAGGCGATAAATTTAATTCTGTTACCGCGACAGAGTATTTTTCTGTAATCAAATTAAGATAAGATAATTGTATTGATCCAATCAAATGGAAATTCAGTTTGACTACAATTGACAATATCACTGTACATACTGTATATACTGTACAATAACAGCATAGATGAAAAATTAGAACAACATTCACACACGAAACACATACACATACACATTCGCAAACAGCGCTTTATGAATTAGACTTCTATGTACTTCTCGATGACGACAGCTGATCTTGTAACACTCTGACCGAAAGTGGATTAAAGGACTTTTTAAATCTTTCTGTTTTAGTCCTAATGGAAAGGAGACGACCACTTCGTTCAGATCTTATGTAACAGTGGTTAAATGGGTGCAGGTTGTCCTTAAGAATCGATAGTCTTCTGGAAAAGCATGATAGAGTGTGTAATTTGCTTTTTTTATATTGAAGAGGGGGTTTATTGTAAATTTTGGAGGGGGGGGGGTTAAAATCAAAATCTTCCTTAACTGTGCTCTTGGAATTTGCATTTTTTTTTTGCTTTTATTTTATAGAAGAGGTGGATATAACTGCCAAAACCCCTGGTAGGGGGTTTTAAACTCAAAACCCCCTGATAGGGTTTTTTTAAACTCAAAACCCGCTTAGCTGTGCTGGGGCAAGTGGCTGTTTAGTATTAAAATCTCACCTAAAATATACAAAATCAAAGCAAAAAGTCAGCGTGGGAAGCGTGGTCGAGAGGCTAAGTGCGTTTGAACTTGGCTTGGCTACCTAGAAGGGGGCTCGAGGTTCGACACCCGACTCGGGCGGCAGAGTTGCGTTTACAAAGCAGCACGGAAAACCAACTCCTATATACCCCCACTGGTCCACAAATGAGATTGGACCAAAGCGCTCTGAGCATGCTATACCATGAAAGTAGCGCTATATAAAAACTATAATAATAATAATAATCAGCCACTAAATTTCGATCCCCCCCTCCGGATACACCCATGACGCCGACTCTAGCATTGTTGTGTTTTCTGAGTGGTTGGAAAACCTTCTGCCAGATACCCTTCCTCCACTGGTCCACTATATAGATTGGACCATTACTAATTAGTAATTTAAAAAAAAAAAAAACACTTATCATAAACTTGTTCATAACCAGTGCATTGAACAATGAAGTTACAATATGCAAGGCTTTAAAAAAAAGTGTAAAAGTTTCAAAACAATTACAATGTGTAGAAAGTGTGTCCTCAGTTGGATGATCCCACTATCTGATGGCCCGTGCGGCCCGCACATAGCTTGCTACGCCATGGCCTACGGTAGTGTGTCGTCTAATGTGTGCGACAGACTGACAACAGCAACAGGCGGTTGTTCATTCTTTATCTCATCTTTCAAATTATTTTTAGTTGTTTTTTTTTTATTAAATACGCCAATGTGTGTAAGTGTGTATGCCTATGTTGATGTGTACTGACACACTGATACTACTAGACATCTTTTTTGTTTATTATGTCAGCATAAACAGCCAACCTGAGCAGATCTCACAACAGGTCACGTGATCTCGAAATTACATTTTCACGGACCCACAGCGCTAGCGCTCTCTGCATCGAAGCATTTTTTTTTTTTTTAACAAGAAAATTGTGTCGTAAAATATTAGAAGTCAAGATTACGAAAAAATTTTCAATAGACGTAAAGCTAACCCTATGCTTATTAAGAAGGTAGACATTATAGTTATCAATGAGGTAATGGTAAGCCTACTTATTTATTATTATTCATTCAAAACTGATTAATTGAATACATCTCCCTCTTAAGCTAGAATTTATAATAAAGTTAAGTAGACTAGTAGACATTTTCATCGAATGGATTAGAATTTTAAATTAAGATTCAACTAATAGACTTTCATTCTAGAGTCTATATCTAGGTCTATACGCATACGGCCTTCTGTATCTTATCTTATATAATACAGACGTTACTTCAAAAAAGAAGATGATTACGTCCTACGCGTCATGCATTCAGTCATGCATGTTAACCAATGACTTAAATTATGAAAGATTAGGTCTAAGTCACAAAGAAAATTTGAGAAGTGAAAAAATAACGTAGCGTATAGGAAAGAAATGAAAGTCCCATAACTCTTGTCTAAATCTTTGAAAAGTCCGTGCAAAGCGAATTTTGAAAGTAGTCGAGGCCTAGATTTGCTAGACTCTAGAATCTAGATTCTAGAGATATTAATTTTCATTTTTGTACACAAAGAGAAAATGCAGATCTAGTTATAAACATTACCTGACTAGATACGCAGGAACAGGTTTCTAGTATATTTTACATTAATGCAGCATAAAAAACATTTAGATCTATTTACTATGTTAAATTTAATGTTACTATATAAATATATACAGAGAGACTAAGAGAGTATTATTTATTTATACAATAATATTTCTTTACAATTGAATTACATTTACATATCATTATGATTATTTAAATTTTTTAGGTTCATATTCTAGTGTAGCAATCATAGATGATTGGATCATTTGTCAACTGTCAAGTCAGTCCAAGGTCCTCGAAGCTCGCTAAGATCTTCCCTTGTGTCTGAGTTGGAACACTACACTGACAGACACAAGAAATTGTACTAAATCTCATCTTTAGATCTCTAGAGACAGAGTCTTGAGATCTATCTAGACTAGAACATGAAACGAACAAGTTTTTGTTACAGTGTGCTCAGCAAGCTGAGGAGTATTGACAGTAGTGTAAGTATAAAATTACAAACGTAAATTTAAAATTAGCCTAAATGTAATTAACTTAGAATGCAATTTCACAACTTTAACCTTTAGATGCACACTTGGGCATTGGCACATGTGTGTGTGTTTCAGTGAAATTCAGCATTTCATTCAAAAACAATGAAATGATGTATGTACATAAACTAACATTCAATTTGATCCTCTTAGTGCTGATTTAAACATTTCTCTATTGCAATACATTTTAGTTTATCTTTAAAATTTTGTCTGTGTTCTCAAAACACCTCAACTCTTACATGTCTTGGGTTTTCATTTATCTCCTTGTTATTGCATTTTTATCCTTTGTAATTAATTGCTTTTTATCAATACCTTTTAACATTTATACCAAAAAATTTTATATTGGTTATTGCATATTTTATCTTTAAAAGTCATTAATAGCTAATTCTAGAGATGTTTTAGACAAATACACATGAAATATAGACATTTAACTCATGCTTGGTTCTTCTATCTACTTTATTGCCTCTTTACTTAATTACATGTTACCTATATTTATATATTTATACAAACGTTAGGTGCTTGAAACACTTAATGGTTACTTGATATGTATATGTACTTCAATTGTTTGCAACACCTATATCAACTTAGTTCACCTTCTTTTCTATTTATAAATAGTATTATAGTTTTAGTAATCCAATGCTATCATTATACATTTTAATGTATACCAAATGTTAATTAAAAATGTTCCTAAAAAAGGAAAGCCACTAACAACTCCTACTTTTATCTTTTTATTGCATTATTTCTTTTGTAATTAAATGCTATTTTCAGGCCACTAAGCATATCAAAGAATTGATGGTTGAAATTCTAACACATATCAAATATTGGATGGCTGAAATTCTAATATCAAAAATTAGGTGGTTGAAGTGTGTATGAAATATTAGATGGTTGAAACACATCCATCAAATATAAACTCTTACTTAATTTCTCTTATTTAATGCAATATCTATTTGCATATAAGTTTATTGCATGATGTTTCCTTTATAACCAAATGCAATGAAATATACATTTACTGTGATGTGTCACAAAGCCAAAATGTACTCGTACTTGGTTCTTCTATTTACTTTATTGCTTTTATTTTACTTTATTACAAAATACCTTTTTATATTTAATACAAACATTAGGTGCTTGAAACACTTGATGGTTACTTGATATGTATATGTACTTCAATTGTTTGCATTACCTATATCAACTTAGTTCACTTTCATTTCTATTTATAAATAGTATTATAGTCTTAGTAATCAAATGCTATCTATATACTTTTTAGTGTATACCAAATGTTAATTAAAAATGTTCCTAAAATAGGAAAGCCACTAACAACTCCTACTTTTATCTTTTTATTGCATTATTTCTTTTGTAATTAAATGCTATTTTCAGGCCACTAAGCATATCAAATAATTGATGGTTGAAATTCTAACACATATCAAATATTGATGGTCGAAATTCTAATGCATATCAAATATTAGGTGGTTGAAGCGTGTATGAAATACTAGATGGTTGAAACACATCCATCAACTATAAACTCTTACTTAATTTCACTTATTTAATGCAATATCTATTTGCATATAAGTTTATTGCATGATGTTTCCTTTATAACCGAATGCAATGAAATATACATTTACTGTGATGTTTCACAAAGCCAAAATTAACTCGTACATGGTTCTTCTATTTACTTTATTGCGTTTATTTTACTTTATTACAAAATACCTTTTTATATTTAATACAAACTTTAGGTGCTTGAAACACTTCATGGTTACTTGATATATGTACTTCAATTGTTTGCAACACATATATCAACTTAGTTCACTTTCTTTTCTATTTATAAATATATTATTATAGTCTTAGTAATCAAATGCTATCATTATACTTTTTAATGTATACCAAATGTTAATTAAAAATGTTCCTAAAATAGGAAAGCCACTAACAACTCCTACTTTTATCTTTTTATAGCATTATTTCTTTTGTAATTAAATGCTATTTTCAGGCCACTAAGCATATCAAATATTAAGTGGTTGAAATTCTAATGTATATGAAATATTAGGTGGTTGAAGCAAATATTAGATGGTTGAAATCTAACACATATCAAATATTGGATGTTTGAAATTCTAATACATATCAAATATTAGGTGGTTGAAGCGTGTATGAAATACTAGATGGTTGAAACACATCCATCAAATATAAACTCTTACTTATTTTCTCTTATTTAATGCATTGTTTATTTGCATATAAGTTTATTGCATGATGTTTCCTTTATAACCGAATGCAATGAAATATACATTTACTGTGATGTTTCACAAAGCCAAAATTAACTCGTACTGGATTCTTCTATTTACTTTATTGCTTTTATTTTACTTTATTACAAAATACCTTTTTATATTTAATACAAACATTAGGTGCTTGAAACACTTCATGGTTACTTATTATTATATTTATATGTACTACAATTGTTTGCAAAGCCTATATCAACTTCTTAGTTCTATTTACTTTCTATCATTTATAAATATTTTCTTAGTTATCAAATGTTCTCTTTATACTTTTTAAGGTATACTAAATGCTAATTAGTAATATTCTTACAATAAACAAGAATGCCACTAACAACTTCTACTTTGATCTTATCTCCAGTTTATTGCATTATTTCTTTTGTAATTAAATGCTATTTTCAGGCCACTAAGCATATCAAATATTAGATGGTTGAAATTCTAACACATATCAATTATTGGATGTTTGAAATTCTAATACATATCAAATATTAGGTGGTTGAAGCGTGTATGCAATACTAGATGGTTGAAACACATCCATCAAATATAAACTCTTATTACTTAATTTCTCTTATTTAATGCATTGTTTATTTGCATATAAGTTTATTGCATGATGTTTCCTTTATAACCAAATGCAATGAAATATACATTTACTGTGATGTTTCACAAAGCCAAAATTAACTCGTACTGGATTCTTCTATTTACTTTATTGCGTTTATTTTACTTTATTACAGAATACCTTTTTATATTTAATACAAACAATAGGTGCTTGAAACACTTCATGGTTACTTGATATGTATATGTACTTCAATTGTTTGCAACACCTATATCAACTTAGTTCACTTTCTTTTCTATTTATAAATAGTATTATAGTTTTAGTAATCAAATGCTATCATTATACTTTTTAATGTATACCAAATGTTAATTAAAAATGTTCCTAAAATAGGAAAGCCACTAGCAACTCCTACTTTTATCTTTTTATTGCATTATTTCTTTTGTAATTAAATGCTATTTTCAGGCCACTAAGCATATCAAATATTAGATGGTTGTAATTCTAACACATATCAAATATTAGATGGTTGAAATTCTAACACATCAAATATTGGATGGTTGAAATTCTAATGCATATCAAATATTAGGTGGTTGAAGTGTGTATGAAATACTACATGGTTGAAACACATCCATCAAATATAAACTCTTACTTAATTTCTCTTATTTAATGCATTGTTTATTTGCATATAAGTTTATTGCATGATGTTTCCTTTATAACCGAATGCAATGAAATATACATTTACTGTGATGTTTCACAAAGCCAAAATTAACTCGTACTGGATTCTTCTATTTACTTTATTGCTTTTATTTTACTTTATTACAAAATACCTTTTTATATTTAATACAAACATTAGGTGCTTGAAACACTTCATGGTTACTTATTATTATATTTATATGTACTACAATTGTTTGCAAAGCCTATATCAACTTCTTAGTTCACTTTACTTTCTATCATTTATACATATTTTCTTAGTTATCAAATGTTCTCTTTATACTTTTTAAGGTATACTAAATGCTAATTAGTAATATTCTTACAATAAATAAGAATGCCACTAACAACTTCTACTTTGATCTTATCTCCAGTTTATTGCATTGTTTCTTTTGTAATTAAATGCTATTTTCAGGCCACTAAGCATATCAAATATTGGATGGTTGAAATTCTAACACATATCAAATATTGGATGGTTGAAATTCTAATACATATCAAATATTCGGTGGTTGAAGTGTGTATGAAATACTAGATGGTTGAAACACATCCATCAAATATAAACTCTTACTTATTTTCTCTTATGTAATGCATTGTTTATTTGCATATAAGTTTATTGCATGATGTTTCCTTTATAACCGAATGCAATGAAATATACATTTACTGTGATGTTTCACAAAGCCAAAATTAACTCGTACTGGATTCTTCTATTTACTTTATTGCTTTTATTTTACTTTATTACAAAATACCTTTTTATATTTAATACAAACATTAGGTGCTTGAAACACTTCATGGTTACTTATTATTATATTTATATGTACTACAATTGTTTGCAAAGCCTATATCAACTTCTTAGTTCTATTTACTTTCTATCATTTATACATATTTTCTTAGTTATCAAATGTTCTCTTTATACTTTTTAAGGTATACTAAATGCTAATTAGTAATGTTCTTACAATAAATAAGAATGCCACTAACAACTTCTACTTTGATCTTATCTCCAGTTTATTGCATTGTTTCTTTTGTAATTAAATTAAATTAATTAAAAAAAAATAGATATAAAAGTTTAAATATTTTGTTGCTTTGTATACTTGCGCAGTTCCCTTGTTTTTTTTCAGTTGATGTACAACTTTAAAGTTGCCTTTGAAAAGTGTCTGGGAATCAGTGGGTATCCAAGTTAGAGAGATGCAGCATATATAACAAAGTATTTTTGGCAAGTCTGATTTTAAATGGATAACATGCATTTTTTTAAACAGCTTTTGTATACTTAGGTGTCTCTTGAATCAAGTGCAGTAGCTATAGAGTAGGTGTAGAATTCACATACCAGATATTTTTGGCAAGTATTTTTTTCAAAATTATTAGATAACTTAAAATGAGCTTAATTTTGTTACATTACTGTAACATTGTATATACCTCAATTTCTGTGTGTATGTGTGCCTATGTTTGGTGTTCCAATTTTTGGTGGACAATTGTAGTCAAAGTAAAGTCCATTTGTTTGTACAAATACAATGATTGTTTCTTTATCTTATTGCAGAAATTGAAGCTGAGAGACACAAAACTTAATTAAAAATATCTTTAGTAAGTACTTAAGTATTTAAAAATATTAGATGCCTCAAGTCGTAGGAATTAGATTTGGCAGGTAAACAGCAAGATTTTCTGTGTTATTTTTAGCCAATGACGTTGAAAGTCAATAATATAGTCAACTTTCTAAACTGAAAAATTGGGATGTAAATCCACATTAAGCTAATTTTCTTTTACAGCTGTTTACATTCTGTGGAATGTTAGAGAATGTACGCAAAAAGTAGTTTTTCAATTAAATTAGATATTTTAAAACTTGAATAATTTTTTCTAATGTTGCTTGGCTTAGTTTTCTTTTTTTTCAGCTGATGTATTTGTCTGTGGAACAATACTCATAAAATAGACATACAGAAATCCCTTGCAACAGATTTTGGCAAGTACTTTTTAAAAATAATTTAGAACATATTAAAAATTTTGGCAAGTCTAACAGAAACCTCTACCTTGGAAGCCAATGTCGGAAACCCCTTTGCTATATATTTTGGCAAGTAGTTTTTCAAATTGAATTTATAAGATATTAATAATCTAGAACAACTTTTTTATTTTCAGCTGATGTATTTGTGTGGAAGAAAGAAGAAAGATTTACAGAAATCCCTTGCCAGATGCTAGAAATACGATGATGAATATCACGTGCAAGAAATTTTGGCAAGACCAACAGAATCCTCTACCTTGATAACCAATGCTGGAAATCCATGGCTATATATTTTGGCAAGTAGTTTTTCAAATTAAATTTATAAGATATTAATAATCTAGAACAACTTTTTTGTTTCTGTTAGTCTGCATACTGTCCCTTTTTTATTTTCAGCTGATGTATTTGTGTGGAAGAAAGAAGAAAGATTTACAGAAATCCCTTGCCAGATGCTAGAAATGCGATGATGGATATCCTGTGCAAGAAATTTTGGCAAGACCAACAGAATCCTCTACCTTGATAACCAATGCTGGAAATCCATTGCTATATATTTTGGCAAGTAGTTTTTCAAATTAAATTTATAAGATATTAATAATCTAGAACGTTTTTGTTTCTGTTAGTCTGCATACTGTCCCTTTTTTATTTTCAGCTGATGTATTTGTGTGGAAGAAAGAAGAAAGATTTACAGAAATCCCTTGCCAGATGCTAAAAATGCGATGATGGATATCCCGTGCAAGAAATTTAGGCAAGACCAACAGAATCCTCTACCTTGGAAACCAATGCTGGAAATCCATTGCTATATATTTTGGCAAGTAGTTTTTCAAATTAAATTTATAAGATATTAATAAACTAGAATTTTTTTGTTTCTGTTAGTCAGCTGATGTATTTGTGTGGAAGAAAGAAGAAAGATTTACAGAAATCCCTTGCCAGATGCTAGAAATGTGATGATGGATATCCTGTGCAAGAAATTTAGGCAAGACCAACAGAATCCTCTACCTTGGTACCCAATGCTGGAAATCCATTGCTATATATTTTGGCAAGTAGTTTTTCAAATTAAATTTATAAGATATTAATAATCTAGAACAACTTTTTTGTTTCTGTTAGTCTGCATACTGTCCCTTTTTTATTTTCAGCTGATGTATTTGTGTGGAAGAAAGAAGAAAGATTTACAGAAATCCCTTGCCAGATGCTAGAAATGTGATGATGGATTTCCCGTTCAAGAAATTTTGGCAAGACCAACAGAATCCTCTACCTTGATAACCAATGCTGGAAATCCATTGCTATATATTTTGGCAAGTAGTTTTTTAAAATTAAATTTATAAGATATTAATAATCTAGAATTTTTTTGTTTCTGTTAGTCTGCATACTGTCTCTTTTTTATTTTCAGCTGATGTATTTGTGTGGAAGAAAGAAGAAAGATTTACAGAAATCCCTAGACAGATGCTAGTAATCTGATGGAAATCCCTTGCAAGAAATTTAGGCAAGACTTACAGAAAGCTATACCTTGGAAACCAATGCCGAAAATCCCTTTGCTATATATTTTGGCAAGTAGTTTTTCAAATTGAATTTATAAGATATTAATAATCTAGAACAACTTTTTTGTTTCTGTTAGTCTGCATAGTGTCCCTTTTTTATTTTCAGCTGATGTATTTGTGTGGAAGAAAGAATAAAGATTTACAGAAATCCCTTGCCAGATGCTAGAAATGTGATGATGGATATCCTGTGCAAGAAATTTTGGCAAGACCAACAGAATCCTCTACCTTGGAAACCAATGCTGGAAATCCATTGCTATATATTTTGGCAAGTAGTTTTTCAAATTAAATTTATAAGATATTAATAATCTAGAACAACGTTTTTGTTTCTGTTAGTCTGCATACTGTCCCTTTTTTATTTTCAGCTGATGTATTTGTGTGGAAGAAAGAAAGATTTTCAGAAATCCCTAGACAGATGCTAGAAATGCGATGATGGAAATCTCTTACAAGAAATTTTTACAAGACCAACAGAATCCTTTACCTTGATAACCAATGCTGGAAATCCATTGCTATATATTTTGGCAAGTAGTTTTTCAAATTAAATTTATAAGATATTAATAATCTAGAACAACTTTTTTGTTTCTGTTAGTCTGCATACTGTCCCTTTTTTATTTTCAGCTGATGTATTTGTGTGGAAGAAACAAAGATTTACAGAAATCCCTTGCCAGATGCTAAAAATGCGATGATGGATATCCCGTGCAAGAAATTTAGGCAAGACCAACAGAATCCTCTACCTTGGTAACCAATGCTGGAAATCCATTGCTATATATTTTGGCAAGTAGTTTTTCAAATTAAATTTATAAGATATTAATAATCTAGAATTTTTTTGTTTCTGTTAGTCTGCATACTGTCTCTTTTTTATTTTCAGCTGATGTATTTGTGTGGAAGAAAGAAGAAAGATTTACAGAAATCCCTAGACAGATGCTAGTAATCTGATGGAAATCCCTTGCAAGAAATTTAGGCAAGACTTACAGAAAGCTATACCTTGGAAACCAATGCCAAAAATCCCTTTGCTATATATTTTGGCAAGTAGTTTTTCAAATTGAATTTATAAGATATTAATAATCTAGAACAACCTTTTTGTTTCTGTTAGTCTGCATACTGTCCCTTTTTCATTTTCAGCTGATGTATTTGTGTGGAAGAAAGAACAAAGATTTACAGAAATCCCTTGCCAGATGATGGAAATCAATTGCAAGAAATTTTGGTAAGACTTACAGAAACCCCTAGCTAGAAGTTTAATGCTGGAAAAGCCTTGCAATTTTTTTTTTTTAAATTAAATTTCTTAGCTATTTAAAGGAACTTAAGTAATTGTTACTGTTACTCTGCATACTGAGCCTTTTTTTTAGCTGATCTTGTATATTTTCCTTTTTTTTTTTATTAACAATTTTGATTAGTTACACTTTCTTGATAGATTTCAATTTAAAGTTCTATGTCTTTAGGCTAATATTTCGCACCAAGTAAACAATGGCTGGGTGGTGAAGTTGACAGACCTTTGCACTAATAAAGCAAATGTCATTGGTTTGAACCCTACAGTACCATTTTTTTTTAATGACTAAGAAATGAATATAAAGTAGGAATTAATTCAAAATATCACCTGTTTCAAAACTAAAATGAATTGTTATTGGTTGAGAGTTAAGGCACTTCACATTGGAACCTGGGCGAAGACTGGGATTCTCTTTTTTTAGGTTCTTTAGGACACCTCTGAGTCCCCTAGTTTTAATGGGTATCTGACACTAGTTAGTCATTGTGCCCATAAAAACAGATGACCTTTACATCATCTGCTCCATAGATCACAAGGTCTGATAGGGGAAATTTTTTCTTTTTTAAACATTTCAATTTTTTATTGTACATTCGTGAACATTTTCTTTTTCTAAATTTCTTTAGTAGTTCAAAACGTTGAAACTAAGAAGAGCTGCTGACTGAAAAAATGGAAGGGATTCGGTTAAAGAAACTGTCACAGCAGCCCTACGACAAAAGTCAAGGAACAGAAGATGATACTTGTGCTTGAGGGAGGAACCAGTACCTGTGGAAACAAAATTGGAAATTGAGTGAACAAGTCTCAAGAAAGAAAGCCTGCTGCACATTTGGTAAGTAAAACAATTTTTTGTATTGGACAGTGTTTCCCAAAGTGGGATATTCGTTGCCCCAGGGGTATGGTAAGCGTTTGAAGGGGGTATGAGTTACACATAATTAACTGAGCTGATTTTTTTAAAGTACCTATTTAGGTTCAGTTTATAAATTTGAATGAAATAAAATTTTTAAATCCTTTTTTATCAATTTTAACTTTTTACTAACTTAAGTGAGGTACTTTTTTAGATTTTTAGATAAATTTCTGCAAAGATCAGAAAATAGGGATGTTAAAACCTTCTGTAGACACACCCACTTTTTCAACGTAAAAACTAGGTTTCTTTTTTTTTAACGAATACATTCAATGTGTCTCTGAAGCTTGCAAAAATAAACTAATTGAATACTTAATTGTAACAGTTATAATTTAGTGTATGCAGGCATACAAAAAAACATGCTTTTTTGGGGGGCGAGGGGTACTTAATGTTAAGAAAATTCTAGAAGGGGTACATATATCTCAAAAGATTTGGAAACACTGGTCTAGGATATTGGTTAAGCTAACAGCAGCCCTACAACAGAGAAAAGATGCTGATGATGATACTTTGGTGCTTGATGGAGGAACCAGTACCTGTGGAAACAAAAATAATGGGTGAACAAGTCTCAAGAAAGCAAGCTTGCTATATAGGCCTATTCAGTAAGTTACTTTTTTTTAAGTATAGGATATTATAAATGGCATGATTCATTCCCATCTTATAATTATTAAAATTGTAGACCTAATATGTGTCTTGTGCGTATCCTGGGACTTGTTATACTTTGAGAACTGGTAGTACTCTCCCAAGCAAAATTTATACATTCAACTTTTTATCACAGAAAATGTTTATTTGTAAAACTATATTCCCATCAGAGAATAAAATGTAGATCTAGAGATTCAATATTTTGTGTATACTCCAGTTTTATGTATTTCATACATCCAATGTAAATTATTTCTTGTATGCCGAAGAAAGTAGATTTCCTCTTTATACTTTTAATTCATAATTGTCTCTTATCTTGTATATTACAGACGTTACTTGAAAAAAGTAATTTGAAAATCTACTTTTACTTTACTCTGGGAGCTCATTGTTTCTGTAATCTCCTTGACATATTTTTAAAATCGTTGTTAACCGCTAGGGACATTTGTGCTCCCTCTTTTAGTTCCTATTTTTAGGCTTTTTGTAGTTTGTCTAATTATCACTTAGCGGAACTTATCTCAAAGGGATTTATAATTCTTGGTTTAAAATGGTTTCAGAGCGATGCATTTTTGATAAACTTTCTAAAAGATTTTGTACTTATTGTACACCTGCACAACAATTACATTATTTTATTTTATTTGCCTTTACATGTTAAAAAATTTTGATATTGCATTTAATGGGGTACAATCTCTGGCTCACCATTTTTTTTGTTTTTTGTTTTAGAATGGATGACCTTTTATTCTTCTTGCTTTCTTAACTTCACAAGGCTAATAAAGATGTGCAAGAGTACATTGTCCATTCGTATCTTGGCTCATCTATATTTTATAAAAAATACTTTATTTTTCCAATGTTCCATTATATCAACTAGGGCTATAAAGGATGCAAAACCCATGAACTTAATTTCTGGGTTTTCTCTTTTTCTCTACCTACCCCATTCTGTTTCTCTCATTCCCAAGCACTTATACTGGGACACGTACACATGCACACAGCTGAACCTACTTCACATCTATTTTATTATTTATTTAGACAGAGAGAAAGATAGATTGTGCGTCTTGGTTGCATCAAGTTTGACTATACTTCTGTATTATAATGCCTTTGATTTAATTGCGCTTAAATGTCTTTGATATGCAATTTTATATACAAAAATGGAAACCCCTATTTCACCTCCCCGTGGCCTTTGCATTGAAAAACTATAGTATTTTTGTTTTACTTTTATTTGAATTTCATGTATTCGATATCTCCCCTTGCATTTTAATGCATAGTTTTATATTGAAAAACATATAGTCCATCCATCCATCCCTGTGGCGCTACAGCCCATGGAGGGCTCTGGCCTGCTTCAACACATCCTTCCATTCAGATCTCTCCTGGGCCTTTCGTCTCCATGCCCTGACCCCAAGCTGCTTCAGATCTGCTTCTACATCATCAATCCATCGCATTCGGGGTCTACCTTTGGGTCGCCTGCCTTTTGGTTTTTGCCTATATACGATTTTCGCTCCTCTGTTATTTGACATTCTTTCAAGGTAACCTGCCTAACGTAGTCTGTTCTTTTTTATTTCGTTCACTATTGGTGGGTCTTCATACAATTGATATATCTCATGGTTAGTGCGTGTCCTCCACCCTGTTTCATCCTGTATGGCACCATAGATTTTCCTAAGAATTTTCTTAAAAATGGTGGGTGCTATAAAATGCCCTGTTGCCTCCTGCTATTCTTTCCTATATTTCTGTTAGTAGGTCATTTTTTAAATTAATAGTACTTCCTAGATATTTGAAAGTTTTGACGTTTTCAAATTCGTGGTCTTTGATTTTGATATGCTGTCCCTCTGTTTGATTGTCTCTTGTCATTGCAATGTATTTGGTTTTACTGTTATTGACCTCAAGTCCTGCTGGTCGAGATGCTTCTTCTAGTTGTGTGAAGGCTCTAGCGATGTCAGAGGTTTCTTTACCCAATAAGGCAATGTCATCGGCATAAGCAAGGTATTGTAGAGGTTGGGCTGTATATCGTCCCTGTTGGTTGTGGACCCGTGTTCTCTCCTGAAGTAGTTAGTGATAGTTCCCCTTGTGTGTATGTGTATATTTCTTATAACTCTCTCCAGTGTCAAATTGAAAAGCATGCAGGAAAGTGCGTCTCCTTGTCTTAATCCTCGTTTAATCCTAAATTCCTGTGAGTGTTCTTCTTGTATTATGACTTTGCTTTTTGAGTTGTTTAATGTCATATGTATAAGTCTTGTCAGCTTGTTGGGTATTCCAAAATCCTTTAGTGTGTCATATAGGTATTTCCTTCTGATACTGTCATAAGCCATTTTATAGTCTATAAAGAGTTGGTGGATTGGTATGTTGTATTCATGGCATTTTTCTATATTACATCTTAGTGTGAAGATGTGGTCGGTTGTGGATTTGTTGGGTCTGAAACCACATTGGTAGTCACCTAAGATTTCTTCTGAATATTTTCCAAGCCTCTTAGTTATAAGCCTAGACAGTATCTTATAAGTCACATTTAGTAGAGAGATTCCTCTGTAATTACAGCACTTTAGCTTGGATCCTTTTTTTTTGTATTGGGTTATAAGAGCTGTTTCCCATTCTGTTCCAAATTCTTGATATTAGTCTGTGTATTTGGGAATGTAAGTCTTTCCTACATATTTAATTAGTTCTGCTGTGGTTTGGTCCTCTCCTGGTGCTTTGTGATTCTTCATGGTTCTAATTATTTCTGATGTTTCAATGAGTGTTGGAGGGTTCACTGGTCCCCCATGTGGCAGTTCATATTCTCCATTGTCTCCATCTTCAGTGGTATTTAGGATCTCCTCAAAGTATTCAGCCCATCTCTCAATGACCCTGCTGTTTTCTGTAATAAGCTGACCATCTTTGTTCTCACACATGTGTGATCTAGCTTGAAATCCATTCTTTTCATCTTTAATTTTCATATACATTCCTCTCATGTCTCCCTCCTTTGCTAATTCCTCAATTTGAATAATCTTGGACTTTTCCCATTCCCGTTTTTTCTTTCTCACAACTTTTGTGGCCCTTCTTCTTTCTTCATTGTATTGCTGTCTAGTGTTTCTGGTTTCTCTCTGTAGCATTATCATTCGAGCATTATTTTTCTCTTCTATAGTTTGTCTGCATTCATCATCATACCACCCTATTTTCTCGTTCTTTTGTTTAAGTCCAACTACCTCTTCTGCTGTTCTTTTGATAGCATGCTTTATTATTTCCCAATGCTCATTTATGTTATTTTCGCTGTCCTTTTCTAATGTTGTTAGTTGTGATTGGAGTGCATTTCTATAATTTTCTGCAACAAGTGGATTTTTTGTGAGTTTTTGACTATCATATTGCTGTGCTCTCTTTCTTTGGTAATTGTGTATGGTACTTATTCTTTGTCTAAGTTTAGCTTTTACTAGAAGGTGGTCTGAGTCAGCATTATGAATATTCTTATGTTGGAATTTTGTGCTGCTGATAGACATCGCTTTTCCTGATGCAAAATCCACTAATCTTATGCCATTATTGTTGGTCTCTTCGTGTAAGCTTTCTTTGCCAATTGTTGGTCTGTATGCTGTTTCCTTTCCAATTTTTGCATTGAAATCTCCTAGGACTATTTTGATGTCATGCTTTGGTGCTTCATCAAAAATTCTTTCCAGTCCATCATAGAAGGCTTTTTTTGTGTTATCTGCATCTTCAGTAGGGGCATGAACATTGATAAATGATATGTTGAAGAATTTTCCTTTCAAACGTAGTGAGCAGAGTCTATCACTTCAGGTTTAAATCCAATGACATTACCTACCATTTCCTCTTTAACAGCAAAACCTGTACCTAAGTTGTTAGTGCTTCCACCACTATAAAATATAGTATACTCCTTTGTTCTGAGAATGTCCGAGTCTTTCCACCTGATTTCCTGTATGGCTACAAGGGGTATCTTATATTTCTTTAACATTTCAGTAAGTTGGGATAGCGCACCTGCTCTATAAAGGCTTAGCACGTTCCATGTCGCAAAACAAAAATCATGTCCTTTTCCAGGCCTGGGTCGTTTTCCGTTAAGATCTGTCCGGGTTTTCTTGCGTGTATTAGCTTTCGTAACCGTATCTACTGTCCTTTGCATTGTAAGTTTTGATATCTTTGTTCACAATAAAACTTTTTGTTAACCTCTTTTTGAATTGAAACAAATTTCTTTTTGTTACTTCCCTTTGCATTGAAAGTTTGTTATACCTTTGCTTTTGCAATTAAAATTTAGTGTTTTTTTTTTGTTACCTCCCTTGGCATTGAAACAGCAGTTTTGGAAATCTCCCTTTGCTATGAAACATGCAATAGTTTTTGTTACTGCCTTTTGCTTTCATTTTTCTTTCAAAAACATACAGTAGTTTTTATGTTGCTTCCCATTGCATTGAAACAGTTTTTGATACATCCCTTTCATTTGAAACATAGTTATTTTTGTTACTGCCCTTTGCATTAAAAGTTTGATACCTTCCTTTGTATTGAAACGTACAGTATTTATTGTTCCGTAATTTCCATACATAAATATAAGTGACATACAAATGACTATTTACTTTGATTTAAATTGACTTATTAAATTCAAACTTTTGCCACCAACCCATGAGATTGGGTCCTTTGTTCTTTTGACCAGTGAACTTTTGTATGAATGTAGTGAAGATATGAAACTCTTGCATTACATCTTTTGTATTGAAGCTTCACCTTAAACACAGTTATGTCTACCGATTTTAATTTAACTATATAAAATAAATTCAATTTGTCAATTTTGTTGTATGCTTCTTTTGATCAACTAAAACTTATATGTGCATCAAGCTATAGTTAAAGTACAGTATTTCACTTATATAGACCTCAGGTCTGACCTGCATTTGGTCTTTGGTCTGATACATATTTTGTGCTGTCTGCCCAGTCTTTCTATGTCTAATGTTTAGTTTGCTATTCTGTAATATTTTAACATACCGGCACACAATTGGGTCTTGTAATAATTAGTTGGAGGTCTTGGAATATTAATTAGTTTGCATTAATAACAAAGAACCACTTGTATTTCAGTTACACAATACAATGAGCTGTATATTTAAAACTAAAGCAAAAAAACTTAAACATAATCATACATTTGAATGATTTCACCTTCTTATTCTCAATCTATAGAATTTTTACTATGCCTATAATTGATATACCCTGTTGTACACATGTGGACTGCGCTTGATATTTCTGGGATATATTGTCTTTAGTTTGATAAAATGCAATAGCTAATAGATTTCTAAGACTAATACTAAGACTGTTTTATTGATCCTTATGGAAATTTGTTGTGATGGCAAGGATTCTTTTCTCATAAAAGCAACACAACAGAAACATTCACTTAAATAGAACAGACACAACATTGAGTGACTACACTTCTTTTATAACCATGTTGTAGAGCTCACTTTACTGTATCTGTATTATCAATGATGTTCCCTCTTTGTTACGAGCAGATGACTCTTTAATATTACACCAAAACAGACCCATCGATAGTAGATTATGAACACTTTAATATTGGCTCAACGAATAGGTCTATAATCTTGTTTACAATAGCAAATTTATTTACATGACTTATCCAAACTGATACAACTGCACCTTATATAACCTTTTAGTTTTGTTCTTAAAAAGTATTTTTTGTATTTTGCTTGTTCTCTATTCATGGCTAATCTCTCCTTTTTTCTTTTTCCTTGGCTTGTCTTTCCTTTTTTCTCACCATTGCTAATCTCTCTCTGCATCAACCTTTTGTGAACATATTTCCTTTGTTCCATCCATATCCAGATCCAACAACATCCCCTCTTCCCTCAACACTGCTACCTCAGCCTCGTCCACCACTATCTATTACCAATAGTATTGTTCCTAGATTTAGACTTTTGTCTAGAAATACTGTTGACAGGAGATCAATTACCGGGGTTTTACTTTTATGTTGAACCACACATGTTGCACGCAGATGTGACTATTTTAATTATACACCAAAACAAAACAATTAATAGTAGATTATGAGCACTTTAATGTTCATGATAATCTTGTTTACAATTACTCTATTTTTTTACTTACTCTTTCAACATGCGTTTGCATCATTCCACATTCATACTATACTGTGCACATAACTCTTTTTGGATTTAAGCACACAAAAATCACTTAGTAATAATGAGTTTAGAAATGCTAAACTGGACTATATATTTTGCTTAGGTGTTGTACATCATGTACTTTGTTGACCACTGGGGTACATGTGATTACATAAATATTCACTCTGCTGCGCACAAAACTCTTTATGCATTAAAGCACACAACATTCATTTGGTAGTTATAAATTTTGAAATGCCAAGCTGGACTATGTTTTTGCTTATTTTTTTCCGTTGTGCTTCATGTGCTTTGTTGACCTCTGGGGCATGTGTGATTAAACATTCAAAATGATGTGCACATAACTCTCTTTGCATTAAATCACATATTCATTTTGCAATACTGAGTTTTGAAATACTAAACTGGACTATATTTTTTGCATTTTCATTTACCTTTGTATATCATGTGCTTTGTTGATCTCTGGGGCATGTGTCATTAATCATTCACACTGGGCTGTGCAAATAACTCCTTTTGCATTTAATCACCCATCATTTATTAGGTAATAATGCGTTTTGAAATGCTTAACTTTACAATATTGTTTTGCAATTTTATTACCAGTTGTATATCATGTGCTTTGTTGACCTGTGGGGCATGTGTGATTAAACATTCAAAATGATGCGCACATAACTCTCTTTGCATTAAATCACCCATCATTTATTAGATAATAATGCGTTTTGAAATGCTTAACTTTACAATATTGTTTTGCAATATTATTTACTGTTGTATATCATGTGCTTTGACTATTGGGACATGTGTGATTAAATATTTACACTGTGCTATGCACATAACTCTTTTTGCATTAAAGCACACAACATTCATGTGGTAATTATGAGTTTAGAAATGCTAAAACGGACTATTTTTGCATTTTCTTGGTATTGTACATCATGTACTTTGTTGACTACTGGGGCACATGTGATTACATAAATATTCACTCTGCTGCGCACAAAACTCTTTATGCATTAAAGCACACATTTGTTTGGTAATTATAAATTTTGAAATGCTAAGCTGGACTATACCTTTGTATATCATTTGATTTGTTGATCACTGGGGCATGTGTCATTAATCATTCACACTGGGCTGTGCAAATAACTCCTTTTGCATTTAATCACCCATCATTTATTAGGTAATAATGCATTTTAAAAAGCTTAACTTTACAATATTTTTTGGCAATTTTATTTACCGTTGTATATCATGTGCTTTGTTGACTATTGGGGCATGTGTGATTTAATATTTACACTGTGCTATGCACATAACTCTTTTTGCATTAAAGCACACAACATTCATGTGGTAATTATGAGTTTTGAAATGCTAAAATGGACTATTTTTGCATTTTCTTGGTGTTGTACATCATGTGCTTTGTTGACCACTGGGGTACATGTGATTACATAAATATTCACTCTGCTGCGCACAAAACTCTTAATGCATTAAAGCACACAACATTCATTTGTTAATTATAAATTTTGAAATGCCAAGCTGGACTATATTTTGCTTTTTTTTTTTCGTTGTGCTTCATGTGCTTTGTTGACATCTGGGGCATGTGTGATTAAACATTCACAATGATGCGCACAAAACTCTCTTTGCATTAAATCACATATTTGTTTAGCAATAATGAGTTTTGAAATGCCAAACTGGACTTTATTGTTAGCATTTTCATTTACCTTTGTATATCATGTGCTTTGTGGATCACTGGGGAATGTGTCATTAATCATTCACACTGGGCTGTGCAAATAACTCCTTATCACCCATCATTTATTAGGTAATAATGCGTTTTGAAATGCTTAACTTTACAATATTGTTTTTCAATTTTATTTACCGTTGTATATCATGTGCTTCGTTGACTATTGGGACATGTGTGATTAGATATTTACACTGTGCTATGCACATAACTCTTTTTGCATTAAAGCACACAACATTCATGTGGTAATTATGAGTTTAGAAATGCTAAACTGGACTATATATTTTGCTTTTTTTTGGTGTTGTATATCATGTGCTTTGTTGGCTACTGGGGCATGTGTGATTAAACAAACACAATACATTGTTGAATTGTTGTACATCATGTGCTTTGTTGACCACTGGGGCATGTGTGATTAAACAAACACAACACATTGTTGAATTGTTGTACATCATGTGCTTTGTTGACTTACTGGGGCATGTGTGATTAAACAAACACAACACATTGTTGAATTGTTGTACATCATGTGCTTTGTTGACTTACTGGGGCATGTGTGATTAAATAAACACAACACATTGTTGAATTGTTGTACATCATGTGCTTTGTTGACTTACTGGGGCATGTGTGATTAAACAAACACAATACATTGTTGAATTGTTGTACATCATGTGCTTTGTTGACTTACTGGGGCATGTGTGATTAAACAAACACAACACATTGTTGAATTGTTGTACATCATGTGCTTTGTTGACTTACTGGGGCATGTGTGATTAAACAAACACAACACATTATTGAATTGTTGTACATCATGTGCTTTGTTGGCTACTGGGGCATGTGTGATTAAACAAACACAATACATTATTGAATTGTTGTGCATCATGTGCTTTGTTGACTTACTGGGGCATGTGTGATTAAACAAACACAATATATTATTGAATTGTTGTGCATCATGTGCTTTGTTGACTTACTGGGACATGTGTGATTAAACAAACACAATACATTATTGAATTGTTGTGCATCATGTGCTTTGTTGACTTACTGGGGCATGTGTGATTAAACAAACACAATACATTGTTGAATTGTTGTATATCATGTGCTTTGTTGACTTACTGGGGCATGTGTGATTAAACAAACACAATACATTATTGAATTGTTGTGCATCATGTGCTTTGTTGACTTACTGGGGCATGTGTGATTAAACAAACACAATACATTGTTGAATTGTTGTATATCATGTGCTTTGTTGACTTACTGGGGCATGTGTGATTAAACAAACACAATACATTGTTGAATTGTTGTATATCATGTGCTTTGTTGACTTACTGGGGCATGTGTGATTAAACAAACACAATACATTGTTGAATTGTTGTACATCATGTGCTTTGTTGACCACTGGGGCATGTGTGATTAAACAAACACAATACATTATTGAATTGTTGTGCATCATGTGCTTTGTTGACTTACTGGGGCATGTGTGATTAAACAAACACAATACATTGTTGAATTGTTGTACATCATGTGCTTTGTTGGCTACTGGGGCATGTGTGATTAAACAAACACAATACATTGTTGAATTGTTGTACATCATGTGCTTTGTTGGCTACTGGGGCATGTGTGATTAAACAAACACAATACATTATTGAATTGTTGTGCATCATGTGCTTTGTTGACTTACTGGGGCATGTGTGATTAAACAAACACAATACATTGTTGAATTGTTGTACATCATGTGCTTTGTTGACCACTGGGGCATGTGTGATTAAACAAACACAATACATTATTGAATTGTTGTGCATCATGTGCTTTGTTGACTTACTGGGGCATGTGTGATTAAACAAACACAATACATTGTTGAATTGAAAGCTTTTTATTACATCACTTGCTAATACTGTTTAAAGATAAATGTTGCACATCAACAAAATGGTTGCATCCAATTAACACCAAAGAAAACATGTTAACTTTGATTTTAAAATGCTAAACTTCTGGACCTCCTCTTGTATGACAATGCTAGTAATTATTTATAACAAAATCCAGCATTGGGTCATTTGGTCCTTTTGATCTTACACTAATTTTATAGTTTTATACAATCCCTTTCCTCTTAATGTACTATCACTTCTAAGTAGTATCTTTACCATCTTTTAGTGTTCCTGTGAGAAAATATTTAGTTTGCTTTTCTGTGTTGTTACATACAATATTTAGTTTGCTTTTCTGTGTTGTTACATACAATATTTAGTTTGCTTTTCTGTGTTGTTACATACAATATTTAGTTTGCTTTTCTGTGTTGTTACATACAATATTTAGTTTGCTTTTCTGTGTTGTTACATACAATATTTAGTTTGCTTTTCTGTGTTGTTACATACAAGAGAGAGATGCATTATGATTGTGATATCTTGTTTCTGTGGGTATAAAAATGCAGTTTTATAATAATAATAATCTTTATTATCCGTGAGGAAATTTGTTTTACAATTGTGCGTTACATAAAACAGTACATGATATGAGCAAACAATTGTACAATAGCATCCAGGATATACTTTTCTCTTTAACATTACATGCGAAATGGATAAAAATAAGTTACATATTGTTCAATGGTTTAATTGTCAAAGGAACAAGTTTTTTTGTAATTGGTGTCATGTATCTTCTTAATTAATTATATCTAATGTTAAACATTAGTCTTATGAGACAGTTGGTTATGTGTTCATATAATCACTGAAAGGGATCATGCATTATACATTTGTTCCTGTTTACCTTTGCATATTTTTTTATTAGAAATTTAAAAATGTTCTTCCTAAAAGTTAATGAACAACTTTTTCTCCTTTAAAACACAAAAGCATAGAATGAAAGATATGTCTAACATCTGTACAAGTGTCAACAACTTCTTGATTTATTTCATTTGTTTAGCATAGTGTCACTTTGTTATAGCATGCGGAAGCATGGTGGAGAGGCTAAGTACGCTTTAACTTTGCTTAGCTTCTCTACCCATGAAGGCGGCTCGAGGTTCGACACCCGACTCCTGATTCAAGCAGAATTGTGTTTACTGAGCGTCTAAAAGGCAGCACAGAAAACTTTTTCCCAGGTACCCCGGGCCCCCCCTCCATTAACCGGTCTATAAATGAGACTAAAAGCCATAACTTATTTATTTTTTTAAATATTTGTGTATTTTTTTTCAGATATAATGGAACTGTCGATTCACACAATTGCAATATTTTTCAGCTTTCTAGATATAATAGAAAATATTTTTGAATATTCTCTTACACCGGATAAAAAATGTGATTTTCTTTTCAGAATTCTCTGCTAAAAGAAATTATTATTGTGCATGTTTTTTTTTTCGCATGTTATTAACCTTACTAAATCTGACTGACCTCGAGAAATGGTAAATGGATTGTTTAGATTTTGCCTGAAAGTCAGAGGTTAGGATTGAATGTTGGGTTATGATTGAGTTTTGGTTTTGGTTGTGAGCTTTGAGTGAAATTAGAAGCAAATGTGACTCGCAGAAAGTTATTTCTACCGTATGGGATAAAATGCCGCTGCAAATCGACGCGGACATACTTGTTTTTACTAACTACTAACCCGGGGTGTAGGTTAAGTGAGAAAGGTGAATGACAGCCATATTCTTTCGACTTAAGAATAGTCATTCACCTACATTTCTCAACTACCTAGCTCATGTATGGCTCCTCGAATGCCACACCCTGGGCAACAGTCTTGGCTGACTGGCTAAATACATGAGTAATTTATGAGCTGAATAATATTTACAGGATAGTCCTTGTTTTGCATGATTCAAAACAAGAAATCGGCAGGAAATTGCATAGGTTGTATGTAAAAATCTACATCTAAAAATTTATTTACAACTTTTGTAGTTGTAGTTAACAATGTTCAAATTAGTTTCAATTTCTCATTGATTATCTGATTTACGACTAGTAATGTAGAAATTATTATTTTTTTTTTACTTTAAATTGACATCACAAATTTTGTAATGTTCATCTTTAATAATTTTCATAATTTTTCTAGGATTTTAATTTTAAGCGTGGAAAGAAAAGCAAGAGGATCACAGGCAGTGCACCATTCCTTCATGAGGGAAAAAAAATCTTTTTTTCCACATACATTTAACATTGAACATTTAAAAACTTACATTTTTCATGTTTGTATTGTAGGCAAAGCTTGAGTGTTGTGTCAAGCATGGTTATGCAATCTTTGATGATACAAACATGTGGCTTTGGATGCCTTCTGCATTGAGACTACATTATGTTTAACAGTACTAAATTAAATTATTTCTCGTTATTCACATTTAATTCTATATTTTGTGTTCTACTCAGAAGATGGTTATTCCAGTTTGAAACTATAAGTAATTGAAAAACATTTATTCATTTGATTAATCTCTACTTTAACTTAGAAATATTACATGTTGACAGCACATTAAATTCAATTTTAATCCAAAAAATCTGTACCTAGACCTAGTCTATATCAAATACAAATGCCACATTTAGATCCACTATTTTTTCTGCAATTATTGTAATTTAGATGTAATAAATAAGAATATATTTATTAATTATATAATAATATACTATTCTCTCCTCCCCCTATTCAAAACTACTGCTAGTAATAGTGTATATTCCTAGTTGTTTATTCAATCTACATAGCTATCCGTATTTACGGTCGGTATTTTATATAGGTCTGTGAGTTCTACAGCTATTATTTCTATTAGTTTATTTTGTCTCTCTCTCTATCTGTGATTAAAGTCGGTATTTAAAAAAACTAGATTATTCCCCCTTTTGATAATGATTTTGGCCTTGACAACGGAGAAAATTGGCCAGGAGTGTAAATACCGAAGCTAAATGCCTCCGAATAGCAAGAATAAAACATACATTATTTTATGATATTTAAACTGTTTTGTTTGCAGCAAGAAAACGTCAGCATGTTTGTTTTTCAATTTTCGATAAGCTGACATATACACAATCACTAGGGGAATCCCGGTAAGCAACCAATTAGCGTTCAGCATTTATGAGTGGGCTATAATTATACAAGAAACTTACCAAATAGATTACGCAAGTTTCCAAATTTAGCTAAAAACTTCTTAATAGATTAGGAAGTGTAGCCAAATTTTAAAAGTGCTTTCGAAGCCGAACAATTTGATACCAAATATGACCAGTGTCAGTGTATTTGCTATGCAAAAGAGTTATTTTAGGCGTAACTATGTGGAATTTTTACATTTTTTTTAATCAAAGCTTGATTAATATGCACCCTAAAAATGAAAAAAAGTATAATTTAAAGCATTATTTCAGAAAAATGAATATTCTATTCTAGTAAATAAATGTATAAGCAATGTAAATATCCATTTTTGGGTCTAAAATGACTATTTTTAAAGGTAATTCTCCCCTTAAATCACGGGCACAAATAAGAGCGACTGAAACCGGTCTTATGACATGTTGGTATTGTAATTGCTGTGTGCAGAATGCTTCTTGTTGAATGATGCACTGAAAATGAGCAAATTTAAAATTAGCACCAGTCTCTTATTTTTGCAACTTTGCATCAAAACCATTTCATTTCATGGTTGGTGCTCCATACCTTGTTAGACTAGCTAGCTTTGAATTTTTTTTTTATGTTTTCACCTTTTCTGAACAAATTACTTCTGCAGCTTTAACTCCTTCATAAAATCACCTTCACTAAATGATTTGCAATGGCTTGCAATTAAGTTTGACAAAATGTAGCTTGCTTTCACTGCAGGCTCACTCTCGTTGTTCAGTTTAAAAAATATTATTTTTCAATTCAAGTAGCTTGATATCTACTATTTTCCAGTGTAATACTTTGACATTATTTTGATAATTTTTTAGGTGGCCAAGTGGGCAGCATGCGGCTCCTGAACACCGTGTTTGACATGCCTGGTGTACACGTTCTTTCATCCGCACCCTTTCTCTGATCAAGTTAAAACTTCGCAAAATTATTCATTGACATAGACACGATGTGAATCAAATCAAAGAAGTAACCGATTACACAATTAATTACTGGTAATTCATTATTTTGTTTGATATTGAATAAGAGAAATAACTTGTACATTATTGGTAGATATAGTTTTAATGACATTCTTCCCCTTTAGATAAGCTAGTTAATTTAAAACAAAAAAAAATTCTAAAAAAATATTTTGTTTGTTTTGTTTGTTTTTGAATATTTCTAAAACTAGAATTATTATATTTTCTTTTTATTTTCAAATTTCAAGTTATCTGCCTTTATTCTATATGGGCATTTTGCTTATATTTTTTTTTAGCTATACCCGCTAATAGGTAATGTGAACTGATCATATATTGGTTCATGAATCCTCTTTAGGTCACATGGGAGCTTCTAAAAATATTTTTTTTTATCATTGTTAAACCCTAGAACCCTACTGATGTTATGTATTTCAGTAAACATATTATACCATTGAATGTTGTTTATTTACTGTAAATTCTGAAGTTTTGCCTGTTTTGATGAGATGGTTTTTTAAGTTGTAATATACAGTAGTGTTTACATTTTGTTGATTTCGTTGTAGACAACTAAGCTTTTCATTTCAGATAACAAGACAGTTCTATAGGCTACCAGAAGGCGCTAGAGATTACCCGAGGCCACAAGAGACTACATGAGGCAGCAAGAGACTACTAGAAGGTGCTACCCACTATCAGAAGTTCCCACATCTGCTTGTCTGCCCATACGTGCTGTGTTTGGTTGAAAGACATAGTACTTAGAAGAATTTTGTTGACCGTGTCACGGTTCTGATGTCAAGAGACCAGATGACCACAAAGAGCACTAAACCAACCAGTCACCAGTCCTGTTGACAAGCCTGTTGACTTCTGATGGAGAAGTTTAGTAGCTGCGATATTTAGCCTGTTTAGAGTTGAGATGTATTTTCTTTTTTGTATAAATTCACAATGTAGTGAAGCAAGACTCCTCCTATTTGTATTGTACTTTGGTACTTGATGACCATACTTTGATTAGATTAAGTTGACGATGTTAATTGTCTGATTTTTGGTTTCTCCTACACTAGTTGAATATTAATGTTATAGAGAATTTTGATGATATTGTAAGAGTTATTTTGGGAAATGTAGAAATGTTAACTAAGTAGCAATGTTAACTTCAAATTGTTTGCTGTTTGATACTGTCATTTATCCCGATTTAGTTAAAGTTTAATGCCCCCTTGTGCGTCATGTTTTCCTGACAAGGGCATTTTTAAGGCGGGGGTGTGTGTGACATAATGGGGAAATAACATTTATTTTTTAGTAATTTTGATTATAGGAGTGATTCCCCTTAGTAGTTTATATAAGGGCCTGTAGACCCTGTTTAGTGGCCACTTGATCCTGAGTTACCAGCTTGACCACTGGACCTGTGTTGTAAATATTTTTTCTGTTATTGGTCGTGTGTCTTGGGGTACTCGGGAGAAGTGTGCCCTGCTCTGGAGATCTTTGTGGCTAAGTATATCTTTAGTCATTGTAGTATTTTATATAATGTAGATATAGCCTCAAATGATTTCCAGGCAGTATATTTTTACCCTGATGTTCTGCATCCTGGGGTACTCCCAAACGTGACATATTTTTGTAGCCTTTCTCTGAGGGATTCAACCTGTATTGAATCATCAGATGGGCTTTACATATTTTTATAGCCTTGTCTCTGAGGGATTCAACCTGTATTGAATCATCAGATGGGCTTTACATATTTTTATAGCCTTGTCTCTGAGGGATTCAACTCTGTATTGAATCATCAGATAGGCTTTACCGAACGGATGTCTATAGGTGGGATTCTATGAAGCTTGTAGGCTCAAAGGTTTCCCTGAAGCTTATAGTTCATCATGACCCTTTTGTGTTTTTGGCTAAAAGTGGCTAGTGTCAGCCTGAAGCCTGTAACCCCAGAGTAGCCAAAAGTGGTTGTGTTTTGACCTTCAGCCTGTGACCTTCAGTTGGCTGTGTAAGCCTGAAGCCTGTAACCCCAGAGTGGCCAAAAGTGGTCATGTGTTGACCTGAGGCCTGTGACTTTAATTTTCCTACACTGATGTGTGATTTCCAGAATGTGACGATAATATAAATATATTATATGACTAGGGCGGTATGCCATACAATTTTTGAGTGTCTCTTTTGTTTATTTTGTATTGAGAAGGCCAGGTTGATGGCTATTTATTTTACATAGTTGTAACATATGACTAGAGCGGTGCACCATACTATTTTTTGTGTGTGCGTAGCTTTTGTTGTTTTTTGTGTGAAGGCCTGTAAGTTGATGGCCATTTATTTACACATTTATTTGACTTTATTTTACTCATGTAAATAAACTTTGTATATATTTTTACCTGCGACTTTAAGTCTTGTGTTGCATACATTAGTTGAATTGTATACCTGGAGGACCTAATAACCTAGGCAGTACAAGGAGGGACCAATGTGCCACTGGACGAACGTGCCAGCAGACCACTAACACTGATCTGTTGACCTAAAATGACTAAATCTAGCTATAATTCTCATTGAATATTTTTAGCTATACCCGCTAATAGGTAATGTGAACTGATCATATTGGTTCATGAATCCTCTTTAGGTCACAATTGGTAGAATTCAAGTCATTGATTAATATGCATGACTAGATTGACCTATGAATTGGCAGAATTTAAGTCATTAATTGATATGCATGACGTAAGCATCTTCTTTTTTTGAGTAATGTCTATATTTCATAGATAATTTATTAAGTAATTCTCTTTTAAACTATGTCTATAATTATACAATTACTGTCAACTAAATAGAATCACATTCAACAACTTACACTCTTATCTTATATAATACAGACGTTACTTCAAAAAAGAAGTAGATTGCGTCATGCATGTTAACCAATGATGTAAATTCTGCAAAGTCATTGGTTTTCCTGGCTGACTCAGGCAACCCTTTCCATGCTCTAATAGCACCATTTTCTTTCACGAATAGCATATAGGACGAAGACTGGGAGAGATTTTAAAGAAAATAGTTCCAATCCTGGTGAAGACTGGGATTTTTAATCGGGATCTTTGGGCACCTCTGAGTCCACCCAGCTCTAATGGGTACCTGACATTAGTTGGGAAAAGTAATGGCGGTTGGTCGTTGTGCACTCAGGCTGCCACAGCCCTCGCGGCGTCCCTGGAAACCAGATCAGTAAATCAAGTGTAAGCAAATAGCAGACTACACTGATTAACTTTTTGTGTGGAAATCCTGGCAGCAATGTATACAGGAAGATCAGAGGTATTCTAAGCTGGCAGTAAAAACTGGTCTATACTTAGCTGGGCTATAAAACAAACCAGGATATAAACTAGAAGAGATACAACTTGTATGTGCATATATAAGTTTACAATCTTTATATCACTCTGTATAAAACTCAACTGAATACATAGGACTATTTTTTTACGCGAAATAACAATAACAAGGTTACAAAGACAGTTTGTGTGGAAACACAAGCTAAAAATCTGGTCCACCCAGGCAGGTAAAAAGGCAGGTTTAAATATTTTCAGAAGGAATATCAGAATTGAAATTCTATCAAAGGCAAATGACTGAAAAGAGTGAAGAAAGAATGTTGACCGATCTTGTGTGGTGCCCCAACGGTCCAGCAGACAAAGGGATAGGTGAATGTGAAGTTAGATGTGAACCTGGCATAACTGATGTCAAATAATGAGTATCTAATTGATTTAATTGTTTTGTAAAGGGTCAATCTTTTATTCAAAGCCTCAAGGAAGAAAAAACACCTCTTACTGAAAAAAAAAGTCCTTTAGTTCTGTGCATGTAGTTTAATGGGTGACAGTCTGCAGTAAACGCGATAATATGAAAAACTACTTACAAATTGTTGGTTTAAATTATGTTCCACTTATATGCATATTAAATAGATTTTTTCTCATAAAAAATTAAAAATATAGTAGTTAGTACGACATAACTTATTTTTACTTAGCAATACATTTGTAAAAAAAAAAATTGACAAAAAAAAATAAATAAATCTAAAACCTTTTTCATAAACGTGTATAAAATATGGTAAATATTCGTCTCCCTTACTAAATAGCCTCCCGTGTTTGTTACTATTATTAGTGAATAGTTGTTAAAATGGTGTATTTTTATCATAAAACTGCTTGCATACGGTAGTTGATTTAAAAAATGAAATCTTTCGCTTTCAGAAAAGAAAAAAGTAGCCGTTGCATAACAAATTTGAAAGGTCTAAAGTCTAAACTATCATGATGTCGGATTATCAATATCTTTTGTAGTTTACGAGATCTAAATGGGGCGGTCGGACGGACGGACATGCAAACCACACAAAACTAATATCGTCTAGTCCCCTTTCGGGGGCCACTAAAATGGCAATGTCTTCGATTCCGAAGATTAAAGATGAGTGCATTGTTTCACATGACTACGCAAACCCAGTTGCGACCTACATATTTTCCCGAATCTCATACAAAGCCGCTGTCCGTAATACCAACATCTTTTTCTTTTCATAGAACATAATAATAGTAGAAAGTAAAGTAAGCCTCTAAGAACATGTGATATTGTTTTAAAACTCTACTTGAGTTACCAATTTCTTCGCTTTTTTTCAACAAGATTACAGCATACAATAAACTGAATAGAATCTTCACAGAAAACAGTACACACATCCGTGTCTCACATGACTGATTGTACTATCGGCACACAACGGACCTGACCTTCTTAGACGCTGGACCCAGTCTGAAAATAACTCGGTCACACTTCAGATCTATTGGGCTAGTGATGTAAAGTTCGTCTGTTTCAATGGCAGACGGTTAGCGAGGTTGCAATGTGGCCAGCACAACGACCAACGGCTTATACTTTTCCCCAAATAATGTCAGGCACTTGATATTACAGACGGGTGGACTCAGGGGATGCTACACAGAAAGATCCTTGGTATCACTTACAAAGACCGCTTCACAAACGAAGAGATTATAATTAGGATTACAACGACAGAAGGCTCCACATTGACCTGCTACCTTATGGCCATATCACAAAATCCTTTCAAAAATCTTCCTTCGGGGAACAATACCAGGAAATAAAAAGAGGCAGACAGAGAAAGCGATGGGAAGACAATAGAATGATTGGACGGGCCTGTCATTGAGGAACAGAGAAAGACGGTCAAAAAATCATGTGTGGTGCCCCAACGGTTTAACAGACTAAGGGATAGGTGAAGAAGGAGGTGAATAACTTAGGGGCACCCTACAATTCTTAAGTTCAAAACCTCAGACATCATCGAGATTCGAACCTGATTCGTTTTGGTTTAAAAGCCTTGAGTTTTAACACTCATTCCTTACACCCCTTGAGAATATAACAGACAAGAGTTTAAGACTAGCAAATGTAAATTTTAAAACAGTTGTATTCTTCTTCTTCTTGAAACTGTCAGGTAGAGTTGAGCCTTCAGCTCTTGGAACTCTTAAGCCAGCAAAAGTGAACAAGTGCTCCCTCTCACTGGCCTGAAAGAGAACAGTGTACACTGTTCTGTCTGACGGGTGGGTCACACTCGCGGGAAGAGGCCGCGTACACAGAGGACCCCCGCCATTTTCCTTTTCTATACCAAGCTAACTGTGCGGGACACGCCATTTATGTAACGGCCCCTTGAGGAAGAGCGCCTGGATTGTGACAAGGTTGTGGGAGCTTTTTTACAACTCCACACAGTGCAATTAGGATGCTCTCGCCCCCCTTAGGCACCCCACGGGAGTCTTGTTTTGCTACCCTTTAGCCTAATCGTTTCCTCCTACGATCGTTTCCACCCGGGCGCCACTATGAGGCAGGGTAGCATGCCCGGGAAAAACAGTTGTATCTAAATGTTCTTCTTTCTCTAGTGAAACGTGATTTGCCTGAGCTTAACGGGAAGGGTTGACCTAAATACCCCGCAAGCTTTCTTTATAGTTAATTTTGTTTTCACAGTGACGAGTTTATTGTTCTGTGTGTCTGCTTCAGACTTCAGACTTAAAGACAGATCTATATTTGTTATCAGTGGAACTCTTCTGACTGTTCATTTTATTTTTTTTTAAATGCGTCGGAATCAATGTTTATCTTTTCTTCTGGTATGCCAGGACAATCTGGTTCCTTGGTCTCGTTACGTCATGGAGCGATTGTTGTGTTCAATGTTGTCCTAAATACACTTCCTAGTTGACACACAAAACTAAACCTCAGAGATACAGGTGAGACTTTATGGTTTAACTTGACATGTACATAAACACACCTTTTTATTTATCTATTTATTTTTTAAACACATTGATTTTAATCTGTTAAAAGTAAACATTTTAAATGTATGATCTTAAAAAGTGTTTTTTGTTCGAAGTAAACATTCTAAATTTATGATCATACAAAAGTGGCTTTTTTTTCTTTCAAAGTTAAAATTCTAAATATATGTTACAAAAGTACTGTTTTTTTTTTGGTTCAAAGTAAACATTCTAAATATATGTTACAAAAGTACTGTTTTTTTTTGGCTCAAAGTAAACATTCTAAATATATGTTACAAAAAGTACTGTTTTTTTTTTGGCTCAAAGTAAACATTCTAAATATATGTTACAAAAGTACTGTTTTTTTTTGGCTCAAAGTAAACATTCTAAATATATGTTACAAAAAGTACTGTTTTTTTTTTTGGCTCAAAGTAAACATTCTAAATATATGTTACAAAAGTACTGTTTTTTTTTGTTCAAAGTAATCATTCTAAATATATGTTACAAAAGTACTGTTTTTTTTTTGGTTCAAAGTAAACATTCTAAATATATGTTACAAAAAGTACTGTTTTTTTTTTTGGCTCAAAGTAAACATTCTAAATATATGTTACAAAAGTACTGTTTTTTTTTTTGGTTCAAAGTAAACATTCTAAATATATGTTACAAAAGTACTGTTTTTTTTGGTTCAAAGTAAACATTCTAAATATAAGATGTTTCAAAAGTTCTTTTTTTGTTTACTTTTATATGTACATGAGTAATTTGATCAACTTGTTTTTCATTGAATTCGAGGAAGTTATTAGACTATTGTTAATATCTACCCAGTCTATCCAGATCTTGGTTTGAATCAATTCGGTTTTACGATTAAATGTAGCCATTATTTATTGGTTTACAATATAGTATCCTTGATCATGTAATGGTCAATAGTTTCTTTATAGGCAGTCATTACTTTCTATGTAATCCTCTGATGAAAGTCATTAATGGTTTAAAACAAAACTGTCCACACAATGATGTTCACATTCGATTTTACCTCTTTGGCTTCACCTATTTGACTTTACAAACATTTCCACATTATTCTTGGTCTTTGAACTATACGAAATCGCTAAATCTAGAGACGCTTCAGGACAGAACACTAAAAAGTAAAGTGGCAATAAAACATACAACTTGAGCCATAATTTACAGATACAAAACACAAAGATAAGGGCATATTTCTTATTCCTCTGATAGGACAAACTTATACAATGTCCCATCTCCCCTAGTGCTATTAGGGCATGGAATGGGTTGCCTGAATCAGCCAGGAAAACTAACGATTTAGCAAGCTTGACTAGATTGACACAGGAAGACGCGTATGGCGTAGTTATTTTCTCTTTTGAAGTAACGTTGGAATCTGTAAGATATCAAAGGGAAGATAATGATGTTTTTCTTTCCATGGTCTCAAGTGCAGATTAATGCCCATGTCTCAATATCTTTAACTCTCGTTTTTAGGCAATGTATGTGGCCATCACAGTGATCGACGCTTAGCTTACTACAGCTGAGGCTAGTGGCACTATGGGATATCTGTCCAGGTCAATGCAATACGATTCGTGTTCCCACAATTTTTTTTATTCCATGGCAAGTTTTTTTGTAAGACGCTTGGCTGATGGCTTCGTTAAATTGCGCATATATATGTTGCCCGGATGTTGCCCGCGGGCCGTAGTTTAGGAATCACTGTTATATACTGTCGAAGAAAGCCTCTCTCCTGTTCTCCTAGACTTATACTGCCTGGTCGTACGATATGCGCGCTGGACTGTCGTAAGGCTGTCTCGATGGCGACGAGTTCATACCCTGCTGGCTGCCTTCCCCCGTCGTCCTGCGGGAGGTTTGGTCTAGGAAGTAAATTATCTTTAAATCTCAAGCAGCACCCGGAACATGTAAAACATTTTACAAACAATAATTGCCCATTAGCCTAAGTATGACTTGAATAGATAATGTGCAGATACTTTGAGGTCGGGCTGACACATCCTGTTCTAAGCATATAAAATTACCATACCGTGTGTCCCTTGACATTTAAACCTCAACCTTTAAAACCGCGGCCTTTGAAGACGTCGTCACAAAAGGGAAGTAACACTCTAAACTAATTGTGGAATCTAACCAATCACTAGTTTCATAACAGAAGACGTTCTGATCTGTGCTTATCTACATTCATCGATTATATCCCTGTGACAAATTTCCAGGTCTTTGGGCACCTCTGAGTCCTCACAGCTCTTATGGGTACCTGACATTAGTTGGGGAAAAGTAAAGACGGTTGGTCGTTGTGCTGGCCACATGACACCCTCGTTAACCGTAGGCCATGGAAACAGATGACCTTTACGTTATCTGCCCTATAGACCACAAGGTCTGAAAGGGGATTAATAAGATTAATATAAATACTCCTCCTCCTCCGTTGAGATAAGTGTCGACGCGTGACCTCCGTGACCTATGTCGTAGGCGCCGGTCGACGTGGGAAGCGTGGCTTGGCTCGAAGGGGGCTCGAGGTTCGACACCCGACTCGTTCAGAGTTGTGTTTACTGAGCGCCTAAAGGCAGCACGGAAAACCAACTCCTAGATACCCCCTCCCCCCCCCCCCCAATGGTCCACAACTGAGATTGGACCAAAAGCGCCCTGAGCAAGCTATAAGCATAAAAGTAGCGCTATATAAAAGCTATAATAATAATAACTCAAAATGTCCGCAATCATACAATGAATCGAACCTCTTAGGCTTTGTCCCAAACAGAAGTGCACTGGAGTGAGTTGATAAACTGAACAATCCATGGCCTTGTGCAGCATTCTTAATCATTCTTCCATTTTCTTTTCTTTGTTTTCCCAGAGATGCCGAAAGGAAAGCTGAAGCCAGAGGACGAGCAGACGATACGAGAAAACTACTTTCTTTTAAGAGAAGAGCTCGACGCTAAGGATCTTGTGGAATTTTTATGTCAGCACAAAGTTTTGGCTGATAACGATAAGCAAAGAATTATTTCTAAAAAATATAAGTCGGAAAGGAATGATCTGCTGTTATCGTTGATCTTGAATGCAGGTTCCGGGGATGGATTTCAACTGTTTATGACATCCATCGAGAAACACTTCAAGAACTTGCATTCTCGTCTGCAAGATATAGGTATTGCTCCTTTTAAACTTCATAAATGGAAGATTGCTCTCAAAAGCTGTGGGTTTAAGTGATGTGTGAGTGTGTGTGTGTGTGTGTATTTGAAACTGTCTCTTTTAAATAAACAGTCGCTTACAAAGTTGCTGGAAGAGCTTGAAATGTAGCAGACGAGATGTGAAATGTAGCAGACGAGATGTGAAATGTAGCAGACGAGATGTGAAATGTAGCAGATGAGATGTGAAATGTAGCAGACCAGATGTGAAATGTAGCAGACAAGATGTGAAATGTAGCAGACGAGATGTGAAATGTAGCAGACGAGATGTGAAATGCAGCAGACGTGATGTGAAATGTAGCAGACGAGATGTGAAATGTAGCAGACGTGATGTGAAATGTAGCAGACGAGATGTGAAATGTAGCAGACGTGATGTGAAATGTAGCAGACGAGATGTGAAATGCAGCAGACGAGATGTGAAATGTAGCAGACGAGATGTGAAATGCAGCAGACGAGATGTGAAATGTAGTAGATGAGATGTGAAATGCAGCAGACGAGATGTGAAATGCAGCAGACGAGATGTGAAATGCAGCAGACGAGATGTGAAATGTAGCAGACGAGATGTGAAATGCAGCAGACGTGATGTGAAATGCAGCAGACGTGATGTGAAATGTAGCAGATGAGATGTGGGTAGGTTTGAACTGGCGAAGTATGGGATCGTCTTCTGCCGTCTTGCGTTCTGTCTTTACGACATTTTTTTCCTCCTCGAAGTTTAAGTAAATGTTTGTGTGTAAGTGTGAGTGATCGTGTGTGTATGTAAGTGTGAATGATCGTGTGTGAGTGTGTATGTAGGTGTGAGTGATTGTGTGTGTGTATGATAATGTCAGGGCTGATTGGGTGCACAAGCTAACTGTATGATTTAATTTTGAGACTTAAGGTTATCCTCGTAATTATACCTTACTATTATATGCTAACGATTGTGACACTAATTGACTGATTGACTTTTAGCTTTCTTTTTTTTTAGTTGTTCCACTTTTTATCCAGCTGTCCTTCTTTCTTTCTTTATCCATACTTTCCTTTCTTTCTATCTTTATCCATTCTTTCTTTTCATCTTTCTTTATACAATATTTCCTTTCTTTCTTTCTCTATTTATTCTTTCCTTACTTCCTTCTTTTTTTTTTAGTCTTCTTCGAAATGTTTTCTGTCTCTCCGTCTCTCTGTCTCTTCGAAACATAAAATTGTTTCGTTTCTTAACTCCATCAGTGTATCTCTTTCTATTTGTTTTTTTTTTTTTTAATTTTCACTTTTGTTTCTTTCTCTGTGTGTCTCTCTTTGTGTGTCTTTGTGTCTTTGTGTCTTTGTCTTTCTTTATTCCCTTTTCACTCGAGGTCTCTTTCAACGTCTCTCTGTTTCTCTCCCTGTTTGTATGTCTTTATATCTTTCTCTCTCTCTCTCTCTCTCTCTCTATCTGCGTCTCACTGTTTGTTTCTCCCGGTGGTTCTGTCGGACTCTGTGTGGGTCTTTCTTTCTGTCTCTCTGCATCATATTCTCTCTGTCTTTCTCTCTGGGTCTCCTTTGTGTCCCTATGCCTCTCTTAGTCTAACCTTGTCTTCATGTCTTCATGTCTTCATGTCTTCCTGTCTTTCTGTCTTCATGTCTTCCTGTCTTCCTGTCTTCATGTCTTCATGTCTTCCTGTCTTCATGTCTTCATGTCTTCCTGTCTTCATGTCTTCATGTCTTCCTGTCTTCATGTCTTCCTGTCTTCATGTCTTCCTGTCTTCATGTCTTCATGTCTTCATGTCTTCCTGTCTTCCTGTCTTCATGTCTTCCTGTCTTCATGTCTTCCTGTCTTCATGTCTTCATGTCTTCCTGTTTTCATGTCTTCATGTCTTTATGTCTTCATGTCTTCCTGTCTTCATGTCTTCCTGTCTTCCTGTCTTCATGTCTTCATGTCTTCCTGTCTTCCTGTCTTCATGTCTTCCTGTCTTCATGTCTTCATTTCTTCACGTCTTCCTGTCTTCATGTCTTCCTGTCTTCATGTCTTCACGTCTTCATGTCTTCATGTCTTTATGTCTTTCTGCCTGGCTCTCGTCTATTTCCCTACATAAGCATGTTTCATCATATTATTCTAGATCCTCCTGTGTAAATTGAAAGCATTGATTGATCTTTTCTATTTGAAATAAAAAAAAAATAATTTCTACATTTTCTAAAAACACATTTACTATTTCACAGCCAAACAAAAAATCTGGTCAGCGAATCAAATAAAGAAAGCCAAAGAATTTGGTATGTATTTGGCTTCGTTTTCACAGAGTGTTAGACTTTAACGCTTTTCTAAGTAATTAAATCCAAGCATCTAGGTTTTTACCTTCTTTTAGTTATAGTTAATCTATAAATTTGAAAAATATTATTTTAGAGCAGGAGAAAGAGCAGTATGACAAAGAGAAAGCTGAATGGATTGACAGGCTTAAACAGTGTAAGTTAATTTCCTTATTTCTGGATTTCTACAATAACTTAGCGTTGCCATTTCGAGACACTGACCTATAGATCTTATAGTCTCGTCACTATATAGTCAATTCCAGCAGCTTAATCCTGTCTTCATTTGTTTGAGTGTATTCCTTATTTCTTCTTTTATTATTTCTTCCATGTTTATGTCTAGCGTTGGTCCTGCATTTAGATCTGGTGGATTTCGTGGTTTAGGTCTGTTGAGCACTTCTTGAAAATATTCTTTCCATCTTTCAGGCTGTTCATTTAATGAAGAAAGTAGTTTTCCATATTTGTCACGGACTGGAACATTGATAGCCTTTTTGGTACCAAGAAGTTTGGTGATTTGGTACAGTTGTTTTATATCTCCTTTACCTGCTGCTTCTTCTGCCTGTTCTGTGAGATTATTTAAAATGATCGTTGGTCACATGACACCCCAGTTAAGTGTCGGCTATCGAAGCATGACCTTTAATCATCGCAATGTTCAGTTATTGCAACAGGAAAAAAATACACCCACACACACACACACACGCACACGCACACACACACACGCACACACACACACACACACACGCACGCACACTAAAACGACAGTACCTATTTAGGTATTATCTTAAAGAGTAAACCGCTACACTTAATTAATCGATTTGTTTTGTTTTTTTTCAGCATAACGTTTGATTTTTTTTTTGTTGACAGTACAAGAAACCAATTCAGCTCAATCGAAGAAGATCGAAGATCAAGATGCCAAAATTCGTTTGTATTGTTCTACCCTCATGATTTATCATTCAGCTTTCGTTTGAATTTTTATTTCAGAAATATCTGTGCATAACGCGGTGGCTGAGCGGTAAAGCGCTTGGCTTCCGAACCGAAGGTCCCCGGTTCGAATCCTGGTGAAACGTGGGCACCTCTGAGTCCACCCTGCTCTAATGGTTAACTGACATTAGTTGGGAAAAAAGTAAAGGCGGTTGGTCGTTGTGCTGGCCACATGACATCCCTGTTAACCGTAGGCCACAGAAACAGATGACCTTTACATCCTCTGCCCTATAAAACCACAAGGCCTGAAAGGGGAGCATTACTTTTTTCTTTCGTCTGAATTGAATTTTTATTTCAAACATTTCTTTGCATAACGAGGATGGATTCACTTCCATCGAATATTTTCATTGTTTTATGCCATTGAAAAGAGAAAAACGTCAAGGCTAGGCGTAGGCGTAGTCCCTTGTTCAAAGTCTTGTTTGGTTTAACCAACTGAGGAGACTATTTCCACATTTATTGCCTTTCCTAAAGCCTACTTTGCATGCTCAGTGCGCCATGGTCCAATCACTTTTGTGGATCACATTAGTCGCTCAGGAAATACAATTCTGCTTCTGCTCAAGTTGGGTGTCAAACCTCGAGCTGCCCTCGATGGGTAGCCAAGCCCCTTTGATCGATTGTCAAGCATCTTTGATCGGTAGCCAAGCCCCTTTGGTGGCCAAGCTCATTGATAGGTAGCCAAGCAGCCTAGATAGGTAGCCAAGCCCATTGATAGATAGCCAAGCTCCCTTGATAAGTCGCCAAGCCCCTTTGATTTAATAAGTCTGTCAGCCGCACACCCCATTAAGACGACTGAAATAAGAATCTTTAACCCTGATGCCAAGGCAGTGCTACTGCTTGGGTCATGGTGAACAATTGAATCAACAGCAAGAAAAACAAAACAAGCGAATACAAAAAAAAAAGTACTTTGATCGATAGCAAAGCCCCTTGATAGATAGCCAAGCACCCTTGATAGATAGCCAAGCACCCTTGATAAGTAACCAAGCCCCTTTAATTGGTAGCCAAGCCCCTTTGATAGGTTACCAAGCCACTTTGACTTAATTAGTTTAAACATGTAGGCCACACACCCCACTAAGAAGACTGAAATGAGAATTGTCAATGTAGTCCTACTGCACGAAAAACAACTGAATTAATAGCAGAAAAAACAAGCGAATTACAAAAAAATACTTTTAAAAACATAGCTTATATTAAGTGTCTTTGTATTAATTCGTTTGGATCAGTCATTTCATTAAATTTATCAATAATAAATCTGTTCTATTAGAAATATTTTTACCAATTGTTTTTAATTCTTTTTGGCGCAATTTCAAAATCGAAACCGATACCTTTTTTTTTTTATTTGTGCAAGTCGGACTAGAGTTACCCCACGTAACTTTCGCGGCGACAGAGAGCGCGGCTCAGAAAAAAAAAAGAGAGTGGGGGTAGGGGGAGAACAAACAATTTTCTCTGTTTATATATAATTCTCTACATCGCCCAACCACCCACCCCATTTGGACAACTGTGCCTTTTAGGAAGTATTCACCCGTCACTACATAGAGGCGTATGCTACGCCGCGGGTCGTCTCGTTCTATATATTTGTTATAATCACGCATAATGTATGAATGTTACAGAATAAGTCATCTTCAGATTTTCTTGTGCAGAGCTCTTAACAGATGAAAATACAAAATTGAAAGAAGAGATTAAAAAATGTAAGTTTTTTGTTGTTTTTTTAAGTGTCAGAATCTTTTTAAAATATCGTTAAAACAAGCAAGAGAAGAAAAAGAATAATTTTTTGAAACCAAAGCTTATCTAAGGTGAAATAACCACTAATTACTGCCATTTAAAAAAAAAAAATTCAAGGTTTAGCTCCCTGTAGCGCCTATAAAACTAAATTAATAAATACGTTCTACATTAATACAACTGGTTAGTTTTTGGATTAATTAATTAATTAATTAATAATTATGGAAAATTTCAACTTGATCTGAGAATGGAAAATGGGAGAAAAAAAAACGTGTCCAAACGTAACAAGGGGACTAAATCCATATACACATATATCCATATTTCTCATTAAGTAGCATTTATTCCACTTATTTGAAATAAAAAATAATAAAAATAATTAATAATTAATAAAATAATTAATCACCAACAATTGGTTAACTAATTGATTATTTTTTTGAGTGATTCATGTTTTTGTCAATTGTGCAAAGTCCTACATTGATCTAAGAGAGGGAAAAGGGAGAAAAACATGTCAAACTTTTTACCAGACAGACAGACAGAGTGAATTGATATAAGCTTGTAAATATTCAAAACGTTAATTAACCCATCTGGTGGTTATTTTATAATTGCTTTAAAAAGTCGTTCAACTCAAATAACTTAAGGATTAACTTTACTATTCATTGTACATGTAGATAAAGAGGAAGAGCAAGCTAAAAGCCGTGAGGAAGAGATACAGAGTAAGTTATTTCCATCGAATTAGAGAGGATTAATAGATAAAGAAGAAATACAATGTAGCAATGTTTGCTATCTTTTGTTGTAGCCAAAAAATGTATCAATATCTGCTATATTTTGTTGTAGCCAAAAATTTATCAATATCTGCTATCTTTTCTTGTAGCCAAAAATGTAGCAATGTCTGCTATCTTTACTTGTAGCCGAAAATGTAGCAATATCTGCTATCTTTTGTTGTAGCCAAAAATGTAGCAATGTCTGCTATCTTTACTTGTAGCCAAAAATGTAGCAATGTCTGCTATCTTTAGTTGTAGCCAAAAATGTAGCAATGTCTGCTAACCTTTATTGTAGCTAAAATGTAGCAATGTCTGTTATCTTTGGTTGTAGCCAAAAATGTCAATGAATTTATTTTGTGTGTGTGTGTGTGTGTCTAATCTTTCCGTGTTATGCTATTGTTGTGTTTTTATATTTCAAGATGTCATTTCCAATGCTTCACGGAAAGAAACCAATATATCAGTCAAAGGTAAGCCTTTCTTATTTTCAAATAACCGCTTCAAGGTTTAGACAGTGTTTTTATAAGTAAATAAACGCTTGATACAGCTTCGAAGTGGACAATGAAGATTTATTACAGACATTAACTACAGTCGAATTTTGTTTATCGGACCACATATGGACGCGATAGTTTGGGCGCTTAGACTTCTACTGTAGTCGCCACTGACCTCGTTATGACACCCTCTATTGCTCCCCATTCTATTCTATTCTCTTCCCCCATAAGTGTCACCACTATCTGATCCACTGGTCACTTTTGAGAGACTTCCTAACTGAGCTCTGCAAAGTTCATGATTGACCCACTTTTAGAATTACCTTTCTCTGAGTACGCTAAACCTCCCACTCTTCTAATATACACATAATTAGTGCATCTAGTTAATATCTGTTTGAATAATAATAATAAGGCTTGCCTTCGAGTCCAAAGATTAATGAGGAATGCAGTATTTCCCGTAACAACGCAACCCCCACTTCGACCTACATATTTTGCCACATCCAACGCAGACATTTAGATTTTCTTTTCGCCGTCTACGTCAGTCGTAGGTAGCAGATTTTCTTTCGGTATCAAATGTGTATCCCTTTTAAGTGATCTCCACCTGCCTCGTTCTGAACCCGCCTGCAACCAGGCGCTCTCTTCTAATCTGTATAAATAGCCAAATACGAAAAAAAAAACATACTTATAGGAAACCTTACTAGGGCAGAGTTAGCAGCAATGAAAAAAAAAACGTTTTGGTCACGAGACCTTCGTCTGCTACAAACAAATAAAAAAGACAAACAATTAGCACAATGCTAAAAGTTAAATTGTCTGATTTTGTTGTTGGGCTTTCGAGGTAGCAAGAAAACTACATCCGCTGATGGGACCTCGGGTCCCAAATGATTATAGTTTTTAATGTAGTCCAGCATTTTTCCATGCGTTTTCTATTTTGTTATACAGTTCTAAACCCTTAATCTTCGGAATGCAGTTTTTCAGTATTTTTTTCAGTCTTTGTTATTTAGATACTGTTTACAATTGTATAGGCTTACAATACAGCATAGGTACATAACATTTTTTAAAACACAAACTACAATGTCTAAGCAATTCTTTACATTTATTTAAACACTTGATGACTCGTTACAGATACCATTCTGAAAGGTCTGAAAGAGGAAAGGGAGAAAATTCTAAAGAATTTTACAGAAGCTAGTAAGTTGATGTAGTAATTGCACACGATTGCATAATATTTAGAACAGCTAGAAGTTACGATTTTTTTTTCTGGTTCTTGTACGATTATTTATTGGTATTCTCATTATATGGACATCTAGATCTAACGCCAGACCGATTTGGTTCAGAACTCTGAAGATCTAGTATAGATCTACTTCTAGATCTAGAACCTAGATAAAATCTATAATAGACTTACGTAAAAATATACGGAACGTTTATGGCCTTCAACGAAATTGAAGCTACTTTAAATGTACTCCATTTACTCAGTTATCGAATAATTCGTATTACAGCTGACTACGCCATGTTGGCTCTAGACCTAGATTTAGTCTCTAGCCAAATTTACATTTATTTTTTTTTTTACTTTGAAAAAATGATAACGGTCGAACTAGAGTTTTCTCAGTGTGGCCAACGAGCTAGTCATTCTTTTCTAATGGACACACATCAACTGTTAAATTTCTAGGAATATCGTTAGAGCCGTTTTTGAGATCAGCTGTCCGCCTACCCACACAGTCACCATATTTCTTCGTGAAGGAGTGACTGGAGTAGAGGTATTGTAAAAAACATTTCAAGTTAAAGTAAAAAGTAAATGCAACAAAGTCAAAGTCAAAAAGTAAATACAATGAGGTCAAAGTAAAAAAGTAAACACAATGAGGTCAAAGTAAAAAAGTAAACGCAATGAAGTCAAAGTAAAAAAGTAAACTCAATGAGGTCAAAGTAAAAAAGTAAACGCAATGAGGTCAAAGTAAAAAAGTAAACGCAATGAAGTCAAAGTAAAAAAGTAAACGCAATGAAGTCAAAGTAAAAAAGTAAACTCAATGAGGTCAAAGTAAAAAAGTAAACTCAATGAGGTCAAAGTAAAAAAGTAAACGCAATGAGGTCAAAGTAAAAAAGTAAAGCCAATGAAGTCAAAGTAAAAAAGTAAACGCAATGAGGTCAAAGTAAAAAAGTAAACTCAATGAGGTCAAAGTAAAAAAGTAAACGCAATGAGGTCAAAGTAAAAAAGTAAAGCCAATGAAGTCAAAGTAAAAAAGTAAACGCAATGAAGTCAAAGTAAAAAAGTAAACTCAATGAATTCAAAGTACAACAACAAAAGCAGCTAAATGTTATATGTATTATTTCAAAGTTATATAGTTATAAAATCTAAAATAAATGCAGCAAAGTAACAGATTAAAAGTCATGAAAGAGAAGTGAAGTGTATAGGAATGTATTTATTACAATAAGCTATTAGCCAACTTAAAATGTTTTAAAATATGCTTCAGTTGTTATTTGTCGCTAAGTCAAGACTTTTATTTTCTGTACAGAAAAACAGACCCCCCCGGACGACAGGATAGCATTACTTGGTGGGTACTTGTAATGATTTGTATCGCTTCTATATCTGCAGATTACGTTTGACTGCTTTTATATAGCGCAACTTTCATGCTTCTAGCACGCACAGAGCGCTCTGGTCTAATCTCTTTTGTTGACATGTAGGGGATGGGGTTTTGTGGGAGAGAAGGTTTCCGTGCTGCCTTTAGGTGTTCAGCAAACTCTGCTCGAGCCAAGATTTAAACTCGAGCCTCTTGTTTGGTGGCCAAGACGTAGTCAAGCGGCTTAGGCCACCAGATCCGGTCCTACAGATTGCGGGGCCCTATGCGAAACGGATTGCGCGGGGCCCAGTCTGGGTAGGGGTAAGAAGAACAAGTAAAAAAATACGTTTTTTTTTTTGGTAGAAAATAATTTCGTCGTTGCATTTCATTCGTACTTTACCAAGTTCAAAATCACGATCAAATTAACTTTACGAGCCATTGGTGGGAAGCGTGGTCCAGAGGCGCTTGAAGTTGGCTTGTCTTGGCTACCTAGAAGGGGGCTCGAGGTTCGAAATCCGACTCGGGCAAAGTTGTGTTTACTGAGCGCCTAAAGGCAGCACGGAACACCAGTTCCTATATACCCCTCCCCCCCCCCCCCCTTTACTGGTCCACAAATGAGATTGGACCAAAGATAAAAGCTATAATCATAATAGAAGGTAGATTTCCAACATAAAGCCGATAAACATTCAGATCTACCTTTTAAATATATATACTTATCGACTAGCAAAATATCGCTTCTGTTTGTTTTTTTTGTAAGAGATAGAGATTACTTTAGATCTATATTTAAATCCCATTGACAATCACAGTATATTAAATATTGGAGCTTCCTGTTTTGGTTAAAATTCACCCCATTATTTTTAATAAATGAAAGCTGACAATGCCGTTTTTTTTATCGCGAATAGGATTGGCGCTTTCCATATTGAATGAAACACCAAGATTACAATTTTGTCTATTTTTCAGAACATGTTTTGAGTTTTCAGGATATTTTAATAATTTCAGGAGATTTTCATGACTTTTTTTTCGTATACTTTGCAATATCAGGAGATTTCCAGGAGCTCCTAGAAAATCAGGAAACCGCGGAAACCCTGTTATAAGCTAAAATGGTTTAATTTAATAATTTACAACTAGAGTTAGCAAGGGGCCTATGAAAGTGCGGGGCCCACTGTGGCGCATAGATTGCAGTGCCCTAATGCCGGCCGTATTGGCCACCCAGCAAAACTGACCATATTAAAACGTTAAACTGCTACTTGGTCATCTTTTCAATACAAAATTTACGATTGCAAATTGCTTGAGCGCTTTACAGTTTCCACTAACGTATATTCTAACCTATCGCTTGTTTGGTTCCAGAGAAAAGACTCCATCAACTTGTCTCCGTGAGGCCTGTGAAAAAAAGTGTCACTTTTGACTTCGGTACGTCCTACATGACTTTTTTTTTTTTAAGACTTAAGAGTTAGATCCTCCAGCCCCTTTCGGTGCATTGGGCGACAAGCTGTCTCCATAAAGATCTGTCACTGGCAATGTCTGAAGCCTCTTCCCATCCGGGTCGGCACACTGGCGGCAAGCTGTCTCCATAAAGATCTGTCACTGGCAATGTCTGAAGCCTCTTCCCATCCGGGTCGGCACACTGGCGGCAAGCTTTCTCCATAAAGATCTGTCACTGGCAATGTCTGAAGCCTCTTCCCATCCGGGTCGGCACACTGGCGGCAAGCTTTCTCCATAAAGATCTGTCACTGGCAATGTCTGAAGCCTCTTCCCATCCGGGTCGGCACACTAGCGGCAAGCTTTCTCCATAAAGATCTGTCACTGGCAATGTCTGAAGCCTCTTCCCATCCGGGTCGGCACACTGGCGGCAAGCTTTCTCCATAAAGATCTGTCACTGGCAATGTCTGAAGCCTCTTCCCATCCGGGTCGGCACACTAGCGGCAAGCTTTCTCCATAAAGATCTGTCACTGGCAATGTCTGAAGCCTCTTCCCATCCGGGTCGGCACACTGGCGGAAAGCTGTCTCCACAAAGATCTGTCACTGGCAATGTCTGAAGTCTCTTCCCATCCGGTGTCCACTGCTCTGAGGTCCTGCATGAAAGTGTGGTGGCAAGTTAAATGTGGGCATCCCTGTTTGCGCTTTCCTCGTATTGGCGTCCTATATAACAATGATTTTAATTTTAAATAAGCGTAATTTAGAGAAAATAATGGAACAGTCTTTCACTATTCAGTCTTTATCACTTATTTCAATTGTTAATCTGTGTAAAAGAAACAAAATGATATTTATTTTCATGACAGATACAGACGCTATGCCATCCGACTCCAGCAAGATTTATCTTTTCCAGGAAGGTAGGTTACTTAATCATTCTATCACAATGCTTACTTTAAATATGTGTTGTGGATTGTGTGTGTGTTTCCTAGGCAGTGTTTCCCAAGCTGTGTTCCGCGGAACACTAGGTCTGAATAGGCGTTCCACCAACTACTGGACTAATTAACTAGTGGGCCACCACGTGAATTAATCACTCTAAAAAAAAATAAGCAAAGTGTTCCGCTAAATAAGATAAGACAAGATAAGATAATTTTATTGATCCAATCAAATGGAAATTCAGTTTGACTACAGTTGGCAACATCAGCGTAACTACTGTACAATAACAGTATAGATGAAAAAATTCGAACAATATTCACACACGAAACACATACACACTCACAACCAGCGGTTTATGAATTAGACTTCTATGAACTTCTCGATGACGACAGCTGATCTTGTAACACTCTGACCGAAAGTGGGACAAAGGAGTTTTTAAATCTTTCTGTTTTAGTCCTAATGGAAAGGAGACGACCACTTCGTTCAGATCTTATGTAACAGTGGTTTAATTGGTGTAGGTTGTCCTTAAGAATCGAGAGTGTTTTGGAAAGGCATCTCTCATGAAAAAGCTCTTCAAAAATTTGCGAAGTGTTCCATGACGAAAAAAGTTTGGGGGAGCAGTGTTCCAAGGTAACAAAAAGTATACACATATAAAAATGTAAATATATTAAACTATATCTAAATATTCTCTATAAATGATTGAAACTGTCTAATTATAAAAAGTTTCAAGTAAACGAAGATTATTCTTATTGGCCAGACTTCAGTACACTCAAGTCTCAGGTGGCTAGTGTAACAACTGTTGGAGCTCGATCTTTATCTGAGATAAACATTTTTTTTTTAAATAAAGAATATCCCAAACATAAACTTTAAACAGGAAAGTTTGCACAAAGCTGAATAAAATATGAACATATTGTGGGTTAGTAGACAAAATAATCAAACATAACAGGGTTGTGGTACCTAACCACAGGCAGTTTCGTAAAGTGCTTGAAGATTTAGTTACAAAATATGCCGTTGTTTCAGCTGGCTGAAATGTAACTGAATGTTCAATCTTTTCAAACAAAGCTTTTCCCATTTCTCCAGGCAAGCAAGTAAAAACAGGTTTTGTCATTTTTCTTTGCTGAAAGGTGAAGCTATTTCTTCGAGTTCAAAGATTAATGAGGAATGAAGTTAAGCAGACCCAGCTGTGACCTACATATTTTGCCTCATCAATCGCAGGCAAAACCATTGTCCGCCGGTTTAGATTTTCTTTTCGCCGCCTACGTCTTTCTTCAGCAGATATTTTCTTTTGGTCTCAAATGTGTATCCCGCGGCTCTTGTAAGTTAGAGAAACCTTTTCTAAAAGACTTCTTTACATTCCCTAATTGTGGAATTTATATAAGCAAATATCAAGACATCGATAGCCAGTTTTCAGTACCATCAGCTCACCATTTAGTGCAGAAGTCCAAGCAAATTATGACCTGAAAGAAAAGTTCCAGTCATCTCTTCCGAGGCAGTTTTATAGATACCAGAAGTGTCATTTCCACTCTTAAAAAATTATGCTGCTAAACTTTCACATTATTTATGGTACAAATACATATCTGAACAAGTATTGTCTTGTGGAAACTAAGCAAGTGTAATCACAGGTCGATGCTGACTGACTGTAATTTGACAGCAGTCACAGGGATAACAACTAGTAAGTAGTTTCACTTTTCGGGAATATAACGCACGATTGTAAACAGTGTTATACTACTAAAGAAGTACAACAATACATTTGTAGAGAAATGTTGTGATGTAATAAGACAATAGCAATTTATCTGAATAGTAAAATTGGTTGTAATTCCTCAATTGGGAGTTATGAAAAATGAATAGTGAATGTGTGATACGGTATAAATATTGTATTAAAAGACATTATACACAGTTAGCTAGGGTATTTTTAAAGTTGTAAGTGCATAAATATATTTATTTGCGGCCCCCCATTTCCATTTTTTTTCTTAATGCGGCCCTCGATACAAAAAGGTTGTCCACTCCTGGTCTGACTCTAGACTGATGCTAGCGAGTTACGTGGGAAATGGTTGAACATGAGACGACTCAGAGAAGCTTGACAGTAAAGACGTGTTTTTGTTATGGTTTACATTATGTTTCGACATTATTTCAGCTATTTATCATGACATCTTATCTTATATAATACAGACGTTACTTCTATATCTCAAGTTGAATCCTGTCTTTAGTGATACAATTTATATTGGGTGTCTTTGTGCACAAAAGGGACGTTTGTTCAGGTTATTTCAAAGTCTACAATAAGAATTATATAACGCGCCTACATGGGTCTAGTTGTACTAGCTGTTTAGAGATATTAATAAGGGGCCGGTTGGAAATAATGCGCTGATCTGATATGTACAATGGTTATCGAATGTTTTATTGAGAAGGTCTTTAAACATGTTTCATGTATTTCTTCGCATATTTGTTAATAGAAAATATGTACTTTTCAATAACAATTTAACAACTATTCGAGGTTCTTGAAAAACTGATTAATATCATGTTTATTTTGTATCCATAGAGATTGATTAGCTTCCATCTGTAACAGGGGCGTAACTAGGGATTTTGGGGCCCGGGGGGATTGACCTCTTTGGGGGCCCCTTGCATTTTGACATTCGACATATGACATGAGATAATGTACGCAAAAATAAATAAGCCCCAAATCAAATTGGTTCAGTATATCAGTAAACTTAACAAAAAGTAATCATCAAGACTATTTTAATGAATAATACCGTTGTTTATTTGTTAAATAATGCACAAGTGACAAATCTAAATTGATATCGCTTCACGTCGTGCATTCTGTGCAGCAAAGATATCTAAAACATCAACTACATCGATACTTTCTAGTATTTGTAACTTCACTCACATTAAAACCATGATAAGCCTTTCTTGTGTCATTGTGCTCCTGAAATAGTTTTTGATGAAATTGAGCTTTGAGAATGATCTCTCACATGACGTAATGGAAGTGACCTGAGTTAGCGGTATTCGGAGGAGGTTGCAAAGTTTGAGCACACGCAATTCCCATATGAAGCCTGTTTCCTCAATATGTCTATTGGTGATTGTATTACTGGTTTGTTAATGAAAATGCTCGTGCATCAATGACATCATTGAAAAAGCGATTTTTCATTTATTTCATCATACAAATAGGAAAAGTAGCACAGTTTGTCACAAGCGTGTCTTCATCTAACAGGTGTCTTGGTTCAAGAAGAAACCCAAAGGTATTCATTTTCTTTCCAGCCTTTGGAATCTGCCCTTCATCTCCATATGAAATCTGTCCAGCACTTCTGTCGTATTACGTTTGAATTGCAGTTCTATTGACAGTCCTACATTAGAACTCAACTTCCCATCAAGTCTTTTCTTTCTTCTGGTTGTTTTGATTACAGGGAATCCATAGTATTCACTACCTTCTTTTGCTTTTTCGATGGATTGGGTTTTTATCAGTTTGTCATCATTTTGCAGAAAGCATGAAAGGGTACTAATTTCTTCAGCAGCTTCCCGTATATGCAGTCCAGACTTATGTAGCTTCTTCCGAACTATATTAATTGGGCGCAGGAGCTTTGACCAGAATTCAAGATAGGCAAAAAATTCTTAATTTTCCACTGCATATCAAGATAGGCAAAAAATTCTTAATTTTCCACTGCATAGTTGGTTGTTTATATTTTGTGTGAAAGCAAAAGGATTCAGAGCATACAAAAGTGGGAAAGATCCATATCTCGTTATGCTCGAGTATAGAAATACTCCGATAAGTGGACTGCCGTATTCACCATCACAACTGCTGACGAGTAGAAGACTCAGGGAATGATTCCAACTGATCACAAACTATTGAAACCATCGGTATCTCAAAATGCAGAGACATTACTCAACGAACGACAGATGAAAAGCAAAGTGAAATACGATGCAAAAGCAAGACTACCTAAAGATTATTCTGTCGGAGAGTCAAACATGGCAGAAAGCAGTTGTCATAAAAAAACATTCAGCACCCAGATCTTACATCATAAAGACAAACGGTGGAAAAACATACAGAAGAAATCAACGATTTTTGAATAAGAGTTTCGCTGAAGACATCTATGGGTACTATGATGCCGATGAAGACAATGAACTGCAAACTGTTGGAACAAACGAAACAGACCAACGTCTAGAGAACTTGTTGTGCCAGTCAAGACAACCAGAAATGGACAAATTGTTAAAGTTCCTAGTAGACAGTGCCGGTCGCAGTGGGCGCCGCGCTTTCATATGCCCCGCGCTAATTGCAAGTGTACATTATTAAATTAAACAATTATAACGTATATAAAATAACAGGGTTTTCGCGACCTCCTGATTTTCCAGGGCCTCCAGGAAATCTCATGAAAAGGCAAAATATAAAGTCCTGAACTTTTTTTTTAATTTATTCAAATCTCCTGAAGAATAGACGAAATTGACATTTTGGGGTGACAATAAATAAAAAGTGGCTTTGCGAGCTTTCATTTGATAAAAAATTATTGCAAAGACGAAAGTAGGCCTATTTTCTGATTCAAAAAAAATTATTTTGACATTATGCTTATCCCTACCCAGACTAGGCCCCGCTCGATCCGTTTGGCATAGGGCCCCGAAAATGCTAGGGCCGGCCCTGCTAGTAGATATCAGTGTTAAGAACTTTAAAAGGAAGGGTGTGATAATAACTTCAAAAAGAAGGATGTGCTAATATTATATGATATTACGTCATTATTTTTTGTTTATGTTTTGTGCGAAAGTAAAAGGATTAGATGTAAACAAAAAGAGAGTTTCCGTTGGAATGAGAAAAGATGAATAGAGGGGTAATAACTCGCGTGTGAAGTTTAATTCTGAAATTATAGACGCCAAACCCGAATAATGGACTATTCTAGCATTATTAAGAATAACTTTTAGATCTGTTACACTTGATTCTGTAAATTTTGCTTCAAGGTTAATTAGTGTAGCCATATAATACTCGCCATTTAGATCTATTATTAGTAAATGTAACAAGATACCTGGAATTCGCTGTATATCATGCAGTTTTATTCGTGGCAACAAAGTTTAAAATGTAAGACTAATTTTTATTTTTTTTTATTTGATCTCTGTGGGAAAAAATATTTTTAAAATGTCAACAAAATCAACGTACTGATAGACCTAGATCTAGGTTTAGTCTTTGTGATAAATTTAATCCATAAAAGTTGAAAAAAAAAAGACACCCGTTGACACTATTTGTCTATCAAACATATTAATTTATGTATTTACAAATAAATTTCGGACACCCATTTGGGGGCCCCCCTAGGTGGGGGCCCGGGGGGATTTTAAAATTCTCCCCCCCCCATCCCCCCCCTTAGTTACGCCACTGATCTGTAAACATTCCTCTATTGGCTATAAAGAATTATCTTACTATTTATGCAACAATTGATATACAAACAAAAATAAAAGAAGTTTAATCCTCTTTGAACTCTTAACCATTTTATACTTTATTAGTTGTTATGTTAATTTATTGAGTTATCTCCCCTTTTCTAGACTTATTTGGGGGAAAAAAAATCACACTTTAAGGTATGAAAGAGAATTACAATTCTATCTACATTGAGCATCAGGTTTTGAGACTAATATTTCACTCCTACTGTCTGTTTCAGATGAGCCGCTGTCAATCCACGCAGCAAACAGCTTGTTGAAAGAAGCACACGTTTGTAAGTCTTTATTTAGTATATCTTTGACATAAACACAGTAACGGATCCCCGAGTGGGGTGACAGAGGCGAGCACCCATCCCTCCAGTCCCTGACCCCTCTGATCACTTGACCCTTCAAGTGCTCAGCTATTTTACAGAGAGTGCACTGAAAATGGGGATTAACATTCTTGTGTTTACAAACATTGGATACCCACTTGCTTATTTTTCTTATAGAAGCCAAAATACATATCGTAGTCTATTCAACCTATACATTTTTGAAAAGCTAATTGAATAAGGAATTTAATTAAGTCCAGACAATTAACATATATTAATAAAAAAAAATGTTTAAAAAATCATACAAACCATTTTTAAACAAGCACAATACAAATTTAACCCGTGAGAATCACAACTTATAAAACTTGAAAAAAAAAACACCACATTTAGAAAAATTTAAGAAAAAAAATACATACACACACATATGTAAAGAGTTGTAAAAGTAGAAAGAATGATAATTCACAACTGTCTGTGATATTTAGCAAAACACTCAGGACACAGTCCAACTTTGCATCCTGTGCACTCCCACCCAGTTGGATGACCAGCAGCACACTGCAATTTTTTCCCCACTGGCAGTTTGCTAAGATCATGTCCATCAAGTGGATGACCTGCTAATGTCTGGGTTAGTGGAGGTGGACCCATTGTTGCAGCCTCCATCTCTACTCAAGTGCGTTTTCGACGTATCACTTTTTTGGGGTACAAAGTTTGATGTCATGCTCTCTAGTGCAGATACGATAAATCATGTGGTTATAAAAACACAACAATAGTCTGGACATGAATGATATAATCTGGCGCCTCAAAACCAGTTTAGCTTCGTGTTGATGGGGCACGTCTGCCTAAATAACGCAACCCATCTAGGAGAAGGAAAACTCTGACTCCAAACCTCCACTCTGTAGTGATACTCCCCCGTGTGGGTATCGGGGCTTGGAAATGACCAAGAGAAATAAATAACCCCACTGCCTTTCCACTTGCATTTCACTAAGTGAATAATAGTGGACCTTCCCCCTCCCTCTAGGTCCTTTTTGACGGAGGTCTGGATTGCACTACACCAGACGGAGGTCCTTGTCTCACTACATTCTAATACTAAATATAAACCCATCATGAAGTGTTTTTTTTTCTGGATCTGGTGAATGTGATATCGTGAAGGGGCCTGGATCAAGGATGTGACGATTCCACATGGCATACCCAGGGCACAGTCCACTTTAAGCTTTCTACTGCAGATGGCGGAGAATGGACCATTGGCCAACCCCACCTTGTCCCATGGATATTCCGGTTAAAGTCTTCAGACCTAGATGTTTCCTTTTATGTCAGTATTGGAGAAAATTGCCAAGACCGAAAACTCCCTTGAAATGCGGGGATTATATATTTAAAGAAAAGCCTGAGGAAACACCCAGCCCACACTAAATCAGGTTTATTATCAATTAAGATGATATTAAAAAGGTTCATTTGTCTAAACCAGGGATTCTCAACCTATGAGTCGCGACTGAAGATTTGCCAGGGGTCGCCTAATACCATCGAAAATATGTATTGCTATTGTCTATTCTTCTATTGCTGTATGTGTGTGTGTATGTGGGGGGGGGGGGGGGTCGCGGCAGAGTGGGGGATTATAAAAAGGGGTCGCCGAGATTAAAAGGTTGAGAACCGCTGGTCTAAACCAAAGATTACACATGCTGGCTAAAGATGCTGCCTAGGAGTTATAAAGTGGAATCTAGTGTTTGACAATATCCAGTGGTTCCCATGGAGCCGCGGTGGCTGAGTGTTAAAGCGCTTGACTTCTGAACCAGAGAGTTCCGGGTTCGAATCCTGGCATTTTTTAATTTCGGGATCCTTAGGGCTCCTCTGAATCTACCAAAAAAGGCCAATACAAGCGCTACAAAGACACTCTCAAGAGGTCCTTCAAGGAATGAGATATCGACATTCACGGCTGGGAAGCACTAGCTCTCGATTGCTCCTCATGGTGAGAAGCTGTGAGTCTCGGAGTCTCAAGATTTGAAGCGAGAAGAGTGGCCAGGGCGAAAGAGCGCCAAATCAACAAAAGGCTGAGAGAAGAAGCAGGCCTATCTGCAACTGACCTAACCCACCCATGCCACATTTTAAAGCGAGGATTGGACTTTACAGCCATCTTCGAGTCCATAGGAAATGAGAAATGTGCTCATCTTCGACCACGAAGGAGGAGCTATATATACCCAGCTCTAACATATCTGACATACGTTGAGGAAAGGTAAAGACGGTTGGTTGTTATTCTGGTCACATGACACCCTCATTAACCTTCTCTAACTCTTAATCCCAGGGGAGCATAGGGCTGGTCAGCATAGCTAGTCAATGTAAGGCTAGTCGAGGCTACGTGTAGTCGGTCATGACAAGACAACCAAGCGATAGTGTTTGTTGTGTGTTGAGTGGTCAGGCGAGAAGATACACACTGCCGTGGTTAGTCAAGCATGTAAATCTCCTTTAACACGCATTTTTTTTCTTTGCTTACAAGATCTAGATCTAGACGAAGATATATTTCTTTTACGAGAATGTAAACTTTACTGTATGCTCTCCCGTTATACAATAAGTCAATAGATTAATTTAATAGGCACGCGTGACGTCACATAGAAACCCGGCGAAAGTCTGACCGTTTTGGATGCGCAGGAAAATTATGTCAGAAAAATATCAATTACTAAGCTATTATTGCAAATAAAAACAAAATAATAATATATTCATTATCTGTAAATCAAAACACATATTATATCAAAAGTTGTCAAAACCATCGGAGTTTCCCTTTAAAGCGTACAAAGGTTGTCAATAAAGTGAATCGATTCAACGCGTTCATTGCATAGGAATATGTTTACATGTTCAATGGTTATTTCTTTGTGTTTGGTGAGCTGTTTACAGCGATTCTTTGTTCAAACTTTAAAGACACATCTAAACACAATCTAAACACAGCCTAAGCATAGCAAACACAACTTAAACACAAATGAATCACAACTTAAACACAACGAAACACAACTTAAACACAACGAAACACAACTTAAACACAATTGAAACACAACATAAACACATTGAAACATAACGTAAACACAACGAAACACAACTTAAACACAATTGAAACACAATTGAAACACAATTTAAACACAACTTAAATACAATTTAAACACAATTGAAACACAACGAAACACAACTTAAACACAATTTAAACACAATTGAAACACAACTTAAACACAACGAAACACAACTTAAACACAATTGAAATACAACCTAAACACAATTGAAACACAACTTAAACACAACGAAACGCAACTTAAACACAATTGAAACACAACCTAAACACAATTGTAACACAACTTAAACACAACGAAACGCAACTTAAACACAACGAGACACAACTTAAACACAACTTAAACACAATTGAAACACAACTTAAACACAACTTAAACACAACGAGACACAACTTAAACACAACTTAAACACAACTTAAACACAACTTAAACACAGCGAAACACAACTTAAACACAATTGAAACACAACTTAAACACAACGAAACACAAACTCAAGCAAAGCGAAACACTACTTAATGTTTTAAACACATATTTTTCACTTACAATTTTTTTTTTTTATATTTCAGTAAGAGAGCTTACTCTTGCTAGAGAGAATCGAAACTTTGCTTTGGAACAAAAATTAGGTTTGTTTATTTTACCACTAATTAAAAATTTGTGAACACAACACAGTAGGTATTGATCTACACACTAGGTATTGATCTACACACTAGGTATTGATCTACACACTAGGTATTGATCTACACACGTATTGATCTACACACTAGATATTGATCTACACACTAGGTATTGATCTACACACTAGATATTGATCTACACACTAGGTATTGATCTACACACTAGGTATTGATCTACACACTAGGTATTGATCTACACACTAGGTATTGATCTACACACGTATTGATCTACACACTAGGTATTGATCTACACACGTATTGATCTACACACTAGATATTGATCTACACACTAGGTATTGATCTACACACTAGGTATTGATCTACACACTAGGTATTGATCTACACACTAGATATTGATCTACACACTAGATATTGATCTACACACTAGATATTGATCTACACACTAGGTATTGATCTACACACTAGGTATTGATCTACACACGTATTGATCTACACACGTATTGATCTACACACTAGGTATTGATCTACACACGTATTGATCTACACACTAGATATTGATCTACACACTAGATATTGATCTACACACTAGGTATTGATCTACACACTAGATATTGATCTACACACTAGGTATTGATCTACACACTAGGTATTGATCTACACACTAGGTATTGATCTACACACTAGGTATTGATCTACACACTAGGTATTGATCTACACACTAGGTATTGATCTACACACTAGGTATTGATCTACACACTAGGTATTGATCTACACACTAGGTATTGATCTACACACTAGGTATTGATCTACACACTAGATATTGATCTACAAACTAGGTATTGATCTACACACTAGGTATTGATCTACACACTAGGTATTGATCTACACACTAGATATTGATCTACACACTAGGTATTGATCTACACACTAGATATTGATCTACACACTAGGTATTGATCTACACACTAGGTATTGATCTACACACTAGGAGTGCAAAAGAGATTTCCAGTCCAGCTATAGAGCATGCCTGCCTGATGTGTGGATGCGGTGTAATCTCCAAAATTTAAATAAATAATTCCTATATATAAGTACGAAAATGTAAAGCCTGTAGAAAAATATGATAATAAGACTGCACCTCTTTTTTACTGTGAAAATGTAATATAGAAAACTTAAAACATTGGAATCCATTTGTTATCCATATCAGGAAATTAAAGACCTACTAGACTTTAGTATTACAAACCAAATTCAATAAACACAATTTATCTCTTTACGTTTAAAGGCTTGTACAAATTTATTAGAATTGTTAATATGGCAAACTGAGCTTACGATCTTCCTAACAAAAATGACTCCAACATTTTTGGAGGTCCTCAAATCTAAAGCAAGATATAACGGCAGCACGGTGTGCCCCACGCTTCCTAAAGATCACCGGCTATTGATGTTTCCACAGAGTTGGATATCAGTCAGGCCGGCAGAGGGATCTCTTGTTGGAGATCAGTCAGGCCTGCAGAGGGATCTCTTGTTGGATATCAGTCAGGCCTGCAGAGGGATCTCTTGTTGGGTATCAGCCAGGCCTGCAGAGGGATCTCTTGTTGGATATAAGTCAGGCCAGCAGAATGATCTCCTGTTGGATATCAGTCAGGCCTGCAGAGGGATCTCTTGTTGGATATCAGTCAGGCCTGCAGAGGGATCTCTTGTTGGATATCAGTCATGCCTGCAGAGGGATCTCTTGTTGGATATAAGTCAGGCCTGCAGAGGGATCTCTTGTTGGATATCAGTCAGGCCTGCAGAGGGATCTCTTGTTGGATATAAGTCAGGCCAGCAGAATGATCTCTTGTTGGATATCAGTCAGGCCTGCAGAGGGATCTCTTGTTGGATATCAGTCAGGCCTGCAGAGGGATCTCTTGTTGGATATCAGCCAGGCCGGCAGAAGGATCTCTTGTTGGATATCAGCCAGGCCGGCAGAGGGAGTTCTTTTAAATTAACAGGCAAGCCGGCAGAAGGAGTTCTGGTTAGTTTTGCTGGCCTACTACAGCCTTCGGCTAAACTCTTCCTGACAATTTCAAATGAATATATCCCCAAGACAGTAAAGGTTTGGATTTCGAGTTTTCCTTCTCTTGTAGTCAGGGCCAGCCTCAGGCGGATTAGACCGATTGCCACATTTCGGATCCGGTCTTGGCAGGGGCCCCGCAATTTTACATTTACCATATCATGTCATGTCTCTTATCACAGGCCAAAATGTAAGATTTAAAGGGTAAACAAATTTATTTCATCGTACTACTGACGTAGCTTGAATTAACCCTCTGACGCCTATTAATTTTGAGGTGCTTCCTATGCATGGTATATATTAAATATAAGATATAATGATCTAATTATTACTAATAGCTGTAATTGCAAAAAAAAAAAATAAATTAAAAGAGAGGCCTCGTTGTGTGCTATTAACATCTGTAGTTCACATAATATAACCTATATATATCTTAAATATATCGTAAATATATCTTAAATAAAAAAAAAAGCTTCCAATAACTTGAATAACTTCCTTGTCAACAATACTAACTAGAACTTTATTTGTAATAGAAACAGAATCAAGTTAATATGAGATCAAATAACTGTAGAAGACGCTAGTAATGATAGCTTTAACAAAATCGAACTCACTACAATAACACAACCTTTCAGTCTCACGTTCTGGAGTTGTCTCTCCTAATACCAAGTGACGACAATGCCACCTATGTTGCATCATTCACAAACTCTTCCAACCGTCACCACATAAGACTATGACTAAGACTAAGACTGCTTTATTGATCCTTACGGAAATTTGTTGTGATTACAAGGACTCTTTTCTCATATAAAGACAACACAACAGAAAAATACACATACATACAACAGACAACATTCAGCGACTACACACATACAAACACACTCAAGTGAATAGGGGCGGGGTAAAAATCTTAATTTTAAAAAAAATCTGTCATTCATAAGTAAATAGTGTGTTGCTGAGTCATCAGAGGAATGATATATTGTGTGTGTGTGTGTGTGTGCTTCTTGATTGAAGTGAATTCTTAAACATGTAGGTTGCAAAGGCTAGTAATCGGTCAGTACATAGATTAGCTTTACAGAAACTAACTCAGCAATGACTGGCTATAAATATATATTACAAGAATGTAGGTCTACTATGCAGCACAAATTACAGTGGTGTAGCTAGGGTGGGGGGATGAAGGGGGAGAATTTAAAAATCTTCCCGGGGCCCAACTTGAGCGGGGCCCCTAAATGAGTGTTTTTATATTAAACATTAAATATTACGCAAAATTCAGGGGCCCCCAAAGAGGTCAAGCCCCACCCCCCAAATGATGGAAAAATCCTAGCTACGCCACTGACATAAAGTTTAAATGGTGACAAATATTTGATCCGATTCTTGTTTTTCTTACTCTTAGAGAAGAAGGACGTCTTGAAAGACGTCTTGGAGAAAGAAATTGGTGTTCTTATTTACGAAATAGGTAAGTGTCTTAGATTTGATTTGGGCCGCCCCCAAAGAATGCAAGGGCGATAACCTATAGTTTGTAATACATATAGATATTATAGGTAAATCCAGCACTGGGGGTGCATAACAGTATAAATAAAGTTAAAAGTAAAGTTCCCCTTTCAGACCTTGTGGTCTATAGGGCAGATGATGTAAAGGTCATCGGTTTCTGTGGCCTACGGTTAACAAGAGTGTCATGTGGCCAGCACAACGACCAACCGCCTTTACTTTTCCCAAACTAATGTCAGGTACCCATTTTGGACTAAGAGGCGCCCAAAGATCCCGAAATTGAAAATCCCAGTCTTCACCAGGATTCGAACACGGGAACCTGGTTCGGAAGGCCAGCGCTTTACCGCTCAGCCACTGCGCCTCCTAACAGTATAAATAGGAGTGTGAAAACATGTGTGAGTGATGGGTCGTCAGCAAAGTTGTGTTACCATTTTCTTTCGTTAAATGCATTCAATTCTCATTGTCATTGTCATCATCAGATTAAGATCTTAAATAGGTCAAAGGAAAATGTGTTTCGGTGGTGGGGGGCGGGGGGGGGGATGAGGAGACATCATAATGTTTACAAGGAAAAAAAATATGACTCAATGTGACTCATTAAAATCTTTGCTTATATCAGAAAAATTGTCTGAAAGGTTTCGAGATACGACAGAAAATTTCTTAAAGGAGAAAAAATCGTGTAAGTAGCTCTAGATATTTTTATATTCCAAGGAAGTCATAGATTAGAATTTTTGATAACACAAGACATTATATATATTCATATATTTTAGGGATGCACCTGAAAATAGCACCGGCTCCAAATCCGGCCATAAATCTATTTATTATCCGGCCTTATTCAGCTCCGGCCGAAATTCACTGGAGGATAGTTGGCCGGATAGTAAAAAATACACAGTAGTGCCTACATTTCAATTAATATGTATAAAGTGGACGTGGTTGGATTAATGTTTTTTTTATGGAATATATTAAAGTTTATATTTAAAACAAAATTATATGCTTCAAAATATATGAATATGCACCAAACATCTTTTATTACCAAGACAAGGCGTTTTAATATAAATTGCAATGAATCTTTTCATTATAAATTCGCATTACATACATATCAGCAATGGCCGGCACATTTTTTTTACCTTGTATTTTTCAGTTAGCTAACATGTTAATATATCCCTTAAACTACGTCACGAAGACTAGGCGTCTGTCTAGCTGTGTGGGTATATCTCCAGAGGTACAACCGCCCCCCCCCCCACACCTATTTTATTTGTTGAGTCTATCACTTTGAGTTCACAGACGGACAGCTGACCAGTCAGTACGGACGTAATGGCAGCATGTTATTATTATAACTCAAGTCTACTACAGCTGTTTCATCTGATTTAAACTTGATTTTGTTAGGATTTCTGACTTACAACCCAGGTTATAATGACTTCGTTCATTACTACTGAAGTTCTTATGGCTTATAAAAGTTCTAACGAGAATTTCCTATAGTCCATCCACCATGAATGATTTATAAATAGAGTCTAGATGTATTAATTGAATTCGTGTAACTAGTAAATGGATACACTAATACACACACTCCCACATCGATATTTTCAGGAATTGTACACAGTAACACACATACACGCACACGCACACACACACACTGATGACGTCACGTGAACCAATCATTTTAATAAATGTCATTTTTTTGTCATTAGTAGAAGGAAAGTTACTGGCAGAGGAAAACAAACAGATCATGATCAGTAAAGATTTAGGTAAATTTTGGTTATGTTTTCAATCGAACGTGGTCGGTACCTGTACTAGACTTCTTTTGTAAAGGAGCGTTCTTTTTTTTATACTTGTTCGTTCTATACTTGTTCGTTCTATATTTGACCTTTTTATACTTGTTCATTCTATAGTTGTTCATTCTATACTTGTTCGTTCTATACTTGTTCGTTCTATACTTGTTCGTTCTATACTTGTTCATTTTTTTACTTGTTCGTATTTTACTTGTTCGTATTTTACTTGTTCGTTTTTTTACTTGTTCGTTTTTTTACTTGTTCGTTCTATACTTGTCCTTTTTTATACTTTTCCTTTTAGTACTTGTTCGTTCTATACTTGTTCATTCTATACTTGTTCATTCTATACTTGTTCATTCTATACTTTTTCTTTTTTTACTTGTTCGTTTTTTACTTGTTCGTTCTATACTTGTTCGTTCTATACTTTTTCTTTTTTTACTTGTTCATTCTATACGTGTTCATTCTATACTTGTTCGTTCTATACCTGTTCATTTTTTACTTGTTCATTCTATACGTGTTCATTCTATACGTGTTCATTCTATACTTAATCATTCTATACGTTTTCATTCTATACTTGTTCATTCTATACGTGTTCATTCTTTACTTGTTCATTCTATACGTGTTCATTCTATACTTGTTCATTCTATACTTGTTTATTCTATACGTGTTCATTCTATACTTGTTTATTCTATACGTGTTCATTCTATAATTGTTCATTCTATACTTCTTCATTCTATACTTGCTCGTTCTCTACTTGTTTTTGTATACCTGTTCGTACTATAGTTTTACAATATATTTTTAAATATGCTAGCTCCTTGTTGAATATTTGTTGTGCTTTTACATATGTCAGTGTTTCTCAAACTGTGTTCCGCGAGACCTAAATGGGTGTTCCATCACGAGAATCAATGTCTCTAAAAAAAGAATACACTGTTTCGCTAAATAATCAGAATGTGCGAAGTGTTCCATTAGGGGAAGAGTTTGGGAAACATTGACCTATGTTGAACTTGTTGAATATCGTTTTAAATAAAGGGAATGCCTTGTTAAAAAAAAACAAATAAAAGTTTTATCTAAAACATTGTATTTGCAAACTTAGAGAAAAAGAAGGTTCTCAACCAGTGGCGTAGTTAGGGATTCGTTGGTCCTGGGGGCTTGGTCTTTAAAGGCCCCTGCATTTTGATATTCGACATTATGACATGAGATAATGGCTTTGTAAAAAACACATTTCGGACACTCCTTTGGGGGACCCCTCAAGTGGCCACGCCACTGTTCTCAACTTAATGTCGTGCTGAGTCGACTCTTCTTCTTCGGATGGCATGTGTCTCTAGCTTCTAGTACTACTGGCTGACATCAAGTTGTTATTATTATAATTGTAGATGTTTCCTAGCGCGATCAGAGCATGGAACGGGTTGCCTGAGTCAGCCAGGAAAACTAATGACTTGGAAGAATTTAAGTCATTGATTAACATGCATGACTACATTGAGCTAGGAACACGCGTAGATAGTAATCTTTTTCTTTTTTAAAGTAACGTCTATATTTCATAAGATAAGATAAGATAAGATAAGATAGATGACATTTTATTTAAAAATTCATCACAAAAATTCATTAAAAAAAAATTCACTCTATTTTTTTTTTTTTTTTTTTTTTTTCAGAAAATAAAAAAAATGAACTTCAGGAACGTCTTAAGGAGAGCAGTGAGCTTATACAGCAAATAGGTAAATGTTTACAATACCTCTTTTCAAATCGTAACTTCGTGGAAATCTCTGGCTGGGCTGGCTCAAAAACCTGGGTCTCCAAAACGGCTCTTGCGATTTTCCTTTAAATTTAACAGTTGATGTATACCCCTGGAAAAAAAATTACTAGAGCGTTGGCCAAAATAGGGAAAAACTCTAGTTTGACCGTCATAATTTTCGAAAGTAAAAAATGAAAATAAATTTGGCTAGAGAACTAAAAAAAAAATTGAAATAAATGTATTTCCGAATTCATTCAGGAGTTTAATAAATTAATGTTTCGAAACATTTTGCGCATCTTTTTTTTTAGCCTAGATGTAAAGGCCTAACATTGCATTATTATACAGGTTAGTAGATCTATACATTCGCTTAACGCGGATCTTTCGGCGGGTGGGGGGGGGGGATAGTCCGGGGTAAAAAAATATTGCCTTTTATAAAAAATATATCATTCATTCAAAATAATCGCCCTATAAGTTGTATAAAAAGAGTTATTGTATTTTTTTTTTTAATTATATATTTTTTTGGGGTGTTTTTCCGTGTTGGGGCTTAGACGTAAGGCTCAGGAGATGTACAAACAGATCGTTACTTCTCTTAGGTGGGTAGCCAGCCAAGGCTAACGAGCCCCTCCTGTCCCCTCTAGTGCTATATCTGACTAAGGCAGGGGTTCTCAACCTGTGGGTCGCGACCCCCTTGGGGGGGGGGGTCGATTGACAATACCAGGGGTCGCCTAAGACCACCGAAACTATGGATTGTTATTGTCTATTCTTTTATTGCTGTATCTGTGCGTGGGAAGGGGGGGGGTCGCGTCAGAGTGGGGGATTGTAAAAAGGGGTTGACGAGCTTACGATGCTATCAGCCGCTGGACTAAGGGAACGCGAAGGAAATATTTATCGTCTCAGAGTGCGTCTCAGACTAGTTTAGAAAGACTTGCATAAATCACGTTACAATACTCTAACATATTCAGGCACTAAATGAGAGAGAGAGAGAGAGAGCGAGAGATAGATAGAGAGAGAGAGAGAGAGATGACAATGGTTGTAGCCAATAAAGCGTCGATATTGATTACACGTTATGGCTACCGTTAAAAAACGAAATGATCAGAACTGAAGACGTTGACCTTGAATGATGCAATAAAAGTTTAACCTGTGAATGTGTCAGACAATGTGTGAATGTGTCAGGCAATGTGTGAATGTGTCAGACAATGTATGAATGTGTCAGGCAATGTGTGAAATCAAACAATGGTTATTAACTACAAACGCGTAATACAGTTACTTCCAGCTATTTCAATCATAGCAAACGAATCAATCTCTCTTTCTATCTGCCTGTACGTCTGTATATCTATCTATCTATCTATCTATCTATCTATCTATCTATCTATCTATCTATCTATCTATCTGTCTGTCTGTCTGTCTGTCTGTCTGTCTGTCTGTCTGTCTGTCTGTCTATCTATCTATCTATCTATCTATCTATCTATCTATCTATCTATCTATCTATCTATCTATCTATCTGTCTGTCTGTCTGTCTGTCTGTCTGTCTATTTATCTATCTATCTATCTATCTATCTATCTATCTATCTATCTATCTATCTATCTATCTATCTATCTATGTACTTAAAAGACAGCGATTCTATGTGAACCATTTTTAGGGGTGCTGACGGGGACAAAGTTACAAAAGTGAAACTGGAATTAACAGGCTATAAGGATATATTTGTGTGTCCGGGGGGGGGTCGATATAAGCGGACGTTCTACTGTAACACTACGAACAAGAAATAACTGGCCTACATTATGTTAGGGGAGCGTTAAAATGGAGAGGGGTGGATTAGGACAAAAGTTTATGTGAGTGTTCGATGCACAGCAAGCAATAATAAAAAGAAGCTCCTGTCGGAAAAGTATCCAGAGAGCGTTCGGAATAGTTCGATAATTAGCTGAAAAGTCAATGAAAACTCAGAGAATGTAAGTGGGACTATTTTCTAAGGCGTAGGGAGAATAAGTGAAGTGATACCGTTTAATCGAATTCATGGGCAGAAAGTATGTGCTTGGAAGGGGATAGCGCCATAAAGCGGGTCGTGTCGATGAGATGGAACAGATTATAACTGTCAAAGTTTTTTAGGGGCAGGGCGAAAAAGGGTGGGGGAGAGAAAAGTGATACTAGAATTTAAGGGCCGGTCCAAGAAATATGTAATATATATATATATTCATTGGCCTCCTTCAGTCGTGAAACGACTATGGTTCATCTCCAACGCTTTTTCATATGGCTTTGGAGCCCTATTTTGGAGAGACATTCCCGTCCATATATATTGCAGGTCAAGGTGGCTTTCGCTTCAACAGTAGAGGAGCTGGTCATTTTCCGTGTGTCAAGCTTTGCTTCAAGAATCGAGGCCCGTGTTTTCTCGCTATCTAGATCTTTGTTGGTCACCGTCTCTCTCCAACAATATATATATATATATATACATGTGTGTGTCTGTGTGTGTGTGTGTGTTTATGTATGTGTGTGTGTTAGCGTGTGTGTATGTAGGTCTGTGGTTTGTTATTTCCCATTAGAATTTAATTTTTTGTTCCTTTTTCTTTTTCCAGAGAAAAATTTTAGTGCTTCTGTTTTGTTGGAGCGGGAGAAAACTAGATGTAAGTATAAAAACCCATCCGTTCCTCCAAGTGGCACATCAGACTATGGAGGGCCCTGGCCTGCTAGGGCGTATTATATAAGCATCTATAAATATATTATGAAAAAATAACTGCTTGCCTGTGTTAATAAACAACAACAAATGTTTTTACATTGATTATTACGCCATGATCTCATTTCATGATGTCGAATGTCAAAATGCAGTTAAATTATAATTATATCAATAACAATGAATAACAATTCTGTAACTATCAGGTCACGCGATTCACAAATAGTAACTATCGTAATCTAGTACGTAGTTACAAGTTCTTGTTTTTATATACTAAAACATATTTCCCCCAGAGGATTTGCAAATCTAGAGACTACAAGCATATTTGTTGATATCGTAGTATCACTCATATTGATATTTACATATCACGTATATTTTAGTAAAAAAAAGTAAAGTTCCCCTTTCAGACCTTGCGATCTATAAGGCAGATGATGTTAAGGTCATCTGTTTCTTTGGCCAACGGTTAACGAGCAGGGTATCATGTGGCCAGCATAGCGACCAACCGCCTTTACTTTCCCCAACTAAAGCCAGGTACCAATTAAAGTTGGGTGGACTCAGGGGCGCCCTGAAAATTCCGAAATTCAAAATCACAATCTTCACCGAAATTAGAACCCAGGACCCCCAGGTTCGGAAGCCAAGCTCTTAACCACTCAGCCACCGCACCCCTGTATATTTTTGTAGTGTGTATATTTCGTTAGGCGCCTCCGCGCTGTGTCTTGTGCAGTCTAAAAGGAGGTAACACTCAACTCATTAAATAACACAGGTGAAAGGTCAACAAGGTGCCTGATGATGATGGACGATGTAGAAAAAGAAGTTTAATTTGTAGTGAATGGAACCATCGAATGTCGACTTAGTTTGAAAATATCTACCTCAGATACATAAGCTCTTTGTTTACTTTCGCTTCACTCCAAATCCTAGTCAGGTTTTTTACAATCACGTCACTGTCTCTAAACAAACAATTCCCTTTTTATGAAGCAAATAAATGTTTTCGCGCCTAATTCCTCATCCTATCATAACACTTGTCTTACCGTATATTTTCTAATCTTATCTTATAAACGACGGTATTTACTTAAAAGGAGAAGATAATGACGCCCCACGCGTTTCATGTGTCGTGCATAATCAGGGTGGTAAACTCTGCTAAGTCGTTGGTAATCCTGGCTGATTCAGGCAACCCATTCCAAGCTCTAACGCCTCTAGTGAAGAATTAGTCCTAGCGTATGGAATAAGAAATGTGCATGTTGTGATTGATAACTATACACCAGGTTATTTATATTGATATGGTTATATTGAATTATTGAATTATTTTTTTTTTGAGATTTAACTACTGCCTCTGAGTGCTACCAGAATTATAAGGTATACTGAGTCCATGAGACTGTTAGTCATTCAGTTATCGTCTCAGACTTATTTATCACATCATTCACATGAGCCTTGAGCGGTGACTTTATGCCAAAAATCTGCGCTTTTGTTCAGGGTCAAGGTCAGACTGGCAGATGATCAATGTCTAGGTGTCAAGTATGGTAGAACGTGTTTGGTGTTGTTTTAAATATATCCCCCCCTTCTCCTCACCCCATATCAAATCATTTTTTTCAAAGGCAAATATTTGATTTATTTAGAACAAAAACACACAAGAAAAGTTGGACATCCTATGCCGAACAAGGAGTCGACCACTTAGGTTGTGACAGAGCGTCGCGTGAGGTTTGAGGGACATGTTCTCCGACAAACAGATCTTTGTGGAGACAGCTTGCCTCCCAATGCGCCGTACAGTGCGGGAGGATCTATCTAAGTTCCAATAGTTACTTACTTAATCCTGTGTACTCCCAGGGGCGCATAGGGCCGCAACCACACCTCTCCACCGAACTCGGTTCTGAGCAGCTTTCTTCATCTGCTCCCAAGTCATTCCAGTACCCTCAGCTTCACTGATGACTGACCTCTTCCAGGTTTGCTTGGGTCTGCCCACTTTCCTCTTTCCTTGTGGGTTCCAGTCCAGTGCCTGCCTTGCAACATTGGTAGCTGGTTTTCGCAGGGTGTGTCCTATCCAGCTCCATTTTCGTTTTGTGATGTCTTGGGCTATGGGCTTTTGTCTAGTTCTCTCCCACAAATCGATAGTAGTTATCTTTTCCAATACACTATATCCTAATTCCTAATGACGCTGATGTAACTTTATACTCTACAGTGGAAGGTTTACTTGTAGACAAGGACAATAACGCTGGGCAACTGAACAAGAAATTAGGTAATACATTTGTGTTTTTATTGGGTATCTGGTTGATGTAATTCTGTGTTTAATTTCATGTACTCCTATTTTCTGACCAACTTAACATTTTCACAGTGTTTATAAGAAATGTAATGAAATTGAACCTATTCTGAAAATGATTTAAAGTAAATGGAATTATTTTATCACTAACAAGTAAAATTAAAAAAATACTTAAAAAAAAAACAAACAACAAAGCTTAAATGTACTGTAGTTGTATAAATTAGTTTGGATCAGTCATGTTATTAAACTTGTAATAGGTCTAGACAAACAATAAAACATCTTTAAGATTATTTTTTTTTTACCGATTGTTTTTGTTTAGCGCAAGGTTATGCTTTTAGCTTTCTCAGTACGCTCTGATCGATCACTTGTCTGGACCAGTTGGTAAGGGGTGGGGGATGAAAGAACGGGGTATCTTGGAGATCGCTTTTTAAATGTATTTATAAAAAAAAAGTGAACGACCTAAATTCGAACTCGTGGGCTAAGCCTTTCTCAGGCATCTCAAGCCAACACGGTAACCACTTTGCTAGTAAAGAGCTTATGAACATGGAAGATTGTATGGTCCTCAATTGTTTTTATAGTCTCGTCCTACATTCACTAAGCCACAGAGGACGACCTATAAATTCAGCTTATTCCACCACTTCAGTCAATTACAATTTCTTTCCTTTGTTCGAGACACCAAACAAAAATTAATTAATTACCAATAGTTAATTAATTAATAGCTTAATATTTTTCTTATTGATACTTGTGTTGTCAGGTAAAAGAAATAATTGTGCAAAATTTCAGATTGATTCCGAGATTGTGTCTGGGAGAAATGACATACACACATTTTTTACCAGACAGACAGAGTGAGTTGATATAAGCTTTGTGAAAAAAAAAAGACCGGAAAAAAATCAATTTTAAATACAGGTGAAACTTAGAATGTAGGTAAAATCCAATATTTTTCAACTAAAGATGTACAGTTTAGTATAGTACAAACTAGCTCTTACTCACTGTGATGTAACTTTTATGCTATAAAAATGGCTATCACTTGAGAAAACAGAAAGTTCTACAAATTTAGACAGTTGAACACTTGTCTAATAAAACATATTGCATTTGTATGTACAGTTGAATCAGGTTAATCGGACCATCGGTTAATCGGACCCCCATTGATTCTAATAACCGTATTTGGTTAATTAAGAATTGGGTCCGAATAAGCTGCTGGTCCGATTAACAGGTGGACCGATAAACCTGAGCAGTAGCGTAGCAAGGTAACCGTGAGCCCTGATTCAAGAATACTAATTTGGTCCTCTACCGGTAAGTTGAGTGTGACGGAGCCCCAATTGAGCCATACAGTATCTGAATTAAGAGTACATTTCCATGATTTCTAAACATAAGACTATACTAAGTGCACATGTTTCTCCATGGGGGGAACGAGAACGAGGTCCTCAAACTTCCGGTTGGTTGAAAGAGGAATGCCATTGGTCAGCCATGTCACGTGCTAGGATTTCGAGTAACGTGCTGAATCTTCAGACATTCTGAATTTGTATTGGTGGTCATGAGTCTAGGAACTTTAAGATTTCTTACAGCGTCATGACGGACTGCTTGACGTCAACTTCAAGGAAGCCTGATGACTTGCCACAGCGCAATTGTCCTGACTAAAGATTTGAAATCTACTTCAAGGGAGCTAAAAAGGTTTTCAGTAGAAAATCAATTATTATCTGAAGCTGTTTTTTCCACGGCCATATGTTCATTTTACTTTGAATACTTACAAGAGACATTGTCCATCTTTGGGTGAAATACAAATTAGGGTTTGTTTACTGAAATAATGTGATCAAAACAATCGCATTACTCTAGGAATGGAATTGCAATTCAGAATCGAACAAAAGTGAGTTCGAATTTACTGTATACTCATACTTTTAATTCATGTTTTTTAACTAGTGCATTCATACCGTACTATTAAATTAAACAATTAAATAAAAACAGGCATAATTTTTTTCTAAAAAAAAACACTAGTATATTGCTTACCAATTATTTTTATTATGTTAGAAATGAACGAGTAGTCATTCTCTGGCGCTGCCAGGGTCGAGTTTTGCTAAAGAGAAACAAAATTCATCGTAGTCCCTTTAACAGTTTCCAGTGAGGAATTTTCTGGTGATGTGGCAGGTCTGCAGCAGTACCGCCCTCTGACAGGCAACGAAGATGTTCCTAGGAATGTTAAGGGCCTTGAAGGTGTCTGTGAGGTCAGTTGTTATTATCCCCTCGGTTGATATAACAATGGGGTATATTGTTATTTTGGACAATTTCCATAGACGCTTAATCTCCAAACCAGGTTCCCATATTTTCTCTGTTTTTCTATCTCAGTTTTTCTTAAATTATGAGACAGTGGTACGGCGATATCGATAATGGTAGCGTTTTTTTCTTTTTTATCGATGAACAGCAGGTCCGGGCGATTGAAATCTACCGTTTTGTCGGTCAGAATAGGCCTGTCCCAGTACAGCAGATGTTCAGTAGACTCGAGAACCTCTTGCGGAGAGTATTTATAATAAGGGGGAGTGTCCTTACCGATCAATTTGTACGTCAAAGCCAGGTGTTGGTGTATTAACTTTGCAACTTGGTTATGGCGACCTAGGTAGGCTGATTCTGATAGGGCTGGACATCCTGCCATAATGTGTTCAATCGACTCGCCCACATTTCCACATTTTCGGCATTTGTCGACAACATTGAGTTTCAGGATATGCTTCTCGTAATTTTTTGTCCTGATTACTCTGTCCTGTATTGCTGTAACAAAGCCTTCTGTTTCAGGGTAGAGATGACCTGCTTTGAGCCATGTTAAGGAAGCAGCCTTGTCGATGTTGTCCCCATGTAATGAAGCCGGAAATTTTCCGTGGAGTGTTTTTTCTTCCCATTGGCGAATCTCATGCCCTACGTCGTCCAAACCGATATTGACATCAGCATTGTGTAGGTTCAGAGGGGTTGCATCGGAGTCGTATTTCCGTAGGAAGGAAACTAATTTGTTGCTGGAGGCGAGCAGTTATTATTATTATTATTATTATTATTTAAAAATCTAACAAGTTAGAATGTAATGAGACGCTGTGCTGAAAAGGAGTTACTTTCCTTTAATATATTCGACAGTGCGGTTAATATAAAATCTACCGCAATGACACTTCAATAAAATAATGTAATAATATTAAACTTTGCAATTCTTAAAATCAACACATTATCTCCCCTATAATAACCTTATCTTATCTTATATAATACAGACGTTATTTCAAAAAAGAAGATAATTACGTCCTAAGCGTCATGCATTCTGCCAAGTCACTGGTTTTCCTGGCTAGCTCAGGCAACCCATTCCTTGCTCTAATAGCACTAGGGAAGAAGGAGTATTTGTACAAATTTGTCCTAGCATATGGGACGAGGAATTTGCCTTTATCTTTGTGTCTTTTTAAGTATTTTATTAAATTTGTTTTTGTATTTGAAGATTATGGTTAAGTGTTTTATGTATAGTTGCTACTTTACTTTTGAGTCGTCTGTCCTGAAGGCTTTCTAAATTTAGTGATTTTACTCAAGGTGTTACTCTAGTCAAGTGTGAATATTCGTTTGTTATGAATCTGCTCTATTTTGTGTCTGTTCCAGTTTCTTAATGTTTTCTTGAGTTGGGGGGTCCCAAACAGATGATGCATATTCTATTAGGGCTCCTATTGATCATGGTCCCTGGCGCAATGAATCCATTCGTGACGTGGTTGCTACGCCACTGAACTAGATTATATTGTATTTATAAAGCGTAATACCAAAATATTAATTGCAGATTTTATCACATCGCCAGCTAATCACAACCTCAAATTATACAATTAAATATATCATCATCTTCATATAAAAAATCTCCATGAAACTCTATTGTTCTGGAACAGTCTAAATAACTTCCTAAATAACATTTCCAGACTAAATTAAAGAAACTACCCATAAAATCGGAAGCATATCAATTAATTTAGTAAGAATAAGATTCTATACTTATAGCCTACTAGGCCTAGCCACTAAAACAGAACTCTTTCTCTTCTTTATTTTTTTTTTCACAATGTTTATATCAACTCACTTTGTCTGTCTGTCTGTCTAGGTTGAATCTTTGTACATATAACTTCTCCCCCTTGCCATTCTCGGATCAAATTGAAACTTTGCTCAATTATTTACTGTCGATGACGACACATGAATCATTAAGCAATCAGTTAAGTAAGTTAGTCGTTATTAATACATTTTATTTTATAAGGAAAATGTGCTAAGCTAAGGGTAGATAAGCCTTTTGTAGAGAATCAGTTTCTTCGCTATAGATGTGAAACTAATAATAGATAACTATTAAAAAAAACTTCTATTTTTATAAGTGCTTGACTAGTTCAAAGGCTATTGACTAGCTCAAAGGCTAATAAATCACCGTTCCATTGTGGAGGTTCGATTCCTCGAGTTTGAATTCAGATTAGCAATTTTTTTAAAATAGCGTTTGAAAAGACCGCACCGAAATCTTCTCCCAAAATACTTCCTGCATTCCTTCACCCTCTGCCCCCCCCCTTTCCAATTGATTTACAAAAGTGATTGGACCATAGCGTACAGAGTATGCTTTATGCATGAAAGTTGCTCTAAGTGAGAATAATTAATTAATATATTTCCAATCACACATGTATTTTTGTTGTTAGTGTAGAATCTAGGTCTTTCAAAAAAACTAAATCCATGATTATTCAAAAAAGTTGATGCAGTTTCACACAATATAAGCTTGTTTTTTTTTTTTTTATTAAATTTTACTTGTTAAAAATTTCAGTTCGAAGTCACATCGCGAATATGAAATATTTATGCAGTGAGGGGGATTTAACTCTTTATAATGTAGTTTAGCCTTTATAGCCTTCATTGTCTCCCCTGACTAGTTGTGCTATAATAATATCAATGTCTTCGATTAAGAGGATTTAGGATGAGTCCAGTGTTTCACATGGCTAGGCAAACCCAATAGTGACCTACATATGTTTCCGCATCTAGTGCTGACAAAGCCGTTGTATTCTTTCCTTCTTCTGCGCCTGTCTTCAATGATGGCATTTTTTTTTTTTTTAGTTTCAAACGTGTGTACCGCAGCCATTGTGAGTGTTCTCCAACTATCTCTTTCAGAGGCCATCTGCTGCCAGCTACTTTCCTCTATACCAGTGAGGGAGAAATTGCTCCTGGGTTGATCTCTATAACACTTACGGGGGTGGGGGGCAACTCTGTTGTGCCGTCCTCCTTTAACCTCCAAAAGGAGATTGTCTTTAGCATTCTGTCGTTTTCCATGTGGCATAAGTGTCCCACCCAGCGCAGTTCTCGAATGGTAATTAGCGCCTCTATGCTGCCCTATATAGATCCTCCTACGTGGCATGGGTAGGTTTGGTCAGTTGCAGATAGGCCTGCTTCTTCTCTCGGCTCTTTGTTGGTTCGGCGCTCTTTCAAGCTGGACACTCTTCTTGCATTCAATCTCGAGACTCCGAAACTGACAGCTTCACGCCGTAAGGAGCGATCGAGAGCAAGTGCTTCCCAGCCGTGAATGTCAATATAACACTCATTGAAGAACCACATACCAGACACAGAAATCCAACTTGAACAGTATCAATGCGACATTTCGAAGGTCCCAACTTCGATGGGCGGGACATGTAGTCCGAATGCCAGACAATAGCCTTCCCAAACACGTCTGTACGGGGAGTTAAGAGCAGGAAAGCGCTCCGATGGGCGTCAATTCAAGCGCCAACTGCCCTAGACACGCTTCATTAAACACGTTGCAATGGCGCTATCGACAGTCTGTACTTAGGGGCTGGTCACTGCTTCATGTGACATGAATTTATGTATATGACAGTATCTACTGTGCAGTAACCAAAGATGCCTTTGTTCCACTTGAATTGTAGTACTACTTTTTATCGCGTATGTCTACTCTAATTAGCACAGTATAACAAATATTAAAATACAGCAATCAAGTCTCCAAATAGCAGACATTACTTTTATTAATCATAAAATCTAACTTATTACACTAATATAAAGTGTATTCCGTGCTTCCCAACTCTATCCATGTCACTGTCTATCAGACAAAGATGTGACAGGGCTGACAAATTTAATATTGTATTGTTATTAATATTCGTCTCATTTTAAACCTTGATTATTATTTTTTCTATTTTCAGAAGAAAACTCGATAAAGAAAATTGAATTTGAAAGCGTGATCAAAAATCTAGGTAAGCTCCGGGGCCACCAGGAATTTTTGATTTTCTTAAATGGAGACAAATCTATAAGAAGCTAGATATTGGTGTATCTAGGTTGTCCTGGCTAGGAGTTTGTGTGTTTTGCAAATCCAACGATATTTCATCAACCAGTCTAAACTAGCCAAGGGAGATTACAATTAAAAATGGTATACGTAATCAAGACTTCTGAATATTTCAACGGATGTATTTATTTACAATTGTCTTGTCTCCCTATCCTCCGGTTTCTAATCCGTCTCTATCACTATTAAACCTTCTCGAAGCTCTAGCCATCTTGTTCACCTTGTACGCATATTCTGCAACGTCATTCGTCTGACTAAGTCACTACTTTTACCGTCGCTAAAAAAAAAATACACACTATATTTATCTACAAAACTAACATACTCTCTAAACTAAACTAGGTCACTGCAATGTAATACAGAGGTATTGATAAACTATTTAAGAAAATAATATGATGATGTTTACTTTTCAGCAATTCGGAATCAAATTTACTAAGTATTAAAAGTCGATTCTATTATTCCGTTGAAAACAGGACAGCGATTGTTCATTATGAAGTCCTTGACATTGCTTAGTGTATCTATTTATTTATTTGAATTTCATCTTTTTTTTTCACGCGTCACTAAATGGCTGCATTTCTCTACGATGCTTAAAATATGAGCAACACCGTAGCTAGCTTTACAACCGACTCACTCTCTTGTTTTTTATTTGCGGTAAATATTCCCATCTCTAGGCGTAGTTTAAGAATCTGTTTATTCGTTCCTCAAACCAAGAATGCCAGAATATTTATTTTATAATGCCGTTTATATGTTATTCTTTTTTAAATCAGCCAAACTTTCTTTACAAATCAAATATGTTGGCTATTTATCATGTTCCATACAGAAAAAGATCCGTTCTTTTTTTACTGGTAGATTCCATATTCTGAGTCCCATTTTAGAAACGCACATTTGTTAAAGGTCGTAATCTCAAGCCATTTTTTTTTTTGATATATGGGGATTTTCTACACATTGTGCCGACATTCCGGCGAGCCTGAAGGACCTGGCCCTCGGGCCGTATTTTGGGCATCACTGATTTAGATTGTATGCTCTAGCATATGATACATTGCTTGCGTGTTTTAATGAACTGGTGTTTTTAATGTCATTATCTTTTCTTCTGCTAGAAAAATTGAGCAAGACTTCAAGTGACGAGCTGCAAAAACTTCAAGACGAAAGATTGAAACGTAGGTATCTATATTTAGATTGACCTTGACCCATAAGACATTAAGATAAAAAAATAGGTTTGTTCTGTTTGAATAATAATATAGGACCATATATAGTTTCACTCTGCCTCTCTGTCTCTGTTTCTCTCTGTCTGTCTGCCTTTCTCTCTGTGTGTGTGTATATATATATATATATATATATATATCTTAAATATATATATATTAAAAAGCTTATATCAACTTACTCTGTCTGTCTGTCTGACTGTCTGTCTGTCCGTCTGGTAAAAAAGTTTGTACTCGTTATTTCTCCCACGCCAAATCTCAAATGAAGTTGAATTCTTTCGCAACAATTTCTTGTACCCGAGAAAAGAAAATCAATATAAACAAATCCCCCAATTAGTTAATTAGCAATTGGTAATTAATTGTCTTGTTTTGTATCGAACAAGGGAAAGAAATTGTATTTGACAGATGTGGTAGTATAAGTTGAATTAGTCCCCTAAATACGTTGTATAGAGAATAGGGAGGTCATCGTTAAAAGCTTGAAAGTAATAATAGATAACTATAAAACCTTCTATTTTTATAAGCACTTTGCTGGCACAGTGGTTAGTGTATTGGCCTGATGGACTTGAGCTATCGAGTTTGAATTCAAGTCGCACAACGTTAAAAAAAAACTACATTTAAAAACGATCACCCACATACCCCCTTCTTTCTAATCCACCTCCCCTCCTCTATTTACCAACTTGTCCCAGGCAAGTGATAGGATCATAGCCTATTGAGAAAGCATAAGATTGCGCTAAACAATAACCATTGGTAAAAATATTCCTAATGGCACAGATTTATTGTTGCTAGTCTAGATCTATCAAAAATGTAATTACATGACAGATCCAAACTAATTGATATTACTTTACCTAATACAAGTTTTAAATTATTTTTTTTTTGTTGTTTCCAGTGACTGGTGAATTAAAAGTCAAAGAAAATGAAAATAACTTTCTCCTAAGAGAGATAGGTGAGTCGGCCTGCTAGGTGAGTCTGCCTGCTAGGTGAGTCGGTCTGCTAGGTGAGTCTGCCTGCTAGGTGAGTCGGTCTGCTAGGTGAGTCTGCCTGCTAGGTGAGTCTGCCTGCTAGGTGAGTCTGCCTGCTAGGTGAGTCGGCTTGCTAGATGAGTCGGCCTGCTTGGTAAGTCTGCCTGCTAGGTGAGTCGGTCTGCTAGGTGAGTCTGCATGCTAGGTGAGTCTGCCTGCTAGGTGAGTCGGCCTGCTAGGTGAGTCGGCTTGCTAGATGAGTCGGCCTGCTTGGTAAGTCTGCCTGCTAGGTGAGTCGGCCTGCTTGGTAAGTCTGCCTGCTAGGTGAGTCGGCCTGCTTGGTAAGTCTGCCTGCTAGGTGAGTTTGCCTGCTAGGTGAGTCTGCCTGCTAGGTGAGTCGGCTTGCTAGATGAGTCGGCCTGCTTGGTAAGTCTGCCTGCTAGGTGAGTCGGCCTGCTAGGTGAGTCGGTCTGCTAGGGGAGTCTGCATGCTAGGTGAGTCGGTCTGCTAGGTGAGTCGGCCTGCTTGGTAAGTCGGCCTGCTAGGTGAGTCGGTCTGCTAGGTGAGTCTGCATGCTAGGTGAGTCGGTCTGCTAGGTGAGTCGGCCTGCTTGGTAAGTCGGCCTGCTAGGTGAGTCGGTCTGCTAGGTGAGTCGGTCTGCTAGGTTAGTCTGCATGCTAGGTTAGTCGGTCTGCTTGGTAAGTCGGCCTGCTAGGTGAGTCGGCCTGCTTGGTGAGTCTGCCTGCTAGGTGAGTCTGCCTGCTAGGTGAGTCTGTCTGCTAGGTGAGTCTGCCTGGCAGGTGAGTCTGCCTGGCAGGTTAGTCTGCCTGCCAGGTGAGTCGGCCTGCCAGTTGAGTCTGCCTGCTAGGTGAGTCTGCCTGCTAGGTGAGTCGGCCTGCCAGGTGAGTCTGCCTGCTAGGTGAGTCTGCCTGCTAGGTGAGTCTGCCTGCTAGGTGAGTCTGCAGAAAGGAAGACAGAGAGAAACAGAAAGAGTGAGAGAGAGAGAGAAACAGAGAAACAGAGACAAGGAGAAACAGAGACAGAGGGAAAGAGAGAGAGGAACAAAGACAGAGAGAGATAGCCAGAGAGAAAGAGAAACACAGAGAGGAAAAGAGAAAGAGGGAGCTAGAGAGAGAGACAGAGAAAAAGAGAGAGACCATAAGAAACAGAAGAGAAAGAGACAGAGAGAGATAGAGAGAGACAGAGAGTCATTGATAAAGAGATGGAAAGAGAGACAACGATAAACAGAGAGAAAGAGACAGAGACACACACACACACACAAAGACAGACAGGGAAATAGAGAGAGACATAGATAAAGATATCCAGAGAGAGAGACAACATCAATTATTGAAATAGATTTTAGTTATAACAATAGACAGAGAGGAATAAAGAGAGTTGGTGGTGCCCCTATGGTACAACTGACTAAGTGATATGTCAAGATCTAAAACATGTTGTTTTTTCCCCCCAGAAAAACTGAAAGAACAAGCCCAACAAAGCAGAACGGAAATAAAAGATCTAGGTAAATAATAATAATAATAATAATAATAGCAATGTCTAGGTAGATAATAATAATAATAATAATAATAATAATAATAGTAATAATAACAATGTTTAGGTAGATAATAATACTAATAATAGCATTGTCTATGCAGATAACACTAATAATAATGGTACAGTCTAGGCAGTTAGGCATGAACAATATATAATTTTAGTGTTATCGATTACATTTTTAAGTTTTAAACTTTGATTATTATTAATTCTGATTTGGTTATCTTATTTTGTCTTGTCATATTTTGTCTTGTCTTATCTTGTCTTTCAAATTACACAAGTTTTTTTAATTTTTTTTTTAAAGACATAAAAAAACAACAACACAGTATCTACTTTTAACAAAAAAACAACTATTTTTAATGTTCTGATGTAATTATTAATTCTTCTTATCTTATCTTATTAATTACACAAAATTGTTACGATCTACGCGCATTCATGTGTGTTGAATCTGTTCTTGTTTGTGGAATGTCGAGGTTGTTTTTTTACCTGGGGGGTTTTCATGCAGATCAGCAAACACAGTTCAGTCGCATCTGGAATTAAAAGCTTAAACAAGCAATAGAAAAATATAATACTTTTTAAAAACAAAGCTTATGCAAGGGAAGGAACCTATAAGTACTGACATTTATCTTAAAATGACAGGGTTTATCTCCCTATCTGCTTTAAAAACAAAATTAATTAATTAGTACTAAATGATTAACTAACTGGTTAATTTTTTGATTGATTCGTGCAGTGTCATCGACTATGAATAATTATGCTAAATGCCAACTTGATCCGAGAATGGGAAGTGGGAGAAAAAAACATGTTTAAATATTTTACCTGACAGACAGGCAGACAGACAAACAGAATGAGATGATATAAGCTTTGTAAAAATCATAGTGTACATTAGGATTTGAACTGGAGTCCCCTCAGATAGGTAGCCAGGCGATTGGTGCCTGTTCACCACACGCCCATAGGAGAATGTTAAGATGACATTGCAGCCACTCTTTAAAAACAAATTATTCTCTTGTATTATTATTTTTGCCTTTGTGTATAACAAATATAAGAGAATGTTTGTCTTGGCTAGAAAAAAGATGTAAAGATACAGAGAAAGAGAGAGACGCTCTCCTGGAACAGACTAAACTACGTAAGAGATTTCTCTTATTCGTTAATGTTTATGCTAATAATAACAATAATACATAATAAGCGACGTTTTTATGCTGGTTTAACAAGCATTGGACGCTGTAAAGGAGATTACAATGAATTGTGTCTCCATATAACCAATCTTGAGTCGTACAGTGCCAGTGCCAGTAGGTGACGATTAGCACAACAAAAAAATAATAGATAATGATAGATATAATCAAAGATATAATCAATGATATAATCAAAGATATAATCATAGATATGATAATAGGTATAATCATAGATATAATCATAGATATAGTCATAGATATAATCATAGATATAATAAAATATATGATAATAGGTATAATCATAGATATAATCATAGATATGATAATAGATATAATCATAGATATAATCATAGAAATGATAATAGATATAATCATATATATATATAATCATAGATATAATCATAGATATAATCATAGATATAATCATAGATATAATCATAGATAGGTATTATCAACGATATAGTCAAATATATAATTATAGATATATAATCAAAGATATAATCAAAGATATAATCAAAAATATAATCATAGATATAATCAAAGGTATAATCAAAGATATAATCATAGAAATAATCAAAGATATAATCAAAAATATAATTATGGATATAATCATGGATATAAAGATATAATCATAGATATAATCCAAGGTATAATCAAAGATATGACCACATAATTGAGACATATAACTATGAAATTATTGACTTGGGACCTCCCACTCCGTTCAACGCACAGGGGACTTCCAGAGCCTGGTGCTCATGGCTATAGGTTTTCCAATAAGGGTGGACGCCATTGAAGCCTATGCCTGGACGGCCTTGTTTTTCTTTTTCCTTTTTTTTTTCTTTTCCCCTCTCTGTTTCGTCTTGTCTTCATTAAGATCATGGTGCGCCTTTCAGTAATTAATAAAATATAAGATCACAACGAATTTCTATAAGGATCAATAAACAGTCTTAGTCTTAGTGTTTTGTTGATGTTTTCTTTCTTGTGTTTTTTTTTTATTAACACCGTTGCTATTTTTAAGTTTCATTACTGAAATTTCCAGGTCCCTTAACTCTCGTGCATTGTTTTAAATTAATGATAAAAAATATTAAATGAGTTATGTTCCTTTCATGATTTTTTACACTCCATTGGGCTGATGATGTGGTCCTTACGTGTTTCTAGGCAAACTGCTAACGAGGTTGTAATGGAGTTTATATGAAATTCCCTCTTTCATATTATTCAGCTGACGCGACATATTTTTTTTTGTTGAAAATAAAACAACTTTGGCAAATTTAATTATTTTATAATCACAACTACTACTATGACCTAAAACATTTACATTTGAACAGTGCAAGGTTCTGCTGTGGACAAACAAAACAACATGGAAGAGCTGAAAAACAAACTTGGTAAGGGGCTGTACTAGGGATTAGACACAGTTTATCTCATAAAAAGTTATCTCCTCTATGGTCACATTCTTTAAGCAATAAAATTACAACAACTTAGGAAATGAAGAGAAAGTGATGTGGAGAAATATAGAGGCCAATGGAAAAAGAATTAAAGGGGAAAAAAATAAAAGGAGGAATTTTGGAGAGATTCTGAACTAACAAACTATACTAGGTCAATGACGCCGTATTGAAAGATCCAATTCGCCAAAATAAATTAATAATTACTTTCTGTTAAAAGCGAAGGAGTTTAGAAATTGGATTTTACGCTGTTGAATAGTTCAAAAATATTCTAGTACATGTGTACCTTTTGTAATACTAAGTTTATAAACACTTCCTATACTCTGTACATCGGATAGATACACAATGAGAACTATATATACAATTGACGAGAATCTCCGATAAAGTCAGAATATTACTAAATGTAGACTTTAGTTAACACTTATAAGAAATCAAGAACTTATAAAAATATTTAATCTACATCTGTGTATGTGTTGGTGTATTTTTTTCTCCAGATAAAACTAATTCGCAGCTAAAAGAATTAACCGACAGGAATAAAGAATTGGGTACGTATATATGTCAGTGCAGATAATTCTAAAAATAACCTCTACGCTTGCCTATGTAATCACTCTCAACAGCTCTACATCTAGATACACTTGGTTGACATTATAGAAAAATCTGGCAAAGTTAGAACTGACTATTGGGGAGTTTTCATCCTAAAAATTAATCACATTGATCTTCTCTTTACTTACAGTTTAATTTTTTTCCAATCCCCTTTCACTTCTTGAAGTAATAACATTCAGTAATAGATAAAAAGACTTAAGGATATATATATATATAAAATAGTAAAGTTCCCCTTTCAGACCTTGTGGTCTATAGCGCAGATGATGTAAAGTTCATCTGATTCTGTGGCCTACGGTTAACGAGGGTTTCATGTCGCCAGCACAACGACCAACCGCCTTTACTTTTCTCATTACCCATTAGAGCTGGGTGGACTCAGAGGCGCCGGAAAATCCTGAAGTTAAAAGTCTTCACCAGGATTCGAACCCCGGACCCCGGTTCGGTAGCCAAGCGCTTTACCGCTCAGCCACCGCTCCTCCCATATATATATATAACCGACAGGCTTCTTCTGTCTCGGAATACATAACGTAATATAGTGGCGAAATAATGAAACATAAAGAGGAGCATAATAAAATAAAAAGAGGAAAATAAACAATATCAAGGACGCCATATTAACATATCGATGCTGAAATAAATAAAAAAAAATGTCTTTGTTTCTGTAATTATGTCTTATAAGTAAGAACATGCCTATTGTATCTTTGTGTGTCTGTTTTGTATGTATCGCTGTTTAGATGTTTCGATTAATGTAGATTTTTTATTCTACAAACAGAAACCAATTCAAAGTCGTCTGGTAATGAAAAGCTTCAACTAGTTGGCGAAAAAGCACAATGTGAGTCCCATAACTCCAATTATGTTGATTATAGAATATAGAATATATACAGTGATACTATGCTAATAAATAAACTTGCTGTTGTGTTTGTCTATAAACAATGCACAGGTGGTGGAACAACTTTTCTTTATTTTATATACGAAATATTCTTTATAATGTTTTCATTAATATATAATATTATATTATATTATAACCAAATAATTATTATAATTTAGTGTTCTTTGTGTCTAGCGCGTCTTCCATGCTGCTATAGCATGCTCAGTGCGCTATTGTCAAAGCTCTTGCTACCATGTGAGGGGGAGGGGGTATTAGGGAGAAGGTTTCCGTACTGCTGCTTGGTATTCAGCCGACACGACTCATTTAAGCTACGGTACCAAGTAACAAAGTAACTTGGCTGTCACAAATCATGGTGACAATCGAAGAAGAAAAAAATATGGATGTGTTAAAACATTGTTTTTTATAGAACCAATGAAGAAATAAGCCAAGATGGTTTTTAAAAAAAAGAACTCCTCAATACTGTAATAACTGAAGGGAGGCAACTCAACGAGACATAGACGTTTATTTACACGTCATCACAAATACATACTGTAATAACTGAAGGGAGGCAACTCAACGAGAGATAGACGTTTATTTACACGCCATCACAAATACATACTGTAATAATTGCAGGGAGGCAACTCAACGAGACATAGACATTTATTTACACGCCATCACAAATACATACTGTAATAACTGAAGGGAGACAACTCAACGAGACATAGACGTTTATTTACACGCCATCACAAATACATACTGTAATAACTGAAGGGAGGCAACTCAACGAGACATAGGCGTTTATTTACACGCCATCACAAATACATACTGTAATAACTGAAGGGAGACAACTCAACGAGACATAGACGTTTATTTACACGCCATCACAAATACATACTGTAATAACTGAAGGGAGGCAACTCAACGAGACATAGACGTTTATTTACACGCCATCACAAATACATACTGTAATAACTGAAGGGAGGCAACTCAACGAGACAGACGTTTATTTACACGCCATCACAAATACATACTGTAATAACTGAAGGGAGGCAACTCAACGAGACATAGGCGTTTATTTACACGCCATCACAAATACATACTGTAATAACTGAAGGGAGGCAACTCAACGAGACATAGGCGTTTATTTACACGCCATCACAAATACATACTGTAATAACTGAAGGGAGGCAACTCAACGAGACATAGACGTTTATTTACACGCCATCACAAATACATACTGTAATAACTGAAGGGAGGCAACTCAACGAGACATAGGCGTTTATTTACACGCCATCACAAATACACGTAGAACAACAAGTCTTGAGCACAATCTCTCCATATTGGCTCTCTAGACTTGGGCGGAAATCGTTCTCCTGTCTAATGTTGACATCCTTTTAGGTCTAGTCTATCACAGTGCGCACCTTCTAGCACCAGCCTGGATGGCGGTGCGCATGGCGGAGTTATATAACAATACTGCGAGGAGACGAACGCTGGGCTGGTTCGGTCATAGTGTAAGGCATGGCTGACTGTCGAAAGTCGTTCTTCAAAGGTACAATGGAGGGAGTACGAAGAAAGGGTCGTTCAAAGACAAGCTGGCCAGATAACATAAAAGAATGGACCGGCCTCTCTCTTATCTTATCTTATATAATACAGACGTTACTTTAAAAAAAGAAGATGATTACGTCCTACGCGTCATGCATTTAGTTATGCATATTAACCAATAACTTAAATTCCGCCAAGTCACTGGTTTTCCTGGCTAGCTCAGGCAACCCATTCCATGCTCTAATAGCACTAGCGAAGAAGGAGCACTTGTACAAATTTGTCCTAGCATATGGGACGAGGAATGTGCCTTTATCTTTCAGAGTATTATCCTGCTAAGAACAGCTGCTGACCTGGAAAGGTGGAGGGTTTCGGTTAGTCGAAATGTCACGGCACCCCCTACGACAAAAGTAGAGAGACATGAGAGATTATTGTTTTTCAACATTCATTGCGCTAATTTAAAATAAGACTGTCTCAATTTTAAAACCTCTCTTAGAAAAGAGTGAATTAAACATAGATCTACGAATTGAAATGGCGACAAGACGTGAAGGTGTTTTTTTTTTTTTTAAGCAAATTATGAATTGTGTATTGTGTATTGGTGGGAAACGTGGTCGAGTGGCTAAGTGCGCTTGAACTTGGCTTGTCTTGGCTACCTTGAAGGGGGCTCGAGGTTCGACAGAGTTGCGTTTACTGAGCGCCTAAAGGCAGCACGGAAAACTAGATCCCCCCCCTCCGCCCCCCCCCTCCCCAACTGGTCCACAAATGAGATTGGACCAAAGCGCTCTGAGCATGCTATAAGCATGAAAGTAGCGCTATATAAAAGCTATAATAATTGAATACAGTCCCTTGTTTTTGTTTTCAGTGGAACAACAGAAAATCGAACAAAGCAATAAAATTTTAGCCATGAAGAAAAAAATTCGTAAGTTTTTAAAACTCTACACCTATCGAAAATTGTTTCGTTTTTTTTTTTTAAATATGGAATTTAAATTTATTGAAATAAAATGTCGTCATAGACATAAATAAATATAGACTGGTCGAAGGAAGTAACTTCATGTAACTTGAAAACATGTATATCTATTGTATTCGGATTTCCGAATTATGAAAAATTGCATGATCTTCATTCTTAAAGATTAAACAAATCTACACTGCCTCCTTATTTACAATATATGTAATACTTATATAGGTTATGGCTGAAATAGATATGAATACTTAACTTTTATACTGCTCATAAATGCTGTATAATAAAGTACACAAAATTGCAAGTCACAAATTTTCGTTTCATAAAACTCTTTAATCGGCCAGTCTATATTTATTTATGTCTATGACAGTCGTATAAACAATTTTTTTTTTTAATTTTTGATCACGTGATGTTGTTTGTACATTGACTAGAATTGTAAGGTATGGAGAATGTTTCTGATACTTGTATTGCCAATAATATCAAATGAAAATAGTCTTGAAAACAAGAAAAAAAAATGAAAATACTTTTACCAAAACAAAAAAAAGCTTTTATCAAGTGTACTTGTATCAATTAGCTTTGAGCAGTCATTTAATTAAATTTGTAATAGATCTAGACCAGGGGTGGCCAACCTATGGAGCATGTACCAAAAGTGGCGCATTTCAACCCGAGAAAAAAAAAGCATGCCTGTTCTCCAAAAAAAAAATATATATTATAACCAATTTTTAGAAGGAATTTACTGGCCATTACGACGCCCAAAATTGACCGAAATGATTATAAAGCTAATTAGACTAAAAACACAAAACAAGTTGGTGTAATGTAATTGTTAACATTGGATTTTTTTTTCGCCTCAAATCGCATGCTAATTTTTTTCATTAACATTGGAGACTTTTTCTGTAACCTATCTAAGCTTTCTTAAAGACCTTATTGGCTCTAAGTCACTGTAAAGAAAAAAAGCCAAACATATTTTAAGGAAGCAAAGTTAAGTCTAGGAAATCATCAACTAAATAAAGTTAAATAAATTAATCTAAGCCGTGAATGGATGGAAGAGCTACTGGAGCTGTGATCTTGCTTATGCCTGTCTGCCTGTCAGATATTGATGCGAGCAAGCATCGTCAGCCATGAAAATGATTAGAAAACAACCTGCTGTCACGAAGTCAACTCTTAATATTACAGATACGGTGTAAGACTAAGACTAAGACTAAGACTGCTTTATTGATCCTTACGGAAATTTGTTGTGATTACAAGGACTCTTTTCTCATATAAAGACAACACAACAGAAAAATACACATTAATACAACAGACAACATAAATAGTTCATTCAGCGACTACACCCAGGTATCTTGGTGCATTTCATGTTCCCTGATCAATGAGTGGCGGTGATAGAGTCTGACCGAGTGAGGTACGAACGAGTTTTTGTACCGCTCCGTTCTTGTTTTGATTGACAGCAGTCGCCTACTTCGCGACGACCTGGCGTAGTTCTGATGGAGCGGGTGGCCGTTGTCTTCCAAGATTTTTTTGATTTTCTTAGGCACGTTTGTTCAAAAAGTTCCTTTAAATGTGGTAATGTTGTGAGTGTAATTTTTGATGCTTTTTTAATGATGTTTTCTAGACGTCGCAACAGTTTAGATGAGGCGTTGCCTTGCCAACAAGTTAATCTGTATGTTAGCAGATTTTGTATAGTCGCGCAAGACAAATTGAAAAATATATTGCATAAGTGTCCATATTTTTTAAAATTAAAAACTGCTACGGGTGTTCACATATTGAAATTGGTTAATAGGTCGTTCAGAAATAATTTTTTTAAAAACATAAATGCAAATTTAAAAGACTTCATACGTAAAATTCATTTTTTTTTTAAATCCTGTTATCTACTATACACAAATGTGTAGAATGAATATGTACAAATGACCATACTTTCAAGGACTGAAACTTATAAAATTGTAAGTGGCGTATCTGAATCAGAAGGGAAAAAAATTGGCGCATGGAACCAAGAGGTTAGCCTCCCCTGATCTAGACTAACAATTACGAAAAAAAAAAGGGGGGACGACCTGAATCATGACACGGAGAGCACTATACTTTATTTGACGTCATAGTTTTATCAAGTCAAGGACGTAATATTACGTGTGGCTCATGTATTTGATCCGGAGGAACTGTAAGGAGACATGATAAAGGCAGGCAACTGGGATCCAAACCAGTAAGTTTGGGGGCAGTAGGGGCTCGTTAGCTTTAGGCTAACTCAATTAGGAGAAGGGAAACTCTGAATCAAAAACCTCCGCTACCTTGCGGCTATACCCAACATCACTTAAAGGAGTCAGCCCTGAGGACAAATAAGAAGCCGGCAGCTAACAGCACACACACACACACAGCTTCTACAACCTGGCATAACATACCAGGATCATAGCGTATTGAGAAAGCTAAAAACAAAAAAATTGCGCTAAACAAAAACAATCAGTAAACAAAATTTCTAATTGCACAGATTTATTATTGTTAGTCTAGATTTAGTTTTTATTTAATTGCTTGATTGATCTAAACTAATTAATACAACTACGCTTAATATTAACATATGTAGGTTTGTAACTGTATAGTTTTTTTTTTTTTTTTTTTTTTTTATTTTATGCTATATTGTTATGTTTTTATACTGGTGTAGAGTCACAAGAATATGTTTCAAACATTGGATGTAGTGTGTTGTAGACACATCGATCACTCAATGGTTTTGTTCAAGCAAATCAAGCCTATCATTAGATCTCTTTCAATTGTTCATATTAATTCTAAATTTAATTCTATTCAAATATATTTATCTATATTAGTACCAGATGATATATTGACAAATTTTTAAATTATATAAATAGTATAATCCGCAGTTGTTGTTTTTTTTATGAAAATCGTTTTTCATATTTAAAAAAACAAACACTAACATATATTGTAATCATTTCAGGTCACCTGAAAAACATGATCAAGAAACTGACTTTGGATATAAAAGACCTGGAAAATAGTGTGTATCTAAAACCGGATATATTTGTACGGATATATTGAATAGTAATTTGAATTGGCGAACTATTTAGTTTGATTGTAATATTTATTGGGAATGCACTTTAATTTTGAAGAAAAATTTATTGCATTTTATTTTCCCTCAGTTCGAGAGGAAGCCATCTTTCAGCAGAAGAGGAACGAGATCTTAAGTCGAGAACTAGGTCAGTATTTTTAGGAGCTCTGTTTGAGTAACGTTAAAGATATGCAAGGCTAACAATACCAAAAATATATCATCTAATTTTACATAGAGTATAAAAGATAATCAGACTTTATATTTGCATATGTTCAAAATTAATAAAAACACTGCGGATCAGTTATGATTTAGAAGTTCACGTCTCAGTAGTCCCTTAAAGTCAAAATAGTTTACTTGATATTAATGACTGTCATTGTAATCTTCTTCTTTTTTTGAAGTAACGTCTGTATCATATAAGATAAGATAAGAAATTGTAAAGGAGTGGTAAAGCGGCTCGTTTTGCGAGCCCGAGGAGTCCAGGATTCGAATCCTGGTGAATACTGGGATTCTTAAATTCGTGGTCCAAAAAAAAAAAAAGGTAGGCCTCTAAGACAGAGAGGAATGGAGAAAGACGGGCGACGAATCTTGCTAGGTGCCCCAATGGTCCAACAGACTATGTAGGTAAAAAGAAAGTTTATGCTATTGACACGTGTGCTTGTAACTAGATACAGATGTTTAAAAAATACACAATAAACATCAAAATTAAAAAAATAAATAACTTTTTTAATTCCTAAAATGATATAGAAGGAAAAAACTGCTCATTTGATGCCACATATCTCAATACTGCAAGATTTATTTTCTTTTTCTAAAAGAAAAAAAAGTAAAAAATGATTAATTATAAATAATTAATTGACTAATTTGATTAATTTTTTGTATTGATTCGCGTGTAGTCAAAGACGATAAATAATTGCGCAACGTTTTAGCTTGATCCGAGAAAGAGAGGTGGAAGAAAAACGTGAAAAAAGACAGACAGACAGACAGACAGACATAGATAATTAATATGATCTTTGTAAGAAAACATTAGTTTGTATATAGTTTTATATGATTCTATGTGGTTACATTTAATTGCGTCTAGTAAAGCATTAGTGTATAAGGTGGAATATCTTATCTCATAAATTACAGACGTTCCATCAAAAGAGAAGATGATTACGTCCTACGAGTATCCATTTGTTAATCTAGTCGTGCTTGTTATACATACATTTTTAAACTATGATAAGTCATTTGGTTTTCCTGGCTAATTCAGGCAACCCTTTCCATTCTCTTATGGCACTAGGAAAGCTTTTGTCCTAGCAGATGGAATAAGAAATGTGCTTTTATCTTTGTGCCTTCCTGGGCACTGTAATAGGCTTTGTTTTTTTGTATTTGTACATTGGCTTCAGCTTGTTATGTATAATTGCTACTTTAATTGTTATTTCTCTGTCCTGAAGTGTATATAAATTTAGTGATTTTACTTATGGTGTTACTCTAGTCCCAGGGGGCGCGGTGGCTAAGTGGTTAAGCGCTCGGCTTCCGAACCTGGGTCCTGGGTTCGAATCTCGATGAGGATTGGGATTTTGAATCTCGTGATTTTTAGGGCGCCCCTGAGTCCACCCAACTCTAATGGGTACTTGACTTTAGTTGAGGAAGGTAAGGGCGGTTGGTCGTTGTGCTGGCCACATGACACCCTGCTCGTTAACCGTTGGCCATAGAAACAGAAGACCTTAACATCATCTGCCCCATAGATCGCAAGGTCTGAAAGGGGAACTTTACTTTACTTACTCTAGTCCAGTGTTTCCCCAAGTGGGGAACGCGTATCTCCAGGAGAACCGGTAGACTTTGGAGAGTGTACGCGTTGCAATTTATTAACTATGCTTCGTTTGATATAAATCTCACAAAACTATAACTTATTTAAGAAACGCTATTTGTTTATTTATATTTGTAGAGACCTTCAAATCTTCCCAGGAGACAAAATTTATAGAGATCCCAGAGGTAAATATTATAATTTAGTTTTGTTATTTTTTTCATGTAGTCATTATTATTAAATTTTATACTAGGGAAAGTTTTGAGAAATGGTTGTAGCAGCTATAAACAATTTATTCAAATTATATAGGTCAGTGGTCGCATCATCCTTTCTTCATTTTTGCACACGTCACAGATTTGCGTTCCAAAGAGTCACGTGATGTTTATTTCTAAATTCTTCTTCTTTTCCAACTCTAAAAAGGTGAAATAATAATTATCCTTGTTGTTAGATTAAGGCGAGGAATGGAATCGAATAATTGTGATTCCTATAAAAGGCAACGTCTTGGATTTCGAAGACTAAGGATAAGTGCAGTATTTTACATGACCACGCAGACCCAGTGGCGACCTACATATTATATCACACAGACGCAGACGAAATAATTGTCTATTTATTTAAGTTTTAAATTCGTCGTCTGCGCCTGTTTACTGCAAAGGCCCTTCTGTTGGTCTCAAATAATTATGTCCTTCTAGTTGGTGCGGACAGTATAAAAACACTATTTACTGTTGGGACTGTACTGTTGGTACTGTTGGCACTGTACTGTTGGTACTGTTGGTATTGCTGCGCTGGGTCGAACACATCCCGTATGGGAGGACGACCGTATTCAAAGAGGAACAGCGTGAAAGAATCGCAACAGGAAGTGCTCTTAAGATCAAATTAGGCGCTATTTTTACCCTACAGACCACTTCCCATGCTCTGATCAAGTTGCAATTTGGCATAGTTATTCATAGTCGATGAGAATACACGAAACAATCCAAAAATTAAACCAATTAGTTAATCAATTACTTCTAATTAATTAATTTTGTTTTATATAGCAGAAAGGGAGCTAAACCTTGCATTTTAAGATAAATGGCAGTAATTTGCGGTTTTTCCCCTTAGACAAACTTTTTTTTTTTAAAAAGTAATCTTTTTTTCTCTATTGCTTGTTTAGATAGGTTAATTCACTTGGTAGCCTAGTAGGTAATTATTCCAGCAGTTCGTGAAACACATATTCTGGCCACGCGGAACACAGTATGGGAAACATTGACTTAGAGAAACAGACTCCAGGATACCTGTTTGTCACAGTCTCAGCTGACATTGCCTGATTTAATGCTCCCCTCAGGTTAAGGCGTTGAAAAGTCTCGTGAATTCCTGATGTAGCAAACAGGAAAGTAGAATGACTAAAAGTGACTTTGAGTGCAGTCAGTTCAGTTCAGTCAAGGAGTCAAGTGCTATCCTCTGGACGAGGCAGTCAAGCAGTAACTTTTGGTCCAGTACGGACATTAGTAACTCTGTTAAGTAGTATCTTTTGGGCAGCTGAAGCCAGAGAACACTACGTATATTCCTATTAGTTTTTCTCTACGCTGAGAGTTGGATATGTATTATTGAAGTATTATTGTTACCCGCTGTGATGCGGACGTTACTTGTGGTTTATTCTGTAACTAATCATCTTGGACATTCAATACCGCTGTTATGCGGATGTAATTATGTTTCTTGATGTAACTGCCAATAAGGTGCAGTATTGTTATTATCGTCATTAAATAAACATTATATTTGTCTGCCAAAGAGAACTTGAGTCAAATCTGTAATGTCTGTGTCTGTCAGGTGTGACTCCAGGAAGCACGAACCCAGCAGTCACACTAATAGTAACCAGCCTGATGTGTAATATTATTATAATACTACTTCAACGCACATATAACCTTTTTTACACCGTTTTAGCGTGACTCTTGATATTCTTTGTTGTCATCTCTTTTCGTCCCAATGTGAGAGTTATTTATTAAAACGAGCTGGTTTGTTAAAATGAGATGAAACTAAAACGAATCTTCTTCAGTTTGTTGTTGAGAGCAATACGCCACCGAAGTCCAATAACAGACGCGGCAAAGCAGTCAACCCAGGTGGCATAAAAGTAAATATTCCGGAGACGCCTTTGCCTAGCCCACGTGGAGATGTGTCACGCAGGGACCCACCAGTATGGACGAGTAGGTCAGAAAAAAGTTTTTATGTTTCTAGGTTTTTATGTTTTTAGGTTTTTAAGTTTTTATGTTTTTCGTCTTTCTTGCAGTGCTTCGACTATGTAGCCCGAAGGAAATACCAAAAACAAAAATCAGTTTTAGTTCTTTGCAGTATATATATGTAGCTTAGGGCTACATTGTCAGTGGTCTAAGTTTGAACCCTGCCCCCCCCCCAGTCGTCCATGACCTCGGGAGGTATGGACTTGAACTTAATAATCATGTTTTCTGTTTGAAAATGTTTGAACAAAAAAAAAATTATTTAAAATTTTTAAACCAAAAATAAAACCAAAACAAAACAAACAAGAGAACTATTGAGTTAAATTCGTATATTAGGAACTCACTGTGGCGCACATTAATTACCTTTGAAGGACATAAACATTTTACCTAGAAAGAGATAAATGCTTATTATTATAGCTCTTAACGCTATGGATGTCTGCGACTGGCTTGTAAGTGAAGACACTTTGATGCCGTTTGCTGCAATGTGTGTCCAGTTAACTAAACTGCTTTTGATAAAGGTTATATCAACCCACTCTGTCGGTCCGTGGTTGCTCAGGGTAAAGAGCTCGGCTTCCGAACAGGGAGGTCCCGATTCGAATCCTGGTGAAGACTGTGATTTTTTATTTCGGTATCCTTAGGGCGCCTCTGAGTCCACCCAGCTCTAATGGGTACCTGACATTAGTTGGGGAAAAGTAAAGGCGGTCGAACGATGTGCTGGCCACATGACGCACTCGTTAACCGTTGGTCACAGAAACAGATGACATCATCATCTGCCCTGTAGATCGGAAGGTCTGCAAGGGGAACCTAACTTTATTATCTGTCCGTTAAAATGTTTAGAAACGTTATTTCTCACACACCCAATTTATTATTTCATTTGATACCGACAAGGGAAAGTAATCCTTCGGTATCATATATATGGTTAATTATGTAGGGTTTGGTCCCGTTATTCAATAAACAAAAGAGAAATAGCATCTGTTTAAATAAGTGACTAAATAGTTACAAATATGTGATATTGCCTAACCTATACATACACAGGCCAAGTACTAGCTCAAGTGTTGTATCAAGTACTAGCCCAGTAAGTCAGATAAGTATTTAACGCATAGGTTTGTGTGGTAGATGGTATTGCTCGTACCAGGCCCGGTCTTAGGCCACTGCAACCTATGCGGTCGCAGTGGGCCCGCGTTTTCATAGGCCCCGCGCTAATTCTATGTGTAATTATTAAAGTGTAAAATATATACGAAAAATTCCTGGAAATGTCCTGCATTTATTAAAATTTCTCCTGAAAGAATTAACATATGTGGGTGTCATTCATTACGGACAACGCCAATCCTACGCGCGATAAAATAAAAAGGCATTGTCAGCTTTCATGTAATAAAATGTAATAAACTGACGGATTTTCCCCTAAACCTAAAGTTCCAATACCTTATTTACTTTTATAGTCATTGACATATAAATATGCCATAGGTTGCAAGGTTAGTAAGACGTAAAGTAAAGTTTGGTCGCATTTTTGTACTTAGTAAAGAATGAATAAAATGCAAAGTCAAATTTATTTTCTAATACAAAATCTTAATTTTCACTTATTATCCTTATTCCCACCCAGACTAGGCCCCGCGCACTTAGTTTCGCATAGGGCCCCGCAATTGTTAGGACCGGCCCTGGCTCGTACGAGACCAATTGTTATAGTAAGCCTCAACCCTGATCTGCAAGACTTATCACCAGCCTTTGTTGGTATTCCAGGCTTTGAGGATGGTTTGCAGGAGAAAAAATTCTATTAAGTCTGTCTTCTCTTTTCCTGAACTATGTAGTATGAACTATGAACTCGTATTTACATGTCAGCTCGTGCTAGAAGAATGAACTTCCACTTAACCCGTAAATTACCAAGCATATTTTTTAGCTCTACATAAATATCTTGAACTTCCACTTAACCCGTAAATTACCAAGCATATTTTTTTAGCTCTACATAAATATCTTGAACTTCCACTTAACCCGTAAATTACCAAGCATATTTTTTTAGCTTTACATAAATATCTTGAACTTCCACTTAACCCGTAAATTACCAAGCATATTTTTTAGCTTTACATAAATATCTTGAACTTCCACTTAACCCGTAAATTACCAAGCATATTTTTTTAGCTAACATAAATATCTTTTGATGCGCTTCTAGCATATATGTTTACACAATACAACAGACGTATAGGAAGTCCTGCTGGACCAAAGTGAAAACATATAATGTTTAGGCCTCGAGGCCTTCACCAGCTACAAACAAACGAAAAAGACAAACAATAAACACAAAGTAAACTTTAAGTTATGAATAATATTACAAAGTTGAAAACAATTAATCTATTTACTCTCTTAAGAGTCGATCCCTTGATTCATAAATAAATTAAATGTTATCAGGAAACGACATAAAATAAATGTTTTATTCAATACAGGCGCCGCCCATGCTTACATCTGCTACCAGAAGACGTCAGACGACTCTCACAGCCAAGTGCGTAACGTTTGTATTCTTGTATTATTGGTATAATTAATGATGTTTCAATTCAAATTTTATTCGTCTGGACCTGTTTTAGGTTTAACATTAAACAAACTTAAGACATTCGACATAACTAGCTAAATATGAGGAATATCAATTTACACTCTACGCAGTGGCGTCGCCAGGTGTTGGAGGGGCTGTAGAACAATGCCACTGGGGGATACCTAAGGGAAATAAAGTGTGTATTTTTTTTATTTTTTTTTTAAAGCCGACAGTAGCCAATTATCCGAACAAGGCTTTGGTGTACGTTTAATAGCAACGATAGATCCTTAATAACAATGATAGCCTTTAGATGGAAACCTTTCTAATATTTGGCAGTGGCGTAGCTAAGGTGGGGTGAGGAGGGGGAGAATTTGAAAATCCCCCCGGGCCCTCACTTGAAAGGGGCCCCCAAATGAGTGCTTTTTTACATTAAAAATTTAATATAACGCAAAATGTAGGGGCCCCCAAAGAAGTCAAGCCCCCGGGCCCCCAAACGATGGAACATCCCTAGCTACGCCCCTGTTTGGAAGGCTCCTTTAGGTATGGTTCGACACTATTATCAAACACCGGATGACACCATTCCATACAGACACCCCTGACTCCACGTTCAGTATATGTCAATATGAACTAAGCAACATTATTAATAATATGGGTCACCTTTAAAAAACAAAAAATATATTTTTTAGCAACTTAATATGCAGAGTGACAAAAACTAATTAAAGATCTCTTTATGTAGAGATAAATAGTGAATCGTAACGGCTGTTTTGCTGCCGAACAACAGTATGTATACATTGATAAAATAAAATGTAATGGCGCTTTTTTTCCCCCGTCCATTGCATAAGACTGTCAGTCGGAGACATGCCATTGGTAAAGTACATGAAATAGGACTATTGAAAAGAGGTTATGTAGGGATACAGAAATTATGGGATATGCAGCTCATTCTCGACATAGTCAGCTTTATATGAACAGTAGTTTCTAGAAGATTGTTTATTTCACAATCTAAAATTTATTCTCTTATCTCTCCTTCTCTCTCTCTTTCTCTCTCACTCGCTCTCTTCATCACAGCAGTTCCCCTTCTCCACGCAGCCGATGTGCGGGCGACATAGTTCCGACCATAGCAATGCACTGTCTTGAGTGTCTTTCATTTCGCTGTTCGAGATGAGCCATAGTCGTTCTACGACTGAAGGAGGCCAACTATCTCTCTTCCGCTCTCTCCCTCTGTCTCTCTCATTATCCCCCTCTCTCACCGTCTCCCTCTCTCTTTCCCCCCCCTCTCTCTCTCTGTCTGTCTCTCTCTCTGCTCTCAAAATGTAAACTAAGAAGTTCCCTTTCAGACCTTGCCATCTAGAGTGCAGATAATGTTAAGATCAGCGTTTTCTACGCGGGCGTGCCCACTAATGTCCGGTACCCAGGGTAAACTCAGGGGTGCTCTTTAAAATCCCAAAATTAAAAAAAAAAAGAGATTCGACCCTTATCACTCGGCCACCACGCCCTCACTTATAAAATGTGTGTTGTTAACCAGTTTGCATAGACAAAGCTTTAGTTTTAAGGTTCCCAGGAAATCCACTTATAAAATTATCACTTAAAGAATAAAGATACTTAGCATATAACTAACAAAGGTTTACTCTGTAAAAGTCCTTAGATCCTTGGTCCCAAATGTAGTTTTGACATATGCTCTGTAATTAACAAGTTTCTATAAATGTCAATACAATTAAATCAATAAATCGGATCAATGATTTATGTGTGTGTGTCTTATCCTAGCACGTGTCTTAAGCATGTGTGGCATATCTTATCACGTGTCTTAACACGTGTATCTTTTCTTAGCATTCGTTTGTCTTCACTTGTTTATCTTATCTTAGCATTCGTTTGTCTTCATTTGTGTATCTTATCTTAGCATGTTGTGCGTCTAATTTAGTATGCGTCTGTCTTAGAATTTAGAATGTGTCTTATCTTAGCATTTAGCAGGTGTGTTTACTTTAGCATGTAACTTGTCTTAGAATGTGTGTCTTATCTTAGCATTTAGCATGTGTGTCTAATTTAGCATGTGACTTGTCTTAGAATGTGTGTCTTATCTTGATATGTGTGTCCTATTTAGCATGTGACTTGTCTTAGAATGTATCAGTCTTATCTAGGCATGTTATGTCTAATTTAGCATGTGTCTTGTCTCGGGTTATGCTTGCCCTGGATGTGGCAAATATGTAGGTCACAGCTGGGGCTGCGTAGCCATGGGAAATACTGCATTCCTCATAAATCTTCGGACTCAAGACAAGCGTTATTTTGTCTCAGAATGTGTGTCTTATCTTAACATTTGTGTCTAATTTAGCATGTGTCTTTTCTTACCACGTGTGTCTTATATTAGCATGTGTGTCAAATTTAGCATCTGTCTTATCTTAACATGTGTGTCTTATCATAGCGCACACATAAATTAAACTCCATAACAAAGTAAAGAGGATAATCCTTGATACACATCCACGGACACAGATAAGCTATTTGTTATCACCAGATGCTGCAGCATAATCAGTCTACGTTCTCTCTATCCCTCTTGTCTGTGAACCAGTAGCCCCTCCGTAATGCTTGCCCTCCATGTGGGCTTCTCCTTTGCCTCCTCTGTCCCACTTTTTGGTGTCAAATCACGCTTCATCATAAACATCATTCCTTTGCGTTCCTCGTGCAACATAGGGCCTCAGTAAAAACAAGCAACTCTTCACTGTCTCTTTAATGGCTTCCCAGCTCTTTCCTGTCCTCTCATGGAACATAGGGCCTCAGTAAAAACACGCAACTCTTCACGGTCTCTTTAATGGCTTCCCAGCTCTTTCCTGTCCTCTCATGGAACATAGAGCCTCAGTAAAAACACGCAACTCTTCACGGTCTCTTTAATGGCTTCCCAGCTCTTTCCTGTCCTCTCATGGAACATAGAGCCTCAGTAAAAACACGCAACTTTCCACGGTCTCTTAATAGTTTTTTTTATGGCTTCCCAGCTCTTTCCGGTCCTCTCGGCTTCCTCTAGTATACGCGCCGTCACGTTCTTTTTGGTCTTCCTCTAGGTCTTGTTCCCTGGGGGTTCCACTCTAAGGCCTGCCTAGCTCTGTTGTTGGTATCTTTTCTAAGGGTGTGACCAATCCATCTCCACTTCCTCTCTAAGATCTGCACCTTTATATTTTTCTGTCCACTCATCTCCCTTAGTTTGGTCTTTGCTTTAATAGGCAACAATTGTAAACATATCCCTATTATACTGACAATTATAATTTGTACTTCTTAAATATTTTATATAAAAAAAAATAATGAACTTATTTTCAGCTCAACTCAACTCTTAGCCAATGAGAAGCTACAGAAAGAAAAGAAATGATGGAAACAACTCTCAGGATCTCATGGACATGCGCATTGCAACATATTCTATACTTTGTTCTTAGACAGTTGCAGATTTTCATACATGGCGGAAATTCTATAAATAGCAAACATTTTGGGGTATCCGGTGTAAAAAATAAAATAAAGCGTTGATGACCTATTTTTTTTTAAACGGTTATGGTTATGGTACACACTTGAGTACTTCTGTATAAATTGTTTTTAAGCTTTTATGTCTGAAATTTCTTTTTTAGTTGGCAATTTCGGAGTTCAATTTACCGTCCTTGATAATAGTTTATCGTGAAAAAGTTAGAATTAAATGTGTACCATAAGCAATGTATTGTATCGACTGTATTATAATATTATATTCCACTAAATAAATTTTTAAAAAAATGGAATAGTGCTAATATGTTTGAATTACGTCATCATTTGTTGTGGGTGTTTGTGTTAAATGTACTTGACAGGATGTGACGTAATAAAATGATGGCTACTCTTATCAACATGAAGTCTCTGTTAATTCATTTTTATGTTTAATTGTTTACATTAATGCCTGGTATGGCAATCTAAGCATTAAAAATAAAAATAAACTTAATAGAATCCTAAATGCTGCTGGTAAAATCATTGGCAAAAAACAAACCCCATTTGGGCAGTTGTTTGAGACAAACATCTATAAAAAAGCTAACAAGATCCTCGAAATAAAGAATCACCCTTTGTGTCAGGACTTTGTGATTTTACCATCAAAAAAGAGATACAAGACACCGATAGCAAAGACAAACAGACACAAACACTCTTTTGTTCCCCTGGCAATCAAATCATTAAATAAGAACAATCTGGTATAAACTTTGTCACATGTAAATTATGAGTGAGTCTGGTGTGAATGTACACTTTGGTTTCTTATAGTTATAATGTTTTTTGTTTGGTGTAATGCACAAATTGTAAGACAAATTTCCTTACGGATAATAAAGATTATTATTATTATTATTATTATTATTTCTCTGTAGAAACAGAAAATGAATTAACTTCTGTTAATATGGAGCGTCTGTAATTTAGAAGAGAAGATTCATTCAATATTTTGATAGAGAATACCACTAAATAAAACTGATTTTTTTGAGGCGCTGAGCGGTAAAGCGATTGGCTTCCGAACCGGGGTCTAAGGTTCGAATCCTGGTTAAGATCGAGATTTTTTATTTCGGGATCTTTGGGCGCCTCTGAGTCCACCCAGCTCTAATGAGTACCTGACATTAGTTGGGGAAAAGAAAAGGTGGTTGGTCGTTGTGCTGGCCACATGGCACCCTCGTTAACCGTGGGCCACAGAAACAGATGACCTTTACATCCTCTGCCCTATAGACCACCAGGTCTGAAAGGGGGAACTTTACTTACTTTTACTTACAACTTATATGATTATAGTGTGACGAATCTAGGGCAAACACTCAACGAAGTATCTAGGTGAAGAGATGAGAGATGTTTATTTCCTTGACAACTTTGAGAAATGATAACACAAACATAAGTGTCTATGTTGTTATTTAGATCTGACCTGCAAGGGGCGCTGTTGCCGCCAGTGCCCTCCACTAACGTGCCGCCTATGTCTTAACGTTCCTATAAGGTTCACTATATTGCCACGAACACAGGGTCACAGTATGTGCAGCCCTCTTGTTGTCTCAAGGACGATAGTCTACATAAACTACCAGGAAGGTCTCCCACTAACAATAACGACCCTTTCCACAGTTTCGTCACAAGACTTCTTCCTGACCAGACAACCTACACTTCTTCTCACCTGCTGACCACTCTGACAATGATCCCTTCAACAACTCAGGCTGTTCTAGCCTATCTCTAGTTCTGCTTTTCCATCTATTTAACCGGAAGCAACAGTCAGACATCTTGTTTCTACCCTCTCTTTATTACGCGTCACAAAAAGTGTGCGGTGGGGTGGGGGCCTATCTTACCGAGTAACTCCCATGGGGGGTGGAATCACTAAAGGGATGAACTGCCAGAAGCAACTATTTTTTTTGTTTAAGGAACCGGATCACTAAATTTGTGTACCATATCTATAAACAGATATTTGGCTCTCAGTAATATGTTTCAGAAAGAAACAATCATCGAAAGATTTTCCATCAGGGCCCGCCTTAGGCATAGGCAAACTAGGCAGCTGCCTAGGGCTTCCGATTAGTGTGTACGAAATTTGTCCTCAATGTTATTGTTGGAGTTTTACACTTCGTTTTAATAAATTGCATTTTTTTTTCGCTGCTTATTTTTTTTTTCTATTTCATTTGGGACCACTAAAATTCTATTCGCCTAGGGCCTCCATTAATTTAAGCCCGACCCTGAGTCCAGAATGAAGTTCCAGCCTGATTCATTTAAGTCCAGATTGAAATTCCGGCCCAATTCATTGTGTCTAGAATGAAATTCCGGTCCGTTTAAGTGACCCAGATTGAACTTCCTGCTCAGTGAGTCCAGAGTGAAGGCTAGGTCCGATTCAGTGAGTCCAGAGTGAAGGCTAGGTCCGATTCAGTGAGTCCAGAGTGAAGGCTAGGTCCGATACAGTGAGTCCAGAGTGCAGGCTAGGTCCGATTCAGTGAGTCCAGAGTGAAGGCTAGGTCCGATTCAGTGAGTCCAGAATGAAGGCTAGGTCCGATACAGTGAGTCCAGAGTGAAGGCTAGGTCCGATTCAGTGAGATCATTAACTTCTAAATCTAGATCTAAAAATTAAAAAAGTACAAACACTCCTTCTTCCCTAGCGCTATTAGAGCATGGAATGGGTTGCCTGAGCTAGCCTGGAAAACCAGCGACTTAGCAAAATTTAGGTCATCGGTTAATATGCATGACTAAATGCATGACTCGTAGGATGTAATCATCTTCTTTTTTTTTTTTTTTGAAGTAACGTCTATATTATATAAGATAACAAGATAAGTAAAAAAAAAAGTCCTGCATTGTTTTGGTAGTAATCGTATGTAGTCTAGTGTTGTATAAGTCATTCAGCTGGAATGCATGTCCCTCACGTCACTAAGGTCAGTGTCATGGCGCCCTGGTCCTACGTGTAACGGGGGCATACGATCTTAACTCTGTTTCGAAAGCTGTTATTTTTTTTAAAGAAACTGGGTCTTATTTTTCAGTCTGATTTTGCACTATATTTGTTCATCCTAAGACGAGTTTTCTTTACTTGTTTAATATTTCTGGCTATTTTCTTGTGTGTTCCTGAATCCATTCATGTACAGAGCTTTCTCTGTGCTTATTTCATGTGTGCTTATAAACGCGTAAGCCAGGGTTTCTCAGCCTGTGGGTCGCGACCCCATTGGTGGTCGACTGACGATTTGCCAGGGGTCGCCTAAGACCATCGAAAATATGGATTGTTTTTGTCTATTCTTCTATTGCTGTATGGGTGTGTGCGAGAGAGGGAGGGTCGCGGCTGAGTGTGTGGGGGGGGGGTTGTAATAAGGGGTCGCCGAGCATATATATGTATATGGCTCCTTTTGTCTCGAAAGGCAATGGATGCGCCCAAGTGAGTCACTGGTTTTGGCTTAATCTTGAGACGGGGCAGAATCTGGTGTGGCTAATCAAGCCAATTCTAGAACGGCAGACTTTGCCACAATTCGTACATGTGTATGCCTCTGATTTAGGGCTAACAGACAGGGCAGCTTTCTTTTTTTCCCTCTTGATTAAAGCCGCTTCAATTCTTTTGTTCTCAGCAAGGGTTGTCCCAGCACGCACAGTCTGTTTCCATGCACTCCGGTCTTTGGCTATGTTTTCCCACATACTTTCACTGATACCTGAGGCTCTCATGTCTCGCTTGCAGACATCTCTATATGTTAGTCTTGGGCGGCCCTTGGGTCTGACTCCTTCCACAAGCTCAGCATATAAGATATCTTTCGGGATTGTACCATCTGGCATGCGGGTGACATGTCCGAGCCAGCGTAATCTTCTTTGTGTCAGGAGAGCATACATGCTGTTCATATTGGCCAATCTCGCCGAGCATAAAAGATTGAGAACCGCTGGCGTAGGCAAAAGAGTTGAAAGTTCATTTACCAACCACTTGATAAATATTGGACAGCAAGAAATAACATAGTGGAGCGCTTGCCAGACAAAAGAAGGCTCTATGCATGTCTCCAGATCCTTGGTGCCTGCATGCATTATGAACACGTGACCTGTAATTATCAAGCTACTTAAAGGCCAATACATACGAATCCATAAATTGGATCGATGAATGAGTAAGAGGGATTTGTAGGTTGATGTGTAGCACATGTGTCAGATCCTAGGAAATATTTTTTTTTTATTTTGGCAATTTGCATGTTTCGGCTGTTTTACATGTTTCGAATGTTTTACATGTTTCGGCTGTTTTACATGTTTCGGCTGTTTTACATGTTTCTACTGTTTTACATGTTTCGGCTGTTTTACATGTTTCGGCTGTTTTACATGTTTCTACTGTTTTACATGTTTCGGCTGTTTTACATGTTTCGGCTGTTTTACATGTTTCGGCTGTTTTACATGTTTCGGATGTTTTACATGTTTCGGCTGTTTTTCATGTTTCAGCTGTTTTACATGTTTCGGCTGTTTTACATGTTTCGGCTGTTTTACATGTTTCGGCTGTTTTACATGTTTCGGATGTTTTACATGTTTCTACTGTTTTACATGTTTCTACTGTTTTACATGTTTCGGATGTTTTACATGTTTCGGCTGTTTTACATGTTTCTACTGTTTTACATGTTTCGGCTGTTTTACATGTTTCGGCTGTTTTACATGTTTTGGCTGTTTTACATGTTTCGGATGTTTTACATGTTTCGGATGTTTTACATGTTTCGGCTGTTTTACATGTTTCGGCTGTTTTACATGTTTCGGCTGTTTTACATGTTTCGGCTGTTTTACATGTTTCGGCTGTTTTACATGTTTTGGATGTTTTACATGTTTCGGATGTTTTACATGTTTCGGATGTTTTTCATGTTTCGGATGTTTTTCATGTTTCGGCTGTTTTACATGTTTTGGCTGTTTTACATGTTTCGGCTGTTTTACATGTTTCGGATGTTTTACATGTTTCGGCTGTTTTACATGTTTCGGATGTTTTACATGTTTCGGATGTTTTACATGTTTCGGCTGTTTTACATGTTTCAGATGTTTTACATGTTTCGGCTGTTTTACATGTTTCAGATGTTTTTACATGTTTCGGCTGTTTTACATGTTTCGGCTGTTTTACATGTTTCGGATGTTTTACATGTTTCGGCTGTTTTACATGTTTCAGATGTTTTTACATGTTTCGGCTGTTTTACCTCATCGTGGTTGCCATGTGACCGCCCCCCCCCCCGGGGTGGCCAAAAGGAACTGTTTTTTTGGTTACGGTTTTAAAGGCCAAATGACCAATGTTATAATAGCCACACGACTCCGCCCCCCCAAGTGGGGGGGGGGTAGCATGACTATCCTAGTAACCACTGCACCTGACTCACAAGGTAAGGCATGGAGGTGAAAAGCATGGAGGTTGATTTGAAAAACCATCGGAGTTTCCCTTTCAACCTGCTTTATACTCTTAAAATTAATTTTGGCGCACATATTTAAGGAGTGAAAGAGTTTCAAATGACGTCAAAGTAGAGGAAAAAAAAACACCCTTGACCCCGCCTACGTCAAAAGGCCTACAGCAAGAAAGGGGGAAAAAAACGTGACACCGCTTACGTGAGTGGCTTACAGCAGTACACTAAGACATTTCTTTGCAAACAGGAACAGATTTTAATGAATCAATTGGCGTAATTAAACCTTTGCGCACCATCTTATTGTAGGCTTTATTAGCCTTTTCACCATAGGAAAAGCCACAATTTGTAAATCATTCTAAACACAATCACCTTAACAGACCTCGACACATTTTTATTTAATTTTCATCTTCCATATATATAAATATATAAATCAATATACTATAGTAGTATAGTATGTATACAGTGGCGTAGCTAGGTTGGGGGAGTTGGGGGGGGAGGGAATTAGAAAATACCCCGGGGCCCCAACTTGAGGGGGGCCACCTAATGAGTGTTTTTTACATTAAATATTCTGCAAAATGCAGGGGTGCCCAAAGAGGTCAGCCCCCCCCTCCCGGGCGCCAAATGATGGCTAATTTCTAGCTACGCCCCTGTGTATATAAGAGTGGTATTTCTTTAATCCGACCAAAATTACGGTGCTAGTAATTATATCCAAGAGTGAAACTAAAATAAATGAGAGTTTGGAAGAGCAGTTTCAATATTTCTTTTTTCAAGCTTTCAGAAATTGAAAGCGGAGAATATTTATCACTTGAAGTGTCATTCTTTTAGTAGGAATGCCTTTTTTTTAGTGGCCTCTGACTGGGTAAAAGCCGCTAATAGTTTGTTGTCATCTGCCTGTTGGAGATATGGTGGCAAGACCATCACCGTCATCATCATTGGCCTTTTTCAGTCGTAGAACGACTATGGTTCATCTCAGAGCACACTTCCTCATGTGGCTGTGGAGCCCTATTTTGGAGAGACACTCCCGTCCACAGATAGCTCAGGTTAAAGTGGCTTTTGCTTCGGTGGTAGAGGAGCTGGCCGTTTTTCGGATTGTACGTTTTTCTTCCTGAGCTGAGACTCATGCACTTTCACTGTCCATAGCTTTCTTGGTCACTGTTTCTCTCCATCTGGTGCGGTCTAGAGCTATGTCTTCCGAATTGTCAGTATTGATGTTCACTGATTTGTGGTCACGTTTTATCACATCTATGTAACGGAGGTGGCAAGACCACACTATAAAATAACTATGTTCTTGCGAATTCTGGTATTGACCGTATATAATACTATAGATGGACTGCTTATAGTTTGTTATTTTACGCTGAGAAGGGTACGTATCTTGTATGAGGTACGAACGTATGTATGTCAGTCTTTTTTGGTGAGCTGAAAGGTGTTAAAAAAAAAAACACTTTAGAGACTAGTTAGGCTCCATCCTGCTTTAACTGACATAGAAGAGAGCACCTGGTTGCAGGCGGCTTCAGAACGAGACAGCGGAGATCACTTACAAAGGCCGCGGGATACACATTTGAGACCCAAAATAAATTCCACTGCCGAGGATTGTGGTTGATGTAGTATCTATTACTGAGGTTCTCAAACGTTTTCAGTCCGGTGACCCCTTCACAAGCCACACGATATTAGCGGATCCCCGACTCAGCCTGATTCGTCTTACCGAATCACATATTTCTAAAACCGCAAGGAAAATCAAACCCTCCGACACCCTATGTGCTCTGCACTATGACAAGACGCACAAACAAAAATTAGTTAATATTTTATTGGTGATTAATTACTTTGTTTTATATCGAAATAAGGGAAATAAATGCTACTTAATGAGAGGCGTGGCTGTATATATGGAGTTAATCCCCTTTTATTAAGTTTTGACACGTTATTTCCTCCACTTCCCAGTCTCGGATCAAGTTGAAATTTTAAATCATTATTTATAGTCGATGAGGATACACGAATCAATCCAAAGATTTACCAATTAGTTTATCAATTAGTACTTATTAATTAAATTTTAATTAAATTTTCAGACAAATGGCAGCAATTAGCAGTTCTTTCCCTTAGATAAGCTTTTTTTTTTCTTTTTTTCTATTGCTTGTTTAAAAACAGATTTTTTTTTTGTTTTGCTTGTTTAAAAACAGATTTTTTTTTATTTTGCTTGTTTAAAAACAATTTCTTTTTTGCTTGTTTAAAAAACAGATTTTTTTTTATTTTGCTTGTTTAAAAACAATTTCTTTTTTGCTTGTTTAAAAACAGATTTTTTTTTTATTTTGCTTGTTTAAAATAATTTTTTTTTTGCTTGTTTAAAAACAGATTTTTTTTTATTTTGCTTGTTTAAAAAATAAAACCCTTTTTTTTTTTTGCAAGCGTATTTCGCATTGATGACAAATCAGTTAATGACCTCCAATGAGGGGAAGAACTCCTTTCCGCTAATCCTTCCCGTCTGATGAGATCTTTGATGCGCGAGGCATATCGATCTGGTTGATTGTTTCCCTTGAAAGCCCTTCACTTCAACCTAATGCTTTACATTTTACTGTATATTAGTTTACAAGTACTTCAGAAGTAAGCCGTGCCGTAAGTTCAAGATTTCACAATCGCTCTGTAGGTCTAGTTGACTAGATTGATGGAGATGAAGAGAAAAAAACAGCCCCAGAGATTCGTGTCACAACTAATACGAAAAGTTAAAAATATCCTCCCTCAAATCAAACACAAAAGGGTCAAAGCTTACCCATTGAACCGTGACTTCAGCCTTGAGGGCCAGTAAGTGCACATGTACCGTGAACTGTTGAACTGAGTTTTCTTATTTTTTTGGACGCCTTTATTCAAACACTTTTTAAACGAATTAGAAACGAATATAATCTAGTTATCCTCGGAGGTTAAGCACATTATATTTGTGTTGTCAAATCTAGGTAATTTTTAATCATTTACCAATATATAGGTTATTTAGATGACTGCAAAAATATCTACAACATAGATATATGGGTAATATAGTCGACCTTCTATCTATCTCTATGGTCTCGCGAAACGACTTCGGATCATCTCATGAAAATGGGATGAATGCCTGGGCATTGGCTGTGGTCGGAACGATGTCCCCCACACAACAGTCTCCCCTCTCCACGTATCCAAAGAAACGGCAGTGCCTATACAGTTTGGGGTCAGCGGCGTCGCAGGTTCTGCCAGTCGACCTTACACATATAGGTGATGTGGTTAACCACAAACCACATAGAAAAAAAATCCTGGTTAAAAGCGAACTTATAGATCCAAAAGACATTATAACATTCCAGTGATAGGCCATTAGATCTAGACTTGGAGGACAGTGCGCAAAATGTTCCCGAACTTTAATTTATTAATTAAACTCTTGAATAACATCATGCATACATATGAAAATAGACGAAGAAGCAGGCTATAGTCCGTTCATGATACGCCAAACTTAAATGGCTTCTTTTTAAAATTAAAGGGCTTTTTTTTTTCTTTTAAAAAAATACAGCTGTCAAAATATATTTTTCCCAGTGTGGCCAACGTGCTAGTATTTTTTTCCAACGATATACCCTAACTTTCAAATTTCTAGAAAAATCGTTAGAGCCGTTTTCGAGATCCGTGTCCACCCTTGTTTTTGAGTTTTGGACCCATGTTTCAGGTCCTAGTTGAATAGTACGAGTTGAATAGAGGTATTGGAAAAAAAAATATTTTAAGATACATGGGAGTGGAGGTGGGGAATGGTGGATGAGTGATAAAGCGCTTGTACTCGAATTCGGGTTCGAATCTTTGTGGATTTTTAATTTTTGGGATCTTAAGTCTTGCAACGAAAGAGATTGAGCACTTCCAAAGACGTCCGCCCGGCTCTAATGGGTACCTGACATTGATTTGGAAAAGTAAAGCAGTCGGTCGTTGTGCTGGCCACATATCACCCTCGTTAGAAATAACATTGTCCTCCCTGTAGACCGCAAGGTCTGAAAGTGTACTTTATATACGTAGCTTAGAAACACGCTCCTGTACCTTGCACACCAGATACTCCAAAAAGCTAGCCCGCCGAATCAGAAACCCCAATTGGTAGCGAACCATGCTGAGAATGACTTCCTTAGAGCATGTGAAAGGAAGCGGGCAGTGAGTTTTAAGTTCGCCTTGTCCCCTTACAAGGACAGCCCTAACCTCGGACATGTACCAGTTATCTATCAAATCCTTGTCCCAATCGTCTTTCATGCAGAACTCGGCATTCACGGAGAATGTGTTCTATTACTTACGGGAATGACAAGTTTGTTTACATAAGGTTGGTTTCATGGCTGATAACTTCAGTGATACGTTTTTATCTTGACAAATATAAAGTATATAACTTCAGTGATAAGTTTCTATCTTGACAAATATAAAGTATATAACTTCAGTGATAAGTTTTTATCTTGACAAATATAAAGTATATAACTTCAGTGATAAGTTTTTATCTTGACAAATATAAAGTATATAACTTCAGTGATAAGTTTTTATCTTGACAAATATAAAGTATATAACTTCAGTGATAAGTTTTTATCTTGACAAATATAAAGTATATAACTTCAGTGATAAGTTTTTATCTTGACAAATATAAAGTATATAACTTCAGTGATAAGTTTTTATCTTGACAAATATAAAGTATATAACTTCAGTGATAAGTTTTTATCTTGACAAATATAAAGTATCAAAAGTGAACCTTATTTAGGGCCGGATCAAGACATGTGGGAGTTGAGGAGGACCACAAGCAACAGAATAAAACGTGGTCAACTTTGACCTACTTGACTTTTGACTCTCAGGGCAGCATAGGACCGCAATAGTACTTGACCATCAGACTCTTAGCAACTCCCATCAGTTGGGTCCTTGACCATCCTGCCATCTTTGCGTCTGATCTCCTCATCAATGGAAGCTGGACACTTGCCAAAGTCCAAAACGGAATCGGTCATCCACTGTCTTCATGGACGTGTCTTAACGTCCCGGGTTCGAACCCTGCCATCAGCCCCGTCGTTTTGCGGTAGGTCTGGGCTAGACTGTAATCATCTTCAACTCTGACGGAACATCCGAAGCATGTAATACAAACAAACGTGTTTTTGACATTAACCCTTTCTCTCCGTAACTATTTTTTTTCTCGTTCCGATAGTATTATTCGTTTTGCTCTTTTTGTATTTCACTTTCCTGTTAGGGTTAAACTTCAATTACGTATTTGTTTGTTATAAAAAAAAAGAAGCTATATTTGGTATCGAATTATAGAAGAAAGCCTGCTCTTTTTAACACAGCACAAAACAAAGCTCATAAATCCAAAAATCAATTTAGTTTAATGGGAGTAAAATCAACGTTGGCATAGTCAATTAGGAGACTAACGTTTGTGTCGTCGGTTAGCAGAGATGGAGTTAAAAGGCATTACCAGACTAAGACTTCACCTATGATTTTCACGGCTCAAATTCGTCACATGAGTGCCGCCGCCCCTTCCACTTCCGCCTTCACCCGGGATCACGGTAAAGACCGATACGCCCTAGAAAAAAAAAATTCAGGTGTCTCTATCGAGCTAGGTCATGAAAGCCCCCGTGTTTTTTTTTTTGTTTTTTTGACAAACAGAGTCCCACCACTACGAATGAATTGATTCAAATCTAATGAAAGAGCCCTCTGTATTCGCTTTTCAGACGTTCGACATTATATCTAAATAGCTTTGAGCAGACGTAAGATATAGAACATTCGTCTGCTTAAAGTCTGGCATGGGAAAGAGAACTTAACTCCAACCCCCCCTCCAAACCACCACCACATTAACCCTAACCCCCCAAAAAAAAAGTATTTATAATACTTATGTGTTTAAATTTAAAAAAAAAAAAGTGAAAAAAAAAATAAAAAATATGCAGATCAAATATGCAGATTTCTGTTTGCTTTCTGGCAAGTCCAGGTGCACTGTGGGTATTTGGTTTAAAGTGATTTCATTTGAATTTTAGAAAAAAAAATAAGTTAAGTAACAATGAGTAATGGGAGGGGAAAGGGAGGTTTGCAGACAAAAAAAAGAAAACAAACACTACAGTTGTGTGTGTGTGTGTGGTGTGTGTGTGTGTGTGTGTGGTGTGTGTGTGTATGTGTGTGTGTGTGTCAGCCTTGAAATACATTTTTATTGGCCGAACGCAACGTAATGTCATTCAGATAATACACCTCTTTCTATCTGATTGCTCGGTATGCACTTAAAAGTTGGGCTGCACTGAAATACCAGAGAGACTGAGAGAGAGAGAGAAAGAGAGAAAGAGAGAGAGAGAGAAAGAAAGAATGAGAGAGAGAGAGAGAGAAAGAAAGAATGAGAGAGAGAGAGAGAGAGAGAGAGAGTGAAAGAGAGACAACAATGTATTCTATTCTATTTTTTTTTTTTTGGCATAGATTTTTATGTTGCTTTACTTGCGAGCCGGATCTAATAATGTAGTGTTCCGGTGAACAAATGATATAGCTCAAGGCGATTGCTACTATACCTAAACAGTGATTGGACACCAATACGAGCTAGAAAAACATAAAAAAAAATAATTTAAAAAAACAACAAAAAAGCTTATACGAAGTATAATTGTATCAATTAATTTGGATCAGCCATGTTATTAAATTTGTCATAGATCTAGACCAACTTTTCATGAAAATCTTAAACTTGAAATCGCAAACGTTTCTTATAGATTTGACTTCAATTGTTTTTCTGTTGTTTTTTTTTAAATTTTGATTTAAATAATTTTTTTGTTCACTGTATATGTTTTTGTGTGTGTGCTCATTTATGGAAAATAATCTCAAAAAACTTATTGATGACGTAATGAGTTTTTATGACGAGTTGTTAAAGACCAAATTTAAATTTTCAGATGCTCGCACATCTAAGATCACCCAGCTGGAGTAGTCCATTGGAGTCAAGGGAAACTGGAGACTATTGCAGTGGCGTAGCTAGGTTGGGAGGGGGGAGGTTCCAAATTAGAAAATCTCCCCCGGGGTCCCCACTTCATGGGGGCCCCCATACCAGTGTCCAAAATGTTTATACATTAAATATAATATATATATATATATCTTGTGCGTTATCTCGACATTGAACAAGGGTATTATTTAATTAAAAGAGGCCCTTACGTCGAATGTCAAAATGCAGAGGCCCCTAAAAAGGTCGAGCCCCCACCGGGTTCCAAAATTTCTAACAACGCCATTGTGTCGGGAACTCTCCCCCCCCCTTCCACAATCAGTATATGAAGTAGCTTAGAATACACCAGGGGCGGACTGAATGTCAAAATCGGCCCGGGCTTTTCTAAATAATGCGGCCCACAAATTCTATATCATTTGATGGACACCCATTTCTAGGTCTACCTGTCCTCAAAATCATTCTGTTACGTTTGATATTGCATTGATATGAATGCATACAGTGAACTCTATATGTTTATATGAAATATAGGCCTTATGTTGCTTTTTAATCGCTAAGTATGTAGGCCCTAAAAGGGTGAAGCCTACTAGTAGTACTGTCTACCGATGAAGGCTATTACATTATTTCAGAAAATGTTAACTTAAAATAGTATTACACTGTAGAGTCTGTGTAAGATTTGTATTTAAACAAGATGCTCTGTGGGCCTTTTTATAAGAGAATATTATAAAACCTGAAACAATTTGATGTGTGCCATAGTGGCATAGTAGCCCTACCGGCCATTGGGGTACCGGCCCACCGGGCATTTACCCAAATGCCCATATAGCCAGTCCGCCCATGGAATACACACATTGGGCGGTGCTGCGAGTCCCCGCGAAAATCATCGTGTCCTGAGGTGTCGATCCTCTGCGACTCCATTAAGCGCTTTGGGTTGAGGATTCCAGTATTTATGACACAACGTGAATAGCAAGGTTACATGGCAGTGGTGTAATATTTAATGTAAAATAAAATATAAGACAAGTGAGGGACCCCCCCCCTTTCCCACCCCACCATAGCTATGCCCCTGTCACGACATGGAAACGACGATGTGCTTGGTCCTTGTGCAGGTCACGTGACACCCTCGTGAACCGTCGACCGTAGAAACATGAAGGCGTTACATCATCTGCCCACACAGAACGCAAGATCTGAAATGGAAATCTTTTCACATTTTAACAATTCCTCCTATCAACTTGCAAAACTCTTCATCGGCAAAACATGGGCAGAACCTGAAAGCTGGACACGGATCTCGGAAACTGCTCTAACGATTTTCTAGAAATGTTCCTTTTTAAATTTTAATCTTTCATTCATTAGTTGTTGTTTTTTTTAAGTTCCCCATTCAGACCTTACGATTTATAGGGCAAATGATGTAAAGTTCAACTGTTTCAGTGGCCCACGGTTAACGAGGGTGTCATGTGGCCTGGACAATGACTAACCGCCTTTACTTTTCCCCAATTAATATCAGGTATCCATATCCATTATAGCTGAATGGACTCAGGGGCACCCTAATGATCTTGAAATTCAATATCCCAGTCTTCACCGAGATTTGAACCCAGGACCTCCGGTTTTATAAGCCAATCGCTTTACCACTTAGCCACAACGCCTCAATTGGTTTTAAAGAGTAAAATAAAATCGCGGCCTACAAAGGTTAATCGGCTTACTCGTGCAATGGTGTCCTTTGATGGACAAAAAAATTTTTTTATAATTATTTATTAGATTTACCCGTTAGAAAAAAGGCGAAAAAAAAATTAATCGTCATGAAAAGTTCGAAACCAAAAGAATCTCATAAAGTTAGAGTGTGTGTTTGTATCTGTGCGTGTGTGTGTCTGCGTGTGTGTGTGTGTGTGCGGCCAGTATTTCAACATTTCGCCCTATTATTAAGGGCCTTTGCTTTGAAGTAAACTCCAAGTTCCTACATTTATAAAATGTATCTTCCTCTTTTATTATACACGAGACAATGTTCAAATACAAAGCATTTTAAAAAAACAAAACGCCTGGATTCAAGCGTCATGGCTTTATTATGATGTCACCTTTTACGATGGGCGTCTTCTAAGGTATTCTTTCTGTGCAAGGCTATCTGGGGCTGACGTCGTATTCTTGCAGGGGTGTTCATCTTGACCCAACTCCACCTAGACATTAAAAAATTCCATTGCATTCAAATTCCAGACACCTCACCAACAAACAAAACCTTGCATTCATATCTGGAGTTGTCTGCGCATGCTGCCACCACGTCGCAGATGTGCGTCACAGTGTAACTATTGGAGATTGTAAGGTGAGATAAAACGCTGGTAATGCACATATTATGCAACAAAAGAGTTCATGCAAATATATATAATAAATGAGGTCATTGACCATTATATAACAAAAGAGATCAAGCGTATACATGTAAATAAATAGATTGTACATTTAATAAGTCTTGGAAAGAGATGAGATGGTCCAATCACATATAATAAAATCAATGTGCACTTACATATAATGAAAGTAAGTGTGCGCTTACATATATTGAAAGAGATTTTGCACTTACATAGAATGAAAGATATTGTGCACTTATTAATATCGAAAAAGATTGTGGACTTACATATTTTGAAAGAGATTGTGCACTGACATATAGGGAAAGAGATTTTGCACTAATATATATTGAAAGACATTGTGCACTTACATAGAATGAAAGATATTGCGAACTCATATAGAATAAAAGAGATTGTGCACTCCCAAATAAGCTCCTATATTAATTAACGAGAGAGATCGGGACTAATCTAATATACAAAGCAGAATGTAAGGCGTACGTATGTATGTACGTATGTATGTATGTACGTATGTATGTATGTATGTATGTATGTATGTATGTATGTATGTATTTATGTATGTATGTATGTATTTATGTATGTATGTATGTATGTATGTATGTATGTATGTATGTATGTATGTATGTATGTATGTATGTATGCATGTATGTTGGTATGTATGTATGTATGTATGTATGTATGTATGTATGTATATATGTATGTCCCGAATAGAAATCAAAACCGTTTGACCAATCTTGATAAAACTTGGCATAAATGTTCCTTACATCATGGAGGAGACCGTAGTGTATGTTCAATGCAAAAGAAAATATTTAAATGTATCGGCTAGTAAACTTATATAACTTTACTCTGCTTGCAATGCTAGTTGGCTTTCTACTAGTGGTAGGCTGATTGCTTGAAGGTAATGCACTGGTGACATCCTTGATAACTTTGTAAGTGTATTACTTTTTTTGCGTGATGCTATTGTGTTCACAACATTGGTGTATTATGTTGTCTGTTAGTCTCTCCGTCTGTCGGTCTAGCTTAATAAAGTCTTATGTAAGGTTTCTGTGACTTGTTTCCCCTCACTCTCATTACACCGATGCAGTCACGTGTTTATCAAACGAAAGCCTATGCTGAATTGATCCACCGATACAGTCACGTGTGTTTATCAAACGAAAGCCTATGCTGAATTGATTAGGCTGTCAATTGCGTAACATACGAAAAAGTTCCAAGAAAGGAATAAGAAATAATAACAAGAAAATTCTGGGTCACAGAAATGTCTGTATTCTTGAAGTAGAAGGGATAGCGGTACTCGCCAATAAAAAACAACAACACATAAACGACGGCACAGGGGCGTAGCTAGGAATTTTCCATTGTTTGGGGGCCCAGGGGGCTTGACCTCTTTGGGGGCCCCTGCATTTTTCGTAATACTTATTTTTTAATGTAAAAAAACATTCATTTGGGGACCCCCCCCCCTCAAGTGGGGGCCAGGGGGATTTTCAAATTCTCCCCCCTCCTCCCCCCCACCCTAGTTACGCTACTGCGACGGCACTAATAACCAAGATTTTTTTTCTACCTCCATTCTACTGAATTATGAAAAGCCTTTTTTTAAAATCCTATTTCAAAATTGCTTTGGCCTTCGAATGGATAAAATGACTCTCTCACGCACTCCCACACACGCACCGACAAACACACAGAGATAGATTTTGATATAAAATAACAACGGAGGAGTGGGAAGATCTCATTGCCTCCCCCCCCCCCCAACAGACCTACTTATACCCCTACCTACCTGGTTCCCCATTGCCCCGGAGATCTGAACAAAACCAATCCTTTTGGATTGATCCTCCTAGTGCAGTGTTTCCCAAACTTTTGACCTATGCGTACCACTTCTAGACTTTTCGTAACGCTGAGTACCCCTCCCCAATAAAAAGGATTTATTTTAATAACAATCGAATTTTATGATATGCTTGTTTGTAAAAATGTTTGACATGTTTCGGATGTTCCTTCAGAGTTGAAGATAATTTACTTCCTAGTCCAAACCTCCCGCAGGACGACGGGGGATGGGAGCGGGCAGGGTTTGAACCCTGGACCATCGATAAATTCAAACGACAGTCCAGCGCGCAAACCGCACGACCAGGCAGGTTTGTAGGCCTACAAACACAAAATTAGTGAGTTTATTTTTTGCATGCTTCAGAGACACACATCAAATACATCCTGAAAAATGGAAATATATTTTTTTTAATTAAAAAAAGTGGGCGTGTCGACGGAAGTTGTAACATCCCTATCCTGTTCCTGGTCTTTGTAGAAATTAGTCTTAAATTTTAAAATAGCGCCGCATTTGAGTTTGTAAAAAACTTACTTAATAAAAAGAAATTAAAAACTTATGATATTTTATTCTAATTAACTAAATGGATATTTAAAAAAAAAATCAGCAGAGTTAACTATTTGCAACGCGTACCCCCTTCAAACTCTTCCCATACCCCTAGGGGTACGTGTACCCCACTTTGGGAAACACTGCCCTAGTACTACTATATAAATAGCCGAGTTCACTTAGTGTGCACATCTATAGATACACATCAAAGTGTTCTCTTGTGTTTCTGTGCGCTTTACAGTTCTTCTGAACACATAAACTTTATTTGTTTTATAGGCCAGTGACAAGCTCATAAAATAATAGTAATAAATCATCTCAAGCAACAGACGCTTTGGAAGTAATTATAAAATAAATAAATATATATTCTTTTTTTCAATATTCATATTTAAAAAACCTAGTACGAGTTTGCACAAAGCTTTATTTGTGTTAATTTTTTTTTGGCTTTTTAGGGCACGCAATGGTAAAAAAAAAATATAAAATTACTAACGCTTGACTGTCGTTTGGTCGTCTCGATTGTTTCGTGTTCATACCCCGCCACCTGCTAACACCCGCCATCCTGTGAGGCTTGGACTAGGATGTAGATTATCTCTGAAAGAACATCCTTCTTCTTCTTTGCTTTCACTGTTTTATTGGAGCATTAGAAAAGAGCATCCGAATCATGTCAAATATTTTACGAACATCGCGCCTTTGATTAAAATACAAATTAAAACATGTCTGCGATCACGTTGCGAGACACGTGACACATGTAAAATGGAAATCGAAAGTAAGATTTCCTTAGCAGTGAGATCATGTACTGGACAGTGAGCCTTACCCGCCAAAAGCTTCGAGTTATGTCTGTCACCGCGTCTACAATATTACAGAACTTTATGGAACCAAACTAACAACATCAAAGCCCTTTTTTTTTTCATACCATTTTTTAAACTAATAAAACTAAGAAAACATTTGCAGTACTGTGTTAATTAAAATTTTCTTCCCCATTAATTAAAAAGACGTCAAAATGTTAAGACCGACGCAAAAGTGATGAGTTATCAACTTCTTAACGCGCCCCGGGGCCCAAACATTTTTTTAAAAAGAAATTAGTATTTTTTAAATTTCTGTTATACTTAGGACTTTAAAGTTGGTAATACTTTATTTAAGAAACATTTTTTAGTACATACTAATAAAACTTTGATTACGACATCGCTTTAAATTTAACTTCCTCCCTGCAAAAAAAAAATAAAAAAAATAATAAAACCTTTCGTTTGCACAGGCCCACCATTTTCTGATAATCTAGACACAGTCAAGTAAAAACCCAGAAAACGACATAATAAGAATGACTCTTAAATATTTTCTTATCGCTTTATTAATCTTTTTTTAACGTATTAGATTTCAAACAATGAAACAGTTTATGACATCTAGTCTGTTGTTTTGTCTTGTGATCATTGCAGCCATGTATGAGAAAGGAAATTCCCAAGGTAATTTGAATTCATTCAATTTTTCATTTTCATTGTAGCGTATTCTTTATTTTTAATTCAAATAAGGGCTTGGTGGTTGAGTTGTAGGACGTTTGGCTTTCGAACGTGGGGTGGGGGTGCTCAAATCTCGTTGAAGACTGTGATTTTGAAATTTTCCATTTTTCGGAAGCCATAGAGTTCACCCAAGCCTAATGTGCATCTGACATTAGTTGGGGAAAGAAAAGGCGGTTGGTCGTTGGTCGCTGGCCACATGACACAGTGGTCAACCGTCGGTCATATAAACATAAATGTTAGATGATAGATTCATCTGCCAAATAAATGTTAGATGATAGATTCATCTGCCAAATAAATGTTAGATGATAGATTCATCTGCCCCATAAATGTTAGATGATAGATTCATCTGCCCCATAAATGTTAGATGATAGATTCATCTGCCCCATAAATGTTAGATGATAGATTCATCTGCCCCATAAATGTTAGATGATAGATTCATCTTCCCCATAAATGTTAGATGATAGATTCATCTGCCCCATAAATGTTAGATGATAGATTCATCTGCCCCATAAATGTTAGATGATAGATTCATCTGCCCCATAAATGTTAGATGATAGATTCATCTTCCCCATAAATGTTAGATGATAGATTCATCTGCCCCATAAATGTTAGATGATAGATTCATCTGCCCCATAAATGTTAGATGATAGATTCATCTTCCCCATAAAAGTTAGATGATAGATTCATCTGCCCCATAAATGTTAGATGATAGATTCATCTGCCCCATAAATGTTAGATGATAGATTCATCTGCCCCATAAATGTTAGATGATAGATTCATCTTCCCCATAAATGTTAGATGATAGATTCATCTGCCCCATAAATGTTAGATGATAGATTCATCTGCCCCATAAATGTTAGATGATAGATTCATCTGCCCCATAAATGTTAGATGATAGATTCATCTGCCCAATAGGGGAGAGATGATATATTCCTATGCCCCACATATAATAGATGATAGATTTATCTGCCCTATAGATTCAATTCAAATATTTTAACATTTTTTAGTAAATCTGTACGCATAAGTTTGGAGATATATAATAACCTTTTATTTAAGATATCAATTATACAGATTACAGGATGGACCAAATACACACACACACACACACTTTATTCCAATAGAATATGCCAGATAATTATTATACATATTTTGCGTCTAAGTGGTGGTCCTCATCCCCTTAACTCTTTATCTCCGTTATTATTGAACACTTTCTGATGTTATCAACGTTGGTATCGTCAATTAGGAGAGAAAGAGTTAATGGGCTGGGTGGCTGAGTGTTAAAACGCTTGACGTCCAAACAGGCAGGTCTCGGGTTTGAATCCTAATGAAAACTGAAGTTTTTCAGCTTTTTTTTTTTTTTAGGCGCTCCTGAGTTACTTAACTCTAATGGATACCTGACATACGAGGGAAAGTAAAGGCGGTTGGTCGTTGTGCTGGCCACATGACACCTTCGTTAACCTTCTCTCATAGAAACAGATTACATATTACATCATCTGTCCCATAGATGATAGATTCATCTGCCCTAGGAGTTTTGAACTCACATAGCTCTAATGGATACCTGACATTAGTTGGGGAAAAGAAAAGGCGGTTGGTCGTTGTGCTGGCCACATGACACCCTCGTTAACCTTCTATCATAGAAACAGATTACATTATACATCATCTGTCCCATAGATGGTAGATTTATCTGCCATAGGAGTTTTGAGCTCACTTAGCTCTAATGGATACCTGACATACGCTGGGGGAAAGAAAAGGCGGTTGGTCGTTGTGCTGGCCACATGACACCCTCGTTAACCTTCTATCATAGAAACAGATTACATTATACATCATCTGTCCCATAGATGGTAGATTCATCTGCCCTAGGAGTTTTGAGCTCACTTAGCTCTAATGGATACCTGACATACGAGGGAAAGTAAAGGCGGTTGGTCGTTGTGCTGGCCACATGACACCCTCGTTAACCTTCTATCATAGAAACATATTACATTATACATCATCTGTCCCATAGATGGTAGATTCATCTGCCCTAGGAGTTTTGAGCTCACTTAGCTTTAATGGATACCTGACATACGCTGGGGGAAAGAAAAAGGCGGTTGGTCGTTGTGCTGGCCACATGACACCCTCGTTAACCTTCTATCATAGAAACAGATTAGATTTGACATCATCTGTCCCATAGATGATCGATTCATCTGCCCCCTACAGATCGGTAGGCCTGAAAGGGAAATGTACTTTTTTTTCCCCCTGATTCTATTCGAACGGGTCCCTAGTGGTGGTTGATATTTGTGCTGGCCACGCAAGACCCTCGTTAACCGTTGGGGATTAAAAACAGATGATCTTTACATCATCTTCCTTCATAGATCACAAGGGGGTATTTTTTTTTCATCACTTAAAGCTAAAGTCTGAAAAATAACATCCTTATCACTTATAAATCAATTAGTGATTAAGTTTTATATTGACTGCTACGTTAGTATCCCCTCAATAATTAACTTTTGGTGCAGTGTAGTATCAGTCATTTCATCTATAACACTGTCTTTGAACCTGAAGAAATAAATTATTAAAACATTAAAGCGAGAAACATATCTCATGTTGTTTCATGTTTTCATTGACAGTTTGGAATTATCGCAACGGGGAACCAGATGGTGAGTAGAAAAACTTGTCTTTAGGTTGACTAATATGGTTATTCGGCTTACATTATAAGCTTTGCTTGTATCTTAGAGGTACTACGATACTCAACTCTAACTTTAAGACTTGCCATAGTCTAGGTGGTAATTTAAACATCATTTCATTTAGTCTCATAGTACACCATCATTAGCGAGGAGCAGTGAGTTCCGAACTGGATGGTCCTGGGTTCGAATCCTGGTGAAGACTGGGAGATTTTACCCAGCTCTAATCGCATTAGTTGAGGGAAAGTAATAGCGGTTAGTCCTTGTGCTGGCCACATGACGCCTTAGTCAACTGTGGGCCACATGACGCCTTAGTCAACTGTGGGCCACATGACGCCTTAGTTAACTGTGGGCCACATGACGCCTTAGTTAACTGTGGGCCACATGACGCCTTAGTTAACTGTGGGCCACATGACGCCTTAGTTAACTGTGGGCCACATGACGCCTTAGTTAACTTTGGGCCACATGACGCCTTAGTTTACTGTGGGCCACATGACGCCTTAGTTAACTGTGGGTCACATGACGCCTTAGTTAACTGTCGGCCACATGGCGCCTTAGTCAACTGTGGGCCACATGACGTCTTAGTCAACTGTGGGCCACATGACGCCTAAGTCAACTGTGGGCCACATGGCGCCTTAGTTAACTGTGGGCCACAGAAACAGATGAAGTTTACATCATCTGCCCTATAGATTGCAAGGCCTGAAAGGGGAACTTTACTTTTTTAATTTCAAAACGACACATTCTTAACAGAATTGGGTTGAGCGAACTTCTATTTAAAACAGACTTAATAGATTCAAGGATCTGAGTTGTCAGCTCAAGACTGAATTGACTTCCTAGCGTGACGCCTTAATCCTAACGACAGAATGAGTATTGCGACGTTTAAGTCATAGAATGGCACTGTTGCCAAACTAGGCATCATGTCGTTTAACATTATCGTGTGGTTTAACATCAACGTGTGGTTTAACATCCAAAGTTAACCACGACAACAGCAACATCGTTGCTTAGAAGTTAGCTCCAGTAGATCTTGTCTTATCTTATCTTATATAATATAGACGTTACTTCAAAAAAGAAGATGATTACGTCCTACGCGTCATGCATTTAGTCATGCATATTAACCAATGACTTAAATTCTGCCAAGTCACTGGTTTTCCTGGCTAGCTCAGTTGACCCATTCCATGCTCTAATAGCACTAGGGAAGAAGGAGTATTTGTACAAATTTGTCCTAGCATATGGGACGAGGAGTGTGCCTTTATTTTTGTGTCTTTCTGAGTATTTTATTAAATTTTGTTTTTGTATTTGAAGATTATGGTTCATTGTTTTATGTATAATTGCTACTTTACCCTTGAGTCTTCTGTCCTAGATTTAGTGATTTTACTAAAGGTGTTACTATAGTCAAATGTGAATATTCGTTTGTCATGAATCTCACTGCTCTATTTTGTGTCTGTTCCAGTTTCTTAATGTTTTCTTGAGTTGAGTTGAGTTGAGATTATGTAATTTACTCTAAGATATTTTTTGTTTTTGTAAAAAAAAAAAAAAAAAAAAAAGATGTAGAATAACTTAAGACAAGAAGATTGGCACTTGCGGATGACGTAATAATCTCTTTTTTTTCCCCAGAGGAATGTCTGGGTATTATAACAAGAACTAATACATTTGAATCAGACTTAAAGAACTAAAACTAAAACTAAAACTAAAGGTCTAAATAAGCTCCTATAAACCAAAACAAAACAAGAATGTGAAGCAAAAAAAAAAAGGAATACTTTTTTTTAAAAACATACATAGATTTATAACCCTTAAAAATAAACTGACCGACTTCGCTCTCCCCCCCCCCCTCTTGTCAAATTGCCTCGCCGCACCCCACCCCCCGGTCAGAGCGCCCCACATTGTGAGAAACGCTGAGTTCAGCTATTCATTCGTTTGTTTGTTCGCGGGCATGTTTTACGCGACACTCATCAGAGTATACCCTCGGTTTATTTATAGACTGGGCTGTTTAAAGTTCGGCAACTCTTGCAATGTGCATTCGTTCAAACATCACGAAGTCTTCCTGTAGTTCAGCGCTTCTCAAACTATGAGAGCGCCCCCATAGAGGTAGAGGCACGTGGGGTGCGAATGCATTCAATTTATTTTATTCTTCAAGGCACAAAAATGTCTGTACCTAATGCCTAGATACTAATTTTAATATTATCCAAGTACAATTATAAAATTACTCCTCATGAAGTTGATTACTATTCTATGAAAGTGATTACTTTGCTCTTAATAGATAATGAAATAAAAGATTTGAAAAAAAATTACTGGGCCCCAACTTCCCATAAAAAAAAACTTGGTTCAGTGAATGCATAAATATACTCAGACCCCGCATTGAGAGCTATCAGGTCCCCCAAACCACCTGCCGGCTAAGAGTTTGGAATGAAACTGCTAACTCCAGGGAAGCTACCACATGATTGTAGAAATAGGGAATTCTGATTTTTAATCCCTTCACGATGTACAAAAGACGTAGAATAAACTAATTGCACTAGATTTAATGCATTTTTAAATAAGCTAATTTCTATTTCAGATATTGTAAATATGAGGCCATTCTTTTATATTGCCTTCCACTCGCGCTGACCGTCTGCCTGTTCTTCTTTCGCCTGTTTCTTGAAGGAAGGTCTTTAAGAATGTTATGCAATCACGCATTTCTGCAATCATATAATCATTGTATTCATACAATCAATGCAATCAAACAACCAATGCAACTTACCACCATGCAATCATACAATCAATGCAAACATATAATCAATGCAACTTACAATAGATGCAATCATCTTATCACAACAATCATGTAATCATACAATTAATGTAATCATACAGTCATGCTACCATACGATTAATACAATCATTCAGTCAATGTAATCAATGCAATCATACAACCAATGCAACGTACAAATAACGCAACCATACAATCCAGTAATCATACAATAAAAGTAATCACAAAATCAATGCAATCATACAACCAATTAATCATACAATCAAGCAATCCTACAATCAAGCAATATACAACCATGCAACCATACCTTCAATGCAACTTACCACCATGCAATCATACTATTAATGCAATCATACAATCAATGCAATCATACAATCAATGCGATCATACAATCAATGCAATCATACAATCAATGCGATAATACAATCAATGCAATCATACAATCAATGCATAATTAATGCAATCATACAATGAATGCGATCATACAATCAATGCAATCATACAATCAATGCAATCATATAATCAATGCATAATTAATGCAATCATACAATCGATGCGATCATACAATCAATGCATAATTAATGCAATCATACAATCAATGCGATCATACAATCAATGCAATCATACAATCAATGCAATCATACAATCAATGCGATCATACAATCAATGCAATCATACAATCAATGCAATCATACAATCAATGCGATCATACAATCAATGCAATCATACAATCAATGTGATCATACAATCAATGCAATCATACAATCAATGCAATCATACAATCAATGCAATCATACAATCAATGCATAATTAATGCAATCATACAGCCATGCTATCATCTGATCAGTCGAGTCATGCAATCATACCGCCGCGCAACTTGCAACTAGGCTTGCCCTGTTATTAGTTATATATTTGTCAATGTTTGGTTTTCACCAGGTCCAGAGAAGTGGTATGTAAAATATCCTCACTGCGGTGGAGTGATGCAGTCGCCCATCGACATCGTCAGCAGCCAGGCTATCTACAGCCCAGCACTCACAAGCTTAAATTTCAGTGACTATTTGATGTCCAAGGGAGATAACTTTACACTATCAAACAGGGGCGGACGAATGGGTAAATTAGTTCACGAGTTATAGTCCCATTGATGAACAAATCAAATAAGACAAAAGTCAAATTTCTGCATAGTATAAGCTGCATACTGTTATGCACAATACCTTCTCTCACTAGCTATAATTAGCCATAATTATTATTATTATTATTTATTATTATAACTTTTATATAGCGCTACTTTCATGCTTAAAGCATGCTCAGAGCGCTTTCGTCCAATCTCATTTGTAGACTAGTAGGTGGGAGGGGGTATCTAGGAGTTGGTTTTCCGTGCTGCCTTTAGGCGTTCAGTAAACGAACCTCGAGCCCCCTTCTAGGTAGTCAAGACAAGCCAAGTTCAAGCGCACTTAGCCTCTCGACCACGCTTCCCATATTTAGCCATATTTAGCCATAATTAGCCATATTTAGCCATATTTAGCCATAATTAGCAATAATGCATAATTTATAAATACGAAAACACAAACATAAAAGCACATTTCTTATTCCATAAGTTACTATATCGCAATAGTAGGGATATTCCTATTTTCCGTGGATGCGTTAACCTGTTTGTCTTGTGTGTTCTTGTAAATGAAAGTATAATCTGAATAAAAACATAAAAATAAAATTTTAAATCACTCACTAATTAACGAATTAATCTTTCTGAAATACTAATGAAATGAACAACTGAAATAATACTTAAATGACTCATCCCATTTCCGTTACATTGCCTTATCTCAGGCTGTCTTTGATCAATCCAATACTTCCTGTCTCTCACTAACCTATGTAGAATTGAGTAACGATTGGTTTACAGTTGTTGTTGTGTAGCTAGAAAACTTCTGTGTTTTTATTTTTTTCAGTGCAGCTAGTCTACTCTGGCACCCCTATCTACCTCCTTGGAGGAGGTCTACCTACAGCCTACAAGCTCGTACAGCTTCACTTTCACTGGGGCGCCAACCAATATTTAGGTTCCGAGCACTACATGGATGGGAAATCTTTTCCGATGGAGGTAAGTATTTCATAGGAGCAGAAGTGGGGGCTTTCTTCTTCTTTTTCTAGCCAGAAGTATTGCTGCTGAGCTGTGAGCTCTTTTGCAGAGTGTGCCAAGGAAAAAAAAGTGTGCTGTTTCCTTCAGTTGTTCAGCACTGCCGTACAGGGTGTTGGTTATGTTGGGCTGTAGTGGTAGTAGGGTCTGTCTAAGGTGGATTAGGAAGGGGCATTCAAAGAGGATATGGTTTACGTTTTCAAAGGGGTGGGCGCAGTGTAATTTAATAGTGGTGTGTGTCCTGTTCTTAGTTGGAAGAAATTAATACTGTCCAGTTTGTTAGGCGTAGTCATTTCTTTGTACATGGCTCTGCCTGTGTTTCCTGATGCCCATTGGTTGAGCCACTCCTCTTTGTGATTGTTGACTAACATTGACCTTAGGGTGAGGTAGTTAACAAATCTATCTGGTTGTTCCATAGATGAACCTGCCTTTGATAGCTTATCTGCCTTTTCATTTCCCATGATGCCAATGTGTCAAGGGATCCACTGTAGTGTGATATTGATATTTAATTTTGATATCATCTGGTGGATTATCACAATAAGTTGGGGTTTAAATTGCATTGCGTAAGTCTCGGAAGAGAAAGATGAAGAAAGTTTACACTGAACCCAATTACATTCGTTTTTTTTTGTTTTTGTTTTTGTTTTATTAAGCAACATTAAAGCGTTTGACTTCTGAAACAATAGGCCGCGGATTTAAATCCCAGCTTTTAAATTTTAGATTTTTAGAATTCTACCCAGCTTTTTTGGGATAATGAAACAATTGCTGAGGAAATTGATGAAAGCATTAGGGCGTTGCTGTCACAAGACGCTAGCAGTGTGCTGGCGCCTGCTTGAACTGGTCGTGGTCTAGGGTGATTCTGGAGGCCCGACTGTTGACGCTGGAACTTTGGTGGTTTTAGCCCTGTCACGATTTAGGTGTTTGTCTATATCTTTAACTATAAAAACCGAACACCTGAATATAGTTAGAAAAACGTAGGCGTATCACTTGATTTACATCCAGTATAGAATCTTCCAAATAAAATATTTACATACAGGTACATCAACAACTGGTGACTAAACTCAGATCTCTAATGACTATGAACGTTAGATTCTGCTATAGTTTTCTCGTACAATTTTAGGAAGACAAGCAGGAGCGAGAAATACGACCGTCCGCTCTACAAAACCCACGCTAACTGTCCGTTCGTTTCCAGAGCAAAAACCCTCCCACGTGGACTACCCAGCAACACAGTGGTTACATCCCTTTGTATCATCAGTGACGCATAACCTCAGTGGTTACGTCTACATGCATCATCGGTATCTGACCAGTGATGACGTAGGCCGCGCCAACTGCCCCTTTCCCCAAATTTCCCAGATCACCCCGCCCTCGTTGTAGCCTAGGTCCTCTGGTCCCGTGACAACAAAATAAACATTAAAGCACAAAAAAAAAATACTTATTTCCCCTTCCAATAATAAAATAAATCTAATTAAAATATATTAAAACATAAATAATGACATTAGATCTAAAATATAAATAACAGTAAACAAACTTAAAACTTTCCACAATAACTAAGGCCATCGTAGTGGACTGTGGTTGTTCTGCTACACACACACAAACGGTTGTGGGCTCACAGCGGTTTGTGACAGTTGCATTAGCCACAGTACACTCTGGTTAAAGATGAAGGTTAGAATTTGTTAAGCTAGGAAAAGATCGATTTAGAGTGTCAGAGCGACTAGACACCCGCACAAAGCCTTTGACCGTAGAGAAAAAATGTTCACAACAGATAGGCGTGGACCAGGGGCTCTTCACCCTTATTTTGTCTAAAAGTTTCATTATGGCATCGACCATTACTGGGTTCAGATCCTGTCACGGTGTGGGTAGGATTATGTGTTTTCCATCAGTCACACACTCTGATTTTTTTTCTGAGGGTTGCCGCTTGCCTTGACAACCTTCTTATAAGACGGAGTGGTTGTTGGTTTGGGTTGGTATTGTTAAAGGCCTTTGACGCAAAGCACCGAACTGCTAGTTGACAACCAAACCACTGTATGCGTATAATATTTTAACTAATACAACCTCTAAATATCTTGAGTAAACCTCTTCCGTGAACAAAACTAGATAAATCTTGTTATACACTATATGATCAAATTCAACTTGAAATTAAATAAAATGATATTTAAACAAATCTTACTTTATACAAGGTTACGAAGACAGTTTGTGTTAAAAACGTAAACTCAGAATCTGCCCCCCGAAGTGGTCCACCCAGGCAGGTTTCAATATTTTGAGAAGGAAAATCGGAATGAAGTTTTATGAAAGGCAAATGACAGAGGAATAGAGAAAGAATCTTGACAGATCTTGTGTGGTGCCCCAGCGGTCTAGCAGACCAAGGGATAGGTGAAAGTGAATGTGAAGCTAAATGTGAACCTGGCCTAACTGATGTCTTATAATGATTATCTAATTGGTCTAATTGTTTTGTAAAGGGTCAATCTCTGTGAAAATATTAATATATAATATATAAAAAGAAAATATAAACAAAATCTACAAAATGAAAAGTAAAAAAAAAATAATTAAAGTTCCATTTTCAGACCTTGTTTTCTATTGGGCAAATGATGTTAAGGTCACCAGTTTCTTTGGTTAACGAGCAGGGTGTCATGTGGCCAGCATAACGACCAATCGCCTTTACTTTTCACAACTAATTCTAACATTCTAAATCCTAGTCTTCACCAAGATTCGAACCCAGGAACCCAGGTTCGGAAACCAAGCCCTTAACCTCTCAGCCACCGAGTCCGCAAACAAAATGAAAAAACCTGTAATCGATAAAGTTGTGATGAAGTCTTGCGAGTCAATCAATACAACAAAGTAAATCTATAAAGTAACAAAGTAAATCTATAAAGTAACAAATTAAATCTATAAAGTAACAAAGTAAATCTATAAAGTAACAAAGTAAATCTATAAAGTAACAAAGTAAATCTATAAAGTAACAAAGTAAATCTGTAAAGTAACAAAGTAAATCTGTATGTAAAGTAACAAAGTAAATCTGTAAAGTAACAAAGTAAATCTGTAAAGTAACAAAGTAAATCTGTAAAGTAACAAAGTAAATCTATAAAGTAACAAAGTAAATCTATAAAGTAACAAAGTAAATCTATAAAGTAACAAAGTAAATCTATAAAGTAACAAAGTAAATCTATAAAGTAACAAAGTAAATCTGTAAAGTAACAAAGTAAATCTGTAAAGTAACAAAGTAAATCTATAGAGTAACAAAGTAAATCTATAAAGTAACAAAGTAAATCTATAAAGTAACAAAGTAAATCTATAAAGTAACAAAGTAAATCTATAAAGTAACAAAGTAAATCTATAAAGTAACAAAGTAAATCTGTAAAGTAACAAAGTAAATCTGTAAAGTAACAAAGTAAATCTGTATGTAAAATAACAAAGTAAATCTGTAAAGTAACAAAGTAAATCTGTAAAGTAACAAAGTAAATCTATAGAGTAACAAAGTAAATCTATAAAGTAACAAAGTAAATCTATAAACTAACAAAGTAAATCTATAAAGTAACAAAGTAAATCTATAAAGTAACAAAGTAAATCTATAAAGTAAATAAAGGCCTTGTAAAGTAACAAAGTAAATCTATAGAGTAACAAAGTAAATCTATAGAGTAACAAAGTAAATCTATAGAGTAACAAAGTAAATCTATAGAGTAACAAAGTAAATCTATAGAGTAACAAAGTAAATAAAGTAAGTAAAGGCCTTGTAAAGTAACAAAGTAAATCTATAGAGTAACAAAGTAAATCTATAAAGTAACAAAGTAAATCTATAAAGTACGTCAAGTTACGCGACCAAACATTATAGAAAGACCTGACCTGCGACGTCGCAATCAGTAGCTCGTTGCCACGTCACAGGTCGTGACATCGGGTCTGTGAAGTGGCAGGAGCCATTGGTCTGAATCGCCCACAGATTATGACGTCACAGGTCAGTGTTGAGGCCTTCTGTAACGATTGGTTTCGAAAGTCCCGGGTACGCTGTTCTGCCTCAACGTGGCGCCCGTGTGGAAACGGCTACTTGAGGAGGTAGCTAGGCTAAATGAATGGCGAAACAAAACTCCCATGGGAGTGTCCAAGGGTAGGCGAGAGTGGACCCATTGCACGGACGGAGTTGAAAGAGAGCTCTCACGAGCCTGTCAATAATCCATGCGCCATACCTCAAGGGACTGTTACATTAATGGCGAGTTCCCCCATGGTTAGCTTGGTATAACATATGAAGATGGCGGAGGCTCCCGGTAAACTCGGTCCTTTGCCATGTCTAGTCCATTCGTCTAGAGGCCAATTATGTCGGAAATAGCAATGCTTTATAAAGGCATTGACTTGGGTCTCTTCCAGACAGAACTGTGGTTCAGACAGGTTAGGTTTTTTTTTTACTGTTTGACGCTCAAACAGGTTTTTTTTTTAAAACTTAGAGCTCGAAGAGTCTTCGGCTCAGCTCTTTGACGATCAAACAGTTGTTTTTTTTTCAAACTTAGAGCTCGAAGAGTCTTCGGCTCAGCTCTTTGACGCTCAAACAGTTGTTTTTTTTAAACTTAGAGCTCGAAGAGACTTCGGCTCAGCTCTTTGACGCTCAAACAGTTGTTTTTTTTAAACTTAGAGCTCGAAGAGACTTCGGCTCAGCTCTCTGACGATCAAACAGTTGTTTTTTTTTAAACTTAGAGCTCGAAGAGCCTTCGGCTCAGCTCTTAGACTATCAAACAGTTGTTTTTTTTTCAAACTTAGAGCTCGAAGAGACTTCGGCTCAGCTCTTTGACGATCAAACGGTTTCGAAAGTGAAATGTAAATAGTGAAGTCGAATATTGAAATGTCTTGTTAAATATATACAATACAATTTGTTCATGATAATTTATGATAATTCATGAAAACATAATATTAACATAAACTGCTTAAAATAAAAAGTTATTTTATTTGCCCGCCATGTAGTTTAAAATACAAATTAATAATAATTATTAACCCTTAAAACGCGTGTGGTAGTTTAGCCTCTAAACATCAGAATTGTGTATGTACTCATTGTAAAACAATTCAGGGTTAATAAGGACCGCATGAATTATGAGACCAGAACAAGGGAAACTACTTACCTATAAGGTCAAAGAATTTATGTGTGCATAGTTATTTCCCTTTCATTAATGTGACTGAAAAACCCGCATGAATAATGAGACCAGAACAAGGGAAACTACTTTACTATAAGGTCAAAGAATGTATATGTGCATATTTATTTCCCTTTCATTAATGTGACTTTGAAAAACTTTTTTGAATTAACTCTTTGTCTGAGCATTTTTGTTCATGCCAACGTGTCTTTTGTTCAGGTCCATCTAGTTCACAGACAAGTTCAACTTGCCAACTTTAGTGTCGCCCAAGAACTTCCTTACGGACTAGCAGTTGTTGGCTTTTTCTTTCAGGTAAATTCTCTTCTTCCCTATTGGCTTATTTTCTTTTATTGAATTTTTAGACATTTGCATTATTCAGACAATCCTTCCTCTTTCTCGGCTCAGATGCAAAATAATTTTATTAAATGTAAAGATTAAAAATAAAAAATCCTACAAGTTAAATTTCAATAACTGTAATAGAAAAGATTTGAGAAATAATATTTCCATTTTTTTTCAATATTTATTTTAAAGTACAAGACATTTGTTTTTTTCAAAGACCTAACTTCTGTGGTGTTTTTTTTCTCTACAGATGTCAGAAAGAAATAATACCAAGTATGACCAACTCTTGAAATATTTTCACAATATTGTTAAACCAGGTAAATCTAATAATTATTATATAAAAGTGGGGATCTTCTGGCGGCTCTGAGTCCATCCAGCTCTAAAGGGTGCCTGACATTGGTTGGGGAAAAGTAAAGGCGGTTGGTCATTGTGCTGGTCACATAACACCCTCGTTAATCGAAGGCCGCAGAGAAACAGATATATATATATATATATATATATATATATATATATATATTTTATCCTCTGCCCTATATATATATATATAACAGTAGGGCTTTATATCCTTTTTTTTTTTACATTTTCTGATTGTATATTTTGTTCATTTTTTTTTTTACCCTCAACAGATACTGCAACTGAGGTTGAATCCTTCCAACTTACAGATCTACTTCCGGCGAATCTCGATTCCATGGATTACTACCGCTACTTTGGCAGCCTGACCACGCCCCCATGCTACGAGTCAGTGATCTGGACAGTGTCCACAAGCTACATTCCCATATCTGAGTCTCAGGTTTGCTCCAATATTCGAATCTATTATTTGAATGCTTTAAACGTTAAACATTGAGAGTAATCGTATTCGCAATTCTTGTTAATGTTTGCTCCGATTCTATTGTTTCACCAGATAAACTTATTCAGAAACTTGCAAAACGAGAACTTGAACAATTTTGTCAACGGGTACCGGCCAATTCAGGATTCGAATCACAGGATTGTCACCACTACTCTTCAGGACTATCCGTCGTCCGCATCTCTTACTCACATCCAGTTGCATTTTCTTTTAATATGTGTATTTATAGTAGCATTGTATATATATTAAACAATTCCCCAATTTTCTTAAATTTTTAGATACAAAGTTTTAATCTAATCCATGTTATGGAATTGTTTTATACAAATATAATAAGATGCCTGTTTGTTTTATGACCTATTTGATATCGAAGAAAATGTACCAAAAATGTATTATAACTGGATACTGTAAAACGTTTCAGATTTGAAATGATATTTATGAAAAAAACTTACAAATGAATGTAAAAGTGGCTTAACTCTCAGTGTCTTAAAGGCTGATATTAATTTACAAATAATGAAACAATGTATTCATTATTACTCCAGTGCTCTTAGTGTTTTTATTTAGAGTATAAAGGGGCATACTTGGGTGTCAATTAAGATAGTGTCATTTGGTCAGTAAAAAAACGTTGAGCTCTATATGCAAAAACAATTGTTAGTGTTTTACAGCTACGGTGAAAGGGCCTGTTACTCTTAAAGGGAGATGACCTAAGGTCAGCTTGGCTATCCTTGCATATTTTTCTTTCAAAGATATACATTTTTTTTAATACCTAAGGTTCTAATTATGTAATGGAAGATAATCCATAATACCTTACATTAAGAGAGACAATCCACACCACCTTAGAGGCGCGTAGGCTAAGTGGTAAAGCGTTTGGTCTCCGAAGTGTGGGTACTGAGTTCGAATCCTGGTGAGGAATTGGATTTTTAGTTTTAGGGATCTTTGGACGCCGTTAAGATCACCCAGCTCTTTTAGGTACCTGACATTAGTTTGGTCTTTGTACTGGCCACATGACACCCTCGTTAACCGTGGCCACAGAAACAGATGACTTTTACATCATCTGACCTATAGATCGCATGGTCTGAAAGGAGAACTTTACTTACTAAGATAAAGGACTTTAACCTACACTACTTATATAAAGGGAGATAATACACAACCAGGATTGATACAAATAGCTGTTTGTTTTTTTTTAAAGCCATCCAGACTGAATTACTGCACTATAAGAGATTTTGGGAAAACGATCAATGGCTGAGTGGTAAGCTCGTTCATCGTCTCGGTGTTCCTGGGTTCACACCCTGAACTCTCTCATCCCCCGTTGTCCTGCGGGTAGTCTGGCTAAGATGTAGATTATCTTCAACTCTGAAGGAACATCCAAAACATATATATACAGAATTTTACACTAGTCCAGATTGTATTCATCTACTTCATACTTTCTACCGTTCATATCTATTCATCCCAACACAATGTGTGCGTTTGAATGTGGACAGGACTATCTTACGTCATTCTACTGTGCATCTAAAGATTCAGCTATTAGTTTTATGAGTTCTTGACCATTTAAAGCAATGGTGGCTAAATGGTAGAGCTTAACTTTCGAACCAAGGGGTCACGAGTTTGAATCCCGGTGAACAATGTCGTTTCGTAACTACGAGGTCAGATTCTTAGAACTTGCAACTAGCTCTCATAACACTTGACATTAGTTAGGGAAAGTAAATTAGCTTGTCGTTGTACTGGCCAAATGAAACCCTCGTAAACCGTCGGTTATAGAAAGCTGTTTACGCTTCAAGGTCTGAAAGTGGAACTGTTCTTATTTGCTTTTATGCATTATACCAAACTTCAAAACATAAAAACCCAAAAGGGGTTTGCGAAACCTAGATCTATGTTTTGTAGTCTGAAATAGGTTTAAACTCATTTCCATTTGCTCTTGATTGCACTATACATTTGTTTCACTAGTATAGCGTACAAAGCCAAATCTGTGTTTTTCTGTGTTTAACTATATCTCAATGCATGCTATGTTGTTTTGTTGTTTTGTGTCTAAATAATAATAGGCCTATGTGTGGACAATGTGACTTGCTAATTCTTAACAAATAAAAAAAAATCTTGTTTGAAAGAATTGAATAAAAACTGTTGAAGATATTCGGCTCTTTTTTATTGATTCCTTAATGAAAAAACTGTAAAAACTTTTAACTTGATCCGAGAATGGAAGTAGGAGAAAAAAACATGTACAAGATTCGTACCAGACAGACAGACAGACAGACAGACAGACATAGTGAATAAACTTTGCACTACATATCGTCGAGTTCAAGCGTTCAGTGTTTCATCATGCGATGAAGTCTCCAGTGGTCGGGTAACACTTGGCCCAAGCGGCCACGAATTGACCCGCAGGCCATGGTTTGGGCATCATCTAATTAGATGGTCAACGGCGCTTGTTCACAGATATATCTTTCCTTTCTGGAACAGGAGATATCGTTAACGGGGTAATACTTTGGATGAAAGGCCGCACATTTCTCTGTTGTGTTACAAGAACTCGGCCCAGCTGTTGAGAAAGAAACACGTTTTATTGCATCACAAATACATCTCAATCAGGGCCGGCCTTAGGTCATTGGATGCCCTAGGCCAGAGGTTCTCAACCTTTTAGGCTAGGCGACCCCTTTTTACATCCCCCACTCTGCCGCGACCCCCCCCCCTTTTTCCGCATACACACACAGCAATAAAAGAATGGACAAAGCGATTCATTTTTTTTCGATGGTCTTCGGCGACCCCTGGCAAATTGTCAATCGACCCCCAAAGGGGTCGCGACCCACAGGTTGAGAGCCCCTGCCCTAGGCGAAGTGAAATAGTTGGCCCCAAACGAAAATTAAAAAAAAAATCAACTATGAAATTAAATCAATCAATTGATTAAAAACATTTCTGCATTTTGTATTGTTACGATCTTCTCTACCAGGCCTTCTGTAAACACTGTTAAACACACAACAGCGCATCTAATACAAGAACTTGACAACAAGAGCTTCAATAAACAATGTGGCGGTTTAATAACAAATACATCGACAGCCAATTCAACACAATTGGCTACATCACATTCAAATGCTTTCTTGAACTTAACAGAACTGCCTAACTAAACATTACTAGTATCTCTAGCTCGTACAGCTACATTCTCGAGTACTCACAAGGTACCACACAGTCCTTACTGCCTTGCGTTTCTGGACTCAACTGTCCTTTCTTTCTCGACCGTGAAGGCTTTCGGTCACATGACCATAACACGGGTCATATTTGCGTGTACAAGCAGTAATGTCCCTTGTTCAACAGCCGTTGACCTGTGTGATTGGCCTGAGTCGTGTGTATCAGTAGGCAGCAAAACACATTAACCCTTTCAGTCCGCCACTGGAGTTACTACAGTATCGAAATCAATCATTTTCCGTAATTATGCTCACGACTTTTTCCCTGCTAATTACCCAATTCGTTGACCATTTCTAACAAGTAAATCTAAGATATTGTTAATAACCAGTGAGTCGGTAGTTGAGCAGAGATAGAAGAACAAGAGCCTTGCTATGTTTGAAATTTGGTCCAAGTTTCGATGTTTTATCTCTAAAACATTTTTAACTATTTCTCTCCGTAATTATTTACCATATTCTGGTGGAATCAACGTTGGTATCGTCAGTTAGGAGAAAAAAGAGTTAATACTATGCGAGGCCCCCATCCAAGGCTATGAGGCTGCCCAGTATAGCAATGCCTGAGGTCGGTGATAAAACTTTTGTTCTTAGGTTAACGCGACACCTGGTACCCTAGGGCCGAAGAAAATAAAACTGTGGGGGCAGGTAGGTCCTATTTAATATTCATTTTATACCGGAATATATTCATGCAAGTTATTCACCTGAATCTGGTTCGCTTTAAAGAAACATCGATTTGATATAAACCAAGTAGTACTGTAGCAGTACGTCAGTTAAACCAAGTAGTATTGTAGCAGTACGTCAGTTAAACCAAGTAGTATTGTAGCAGTACGTCAGTTAAACCAAGTAGTATTGTAGCAGTACGTCAGTTAAACCAAGTAGTATTGTAGCAGTACGTCAGTTAACCAAGTAGTCATGTAGCAGTACGTCAGTTAACCAAGTAGTATTGTAGCAGTACGTCAGTTAACCAAGTAGTATTGTAGCAGTACGTCAGTTAAACCAAGTAGTATTGTAGCAGTACGTCAGTTAAACCAAGTAGTATTGTAGCAGTACGTCAGTTAACGAAGTAGTATTATAGCAGTACGTCAGTTAAACCAAGTATTATTATAGCAGTACGTCAGTTAAACCAAGTAGTATTGTAGCTGTACGTCAGTTAACCAAGTAGTATTGTAGCAGTACGTCAGTTAAACCAAGTATTATTATAGCAATACGTCAGTTAAACCAAGTAGTATTGTAGCAGTACGTCAGTTAACCAAGTAGTATTGTAGCAGTACGTCAGTTAAACCAAGTAGTATTGTAGCAGTACGTCAGTTAAACCAAGTAGTATTGTAGCAGTACGTCAGTTAAACCAAGTAGTATTGTAGCAGTACGTCAGTTAAACCAAGTAGTATTGTAGCAGTACGTCAGTTAAACCAAGTAGTATTGTAGCAGTACGTCAGTTAAACCAAGTAGTATTGTAGCAGTACGTCAGTTAAACCAAGTAGTATTGTAGCAGTACGTCAGTTAAACCAAGTAGTATTGTAGCAGTACGTCAGTTAAACCAAGTAGTATTGTAGCAGTAGGTCAGTTAACCAAGTAGTACTGTAGCAGTAGGTCAGTTAACCAAGTAGTACTGTAGCAGTACGTCAGTTAAACCAAGTAGTACTGTAGCAGTAAGTCAGTCAAGTTAAAGAGACTAGTCAACTAAGTAACTTTGTAGCAAGAGTCGACGGTCATGTCCAAAGTGACTATTGAAATTGAAGCTCAAGTGATCAGTTTGTAAATCAAGACAGTGTGAATTATATGTATCTATCATGTTTACAGAGATTGCATTTTTAGCGGCCCCCGAAAGGGGAAAAGACGCTCTTAGTTTTGTGCGAAATGTCTGTCCGTCTGTCCGTCTGTCCGTCCGTCCCGTTTAGATCTCGTAAACTAGAAGAGATATTGAAAATCCGATTTCACAATATTTTAGACCATTCAAAGTTCTGATGCAACGGCTACTTTTTTTTTTCCTGAAAGCGAAAATTCTAATTTTTAAAATTAATTATGCAAGCAGTTTTTTATAAGAAAAAGCTAATTAGTATGCATTATATGTTAGACCTAATTTAAGACGAATAGTAATCTTATAAACATTATTTTCTTGAACTTCTATTATAAATAGATAACACAAATGCAATTTATTTTTTTTTTTTAGGATTCGAATATGAGATTGAGCCTTTTCAAAACAATTAACGTATTTAGTTCGAACCGAGGGTGCCGGGTTCGAATCCTGGTGAAGACTGGGATTTTCAACTTCTGAGTATACCCAGCTCTAATGGGTACCTGACATTAGTTGGGGAAAAGCAAAGGCGGTTGGTCGTTGTGCTGGCTACATGACACCCTCGTTAACCGTAGGCCACAAAAACAGATGAACTTTACATCATCTGCCCTATACACCACAAACTAGTTAGGCCAAGTTCACATCTAACTTTACATTCACTTTCACGTATCCTTTGATCTGCGGGACGGTTGGGGCACTACACAAGATCTGTTAACCTTCTTTCTCCATTCTTATCTCTCATTTGTCTTTGATATAATTTCATTCGGATTTTCTTTCTGAAAATATTGAAGCCTACCTGGGTGGACCACTGGTCGTGCGGTTTGCGCGCTGGACTGTCGTTTATATTTATCGACGATCGAAGGTTCAAACCCTCCCTGCTCCCATCCCCCGTCGTCCTGCGGGAGGTTTGGACTAGGAAGTAAACTATCTTCAACTCTGAAGGATTATCCGAATTATGTAAAACATTTTACTTCGGGGGCCGATTTTGAGTTTGTGTTTCCACACAAACTGTCTTTTGTAACCTTGTTATTGTACCATTCGTCTATCTGTGTAATCATTTAATTAAACGCCATAGTGTTCATTCAGTTCGGTTATAATGTCACGTCTGCAAGTAGATTCTGTGACATGTGTCATTTAATTCGTATGTTATATAAGGAACCTGGATATCACCTACAAAGACCGCACCCCAATGGGGTAAATTAATTGGTTAATGGGCCATACGATGACCTGTCAAATAAAACGCAGACTTATATTGTATAGCCGTATCACGAGGTCTTCAGGGCTCGCAAAGACCTTCAGCATTCCAAAAAAAATTTTTTTATAAAACATAACAGTTCTAGGTTTTCAATACTATCATGCTGGTAATTCCTTCCTAAAACAAACTAATAATTCCTTTATCTCATAAAAGTTTGACATGACCTACAGTCAGAGAATATTTGAAAAGTTACGTTCAGCATTGAATTGTCATCAACCCATCTGAAGTCACAGCCTTTAACGAGGCAGTCCAGGCCGATCCAGTGAGGGACATTGGTGCCATTCATTAGGTCCAACATTAGGGCTTTCTTTTCAATAACTTTAATGGTGTACAGATTGGCACCCAAGTCTGGAAAGGAAAATAACAATTTGAGAATTATTTATTAAAACGTATTTTTAATCATCACATGGAAGGTACTGCAGAATTTTGTAAAGTATTTGTCTTTAAAAAAATCGAACAAAAATACTTGTTTCAAAACAGGTATATGATGTTTAATATTTTGTTTCATGTTTTGTTTATTATGATGTTTCATTTTCATATGATGTTTCATTTTCATATGATGTTTCATTTTCATATGATGTTTCATATGGTGTTTCGTATGTTTCATATGGTGTTTCGTATATTTCATATGGTGTTTCGTATGTTTCATATGGTGTTTCGTATGTTTTATATGGTGTTTCGTATGGTGTTTCATATGGTGTTTCATATGGTGTTTCGTATGTTTCACATGGTGTTTCGTATGGTGTTTCGTATGTTTCATATGGTGTTTCGTATGTTTCATATGGTGTTTCGTATGTTTCATATGGTGTTTCGTATGTTTCATATGGTGTTTCATATGGTGTTTCATATGTTTCATATGGTGTTTCATATGGTGTTTCATATGTTTCATATGGTGTTTCGTATGTTTCATATGGTGTTTCGTATGTTTCATATGGTGTTTCGTATGTTTCATATGGTGTTTCGTATGGTGTTTCGTATGTTTCATATGGTGTTTCGTATGTTTCATATGGTGTTATATATGATATTTCATCTGTTGTTTCGTTTGTCTCTGTATTTTGGTACATCACATATCACAAAAGTCATTAATTCTAAAAAGCGAACCAATAAAGCTTCTCAATACTGTGAAAAGGCAAAAACAAAAAAGTCTTTGCATTCGCTTTAAGATAATGTAAATTATTCGTGGTACCGTAAAGTGGCATAGAGGCGTACAGAAAAAGGTCGTCTGACGAAAATTATTTTATTAAACAACGGGAAGACGTTTACATGACAAACTCCTTATCATTACAACCAGTGATCAACATCAATGAAGAATGTCGGGTAATCGCATCGACACTATTAAGGATAAGCGTTGTAAGTTAGCTCTATAGAACTTAAAATATAAGACATAGACAATGGACCTCATTCACCAATCGTAAACAAACAATATTTTGCCACGTGGTTCTCTATATCTTCTATACAAATTACGATCTCATTTTAATACATAGTGGCTGTCACGTGACAGTTTTTTTTCGTTGTTTTATCAATAGGATCACGTGACTAAATGTTGTTTGTTTACGATTGGTGAATGAGGTCCATTACACGTTCTGCATTGTTTACCTTTGCATGAGGTTTTGGCATCGTCATAACTTGCTTCCGTTGTTGATACCCACACGCACGCGCCAACGCTGTCAGCAGTTCTCAAACTGAAATTCGCGACACTTTGATTGCAGTACAATGTGACTGATTTGACATAGAAGTTCTGAGGTGCTGGCTGGATGGGAACCTTCAACGGCAAGCACTGACCTAATTTATGGAATAAAATGATATTTTAAATACGTCTGTTTACATAATTCACACAACCAGCTCCAACTGACCCATAAGGCAATGTCTACAATAGGGAAGAATAGGATGAGTGCAGTATTTGACGTGGCCACGTAAACCCATTTACGGCCTGCATATTTTGCCACATCCGATGCAGACAAAGCCGTCGTCATACGCAGACATTTAGTAGCCTTTATTTTTACCTTCACCTTTAACTATCCCTTAGTCTGTTGGACCGTTGGGGCACCATGCAAGATTTGTTGTCCGTCTTTATCCATTCCTATCTGTCTTTTGCCTTAGATAGAACCTCTTTCAATGGCAGGCCCGTTTATTCTTTTATGTTGTCTTCCCATCGCTTTCTTTGACTGCCTCTTCTTCTTTATCCTGGTACTTTTCCCAGAAGGAAGGTCTTTGCGAGCCCCAAAGACCCTGTAATATGGCCATATATTTTTAACTTGCGTTTTTTTCTTACAATTGTTAGCAGGTCACCATGGGGTCCAATCGCTGTAGTAACACTGTCTCAAATCTCTTGGTTTGTGAAGCGGTCTTTAAATGTGATACCTAGGATCCTTCTGTAGCATCTCAATTCCATTGCTAGGATCCTCCTCTCTAGCTCTACCGTCAGCGTCAATGACTCGCCTATATAGGAGCCGACATAAATACGAAACTATTTTATAGGCGCCGAAATAAATACGAAACTATTTTAGTTAGGAAACTTTCTTAGTACATTTCTTACTTGCGCTCAGCACTATCAGGGTCAGTTTTACGTTCAAAGGTCACAAAGACCTTTTAGTGCTGACCCAGCTCTAATGGGTTCCTGACATAAGTTGAGAAAAGTAAGCCGGTTGGTCGTTGTGCTGGTCACATGACACCCTCGTTAACTGTAGGCCATAGAAACAGATGATCTTTACATCATATGCCCTATAGATCGCATGGTCTGAAGGGGGAACTTTGCAACTTTACTGTCGTTTGAGGGCGCGGTGGCTGAGTGGTTAAGCGCTTGGCTTCCGATCCTGGGATCCTGGGATCGAATCTCGGTGAAGACTGAATTTCGGGATTTTTAGGCGTTCTGAGTCCACCTAACTCTAATGGGTACCTGAATTTAGTTGGGGAAAGTAAAGGAGGTTGGTCATTGTGCTGGCCACATGACACCCTGCTCGTTAACTGTTGTCCAAAGAATCGAATGACCTTAGCACCATTTGCCCTCTAGATCGCAAGGTCTGAAAGGGGAACATTACTTTATTTACTTTACTGTCCGTCGTAGAAAGATGAACTTTGCCCCTCGAATTTAAAGCGCCATTTGGTTTTCCGTCACTAAAGTCTGTGATTAGCTCAAGATTCACTTGATACGTTTATAAAATAAAAAGTTTCTTTTTTTTATTTAGACTTTACTTTTAGAAAGTATCGTTCAAAATTATGGAGCGAGAAAAGGATTAACCTATTCCGGTATGGAGCCATATAGATATCAGAAGGACTAGTTACGGGCCGCATCTACTCAATAAAAAAAAAACATGGTGGTCCATAGCAGCCCAGCCTCCGTTCATTCTGCACCGCAGACGGACGTTTGAAATGAGCGGATTAAGCCCTCGGGCTGTAAGTTGAGCCTCAGCAAAGTAACCTCTGCCAGTATATTTACCTAGAGTACATACCTAGAGTGCATACATTTGACGAGGTATTGAATACGAAACAGTTGCAGGTATCCTCATCATCTAGACATCGCCTGGCACAAGAAACTACGGACGAAGTGGACACTACTAGACCAGTCGGTGAGATATTGTAGGCTACAGTTCCTTTCTGCAACGTAAACTGTACAGACACGTTTCTCTTGGCGTTTATGTCTGAAACGATAAACATTCAACTTTTTAAGTTTAAACTTTTAAGTCATATCGACAACTTAATTAGATTTAAGTGATTTAAGTTGAAATCAAGACTCATCTCATTCTTGTAAGACACGTGGATAGCGTCTTTAACTTAGAACAGCGGTTCTCAACCTTTTATGCTCGGCGACCCCTTTTTACGACCCCCCCCCCACTCTTCCGCGACCCCCTCCCCCCACAAACACATTTAGCAATAGAAGCATAGACAATAACAGTCCATATTTTCGATGGTCTCAGGCGACCCCTGGCAAATCGTCAATCGACCCCCAATGGGGTCGCGATCCACAGGTTGAAAACCCCTGACTTAGAACAAATCATCACAACTATTTCTCTAAGTTTCCTTATAAGAAATTCGAAACTAAATTGCATTAGACTTTGTATGGTAAGATATAAATGCTATTTGTAATTGTGAATTTAATGCGTATTTCATTTAGGCGTTTGTCTTCAGTAGTTTAATTTAATAGCGGATTTCTTGTGTATAGATGAAAGAACTTGAATTCAAAATAAATAAAGCACATAACAAATGCGAGAATAAAATCTCAAGCATTTTAATTAATTCAATGAGAATATCAAACCCGAGAGAATTTCAGTTTTGAAATGAAATCTATATTATAAGCTCAAGGGCTCTGATTGATTGACTGATTCACTGACTGGCTTGCTTCTTATTAATTTTCCCAATTACTTTTGATGAAAAAATACGAAAATGTAGCCTCTTATTATTTACCGTGTACCTAGGAGAACTAAGCACCTTTTATGATTGAAACCGCAGCGGTTAAATTTACCAAAAACAATTCTTTATTCGCTAGATCCAACTTGTTTTTGTTTTTTTAATCCGACATTTTGAAAAGTACAAGATTAGTCTTCCATTGACTTTTTGTGCGTAATTTCCAGAAATAATAGAAACACTCGTCTAGTAAAGTTGGCAGATCAGACTTAGATCTGAGGGTCAGTGATTCATAGATTTATAAATCCAAACTATTAATATAAATAAACGAATCAAGTGAGTCTGTGAAGAAATGTAACTCGCTAGCCGGCTCTCTACTTTTCACCAAGAACTAATTAAAATCTAGATTCATCTCCAGGGCAAATTATGACATCGCAAGGGGTTTCTATTTGAGTCCTTTATGTCACAAAAACAACTTAGATTTGTTCCAATCTTTATATTGAGCAAAGCTTCTAGTAGATAGTTTTGTATTACGCCGTTGTGGATATGGGTCACCCCAAAGGGCGAGACTTAGATAAATGGAGACCGTATGTGAAGTGAATTTGGTTGGCCCCAAATGAAATAAAATATAATAAAGAAAACAGCGAACAAAAAATTAAAAGCATGCAATTTATTTAAAACGTGTGCACTCCAGCAATAACGTAGAGGAAAAGTTTCGCTTTTTCTTCTCTTTATAAAAAAAAATGTTTAATAAGAGTCCCCCGTGAGGCCTTGCCTCCTTGGCGGATGCCTGGTTTGCCTATGGCTAAGGCCGGCCCCTCGCAATGTTTACTCTCGAATGCGACATTATTATTTAAAGCCAAGTACATCCTTATTACACTGAGAGCACGAGATGAGATCATTACCTACACAAGTGAGAAGCATCCACAGTGCAATTCGTACATCCATTGCAAGAGTAGGATAATCGAATGATATTTATTTAATATCTATAGTGGTTTGGCAATACGTAGAAAAAAATATGATAATATAGTGCATGCGCTCTGTATTATACCAAAACAATAAAACAATGCTGATATCTCCACAATTACAATACTCAGAATTGGTTATAAATCGCATGAATTGAAAGAGACTTTCGTTTTATGTGGCAATTCACTGAAATGTTGAAGTTTATGTTTTTCATTTACCAATAAACCCAGACTTGTGTAAATAGAATTAATCCTGTATTTTTGATGTCGCGCGTGGATTAAGCGATAAGGAGCTGCCTAAATAGGGCCTGTTTGGCTGGACTTATCGCTAACCTTAAGCTTCTCACACCTTTTATCACATTTTTAGCGCCCCTGAAAGGAGAAAAGTCGCTATTAGTTTTGTGTTTGTGTGTCCGTCCGTCCGTCCGTCACGTTTAAATCGCGAAAACTAGAAAAGATATTGAAAAACGATAGCAAGATATTTTAGCCAAAATGTTGAGAAGTCTCATTAACGATAATTGGTTGTGTTTTGTTTTGTTTTCAAATGAAAAACAGCGTAAAATGATCTTTAAATTTTATTTAAAAAAAAAAACAAGATTGCTTGAATTTTCCCGACATAGATCCGGTGAGAGGGCCGCCGCTTCTGACTTTGTGTGATAACACACACTCTCTGTGTAACCATTTAAAAAAACATTTACAAATTTTTAAAAGTGAGATGGTGTTAAAATTTGAAGCATTACGATGTCTGTAGACTAGATGCACTATGTAAAACATTGTGTTATTTCCTGTACATTTTAAAGATTACAAAAGCGATGCTTAATCTCGCTTTCATTGGAGTAAACTATATTTGGTTCCAACAGGATCAAGGTGAAGGTGAGATTATGTCGTGGTGACCTGGACCACTTCTGATTCTGTATGACTCCGGTGTTTGGGTATTAACTCTAAGACTCTTAAATCCAATGCATCTCTGAAGCCGCTGGTGGTGTGTTGCTAGGCAACGGCCCGTCAGCCATCTGAGGTTTAAAAGATTACACCTAGACCAAGTTATCGGACGTTAGGCTTTATCCTATTTACATCGGTTATCTCCCGTACTACACAACAATTCCATTGAAAGTGATACCGATGCTGACTTGAGTGTTACCCCCAGAGTCATGTCAAAACATTGGAGACGTGGTGGTCCTGAGTTCAAATCCTGGTGAAGACTGGGATTTTCAGTTTCGGGGTTTTTAAGGGCGCCTCTGAGTCCATCCAGCTCTAATGGGTACCTGAAATTAGTTGGGGAAAGTAAAAGCGGTTGGTTGTTGTGTTGGCCACATGACACCCTCGTTAACCGTGGGCTACAGAATTAGATGCCCTTTAGATCGCTAGGACTGAAAGGGAAACTTTATTTTTACTTTATGTCAAAACCTTTTCAAAGATACACTTTGTTAAGTCGGTAGTATTCATGCAATACAAAATATTGTCTAAGTCCTTGGTTAAAGAAACACATTTTAAAAAGTCGATAAATTTAATAACAAGAAACCTATTTCGAAAGGTTCAGGGAACAGCACCAGGCAAAAGTAGAAGAGGCAGACAGAGAAAGCGATTGGAAGAGATAAAATAATGGACGGGCCTGTCGTTGGAAGACATTCTTATCCTAGGCAAAATGAAAGAAAGGAATGGAGAAAGACGGTCAACAGATCTTGTGTGATGTCCCAACTGTCCAACAGAGTTATTGATAGATGAATATGAAGGTGGCGCGAAAAAAAAACAATTAATGTTCCAATAGCTGTCGCCATTTGTAAACCTCCACGCACTAAGGCTTCTTCCAGGTACCAGGCAGTGTTCGTCAGAATTCGGTCCCTAGTGCTGCCTTTATGTGTGTATCTTATATTATATAATATAGACGTTACTTCAAAAAAAAAAAGAAGATGATTACGTCCTACGCGTCATGCATTCAGTCATGCATATTAACCAATGACTTAAATTCTGCCAAGTCACTGGTTTTCCTGGCTAGCTCAGGCAACCCATTCCATGCTCTAATAGCACTAGGGAAGAAGGAGTATTTGTACAAATTTGTCCTAGCATATGGGACGAGGAATGTGCCTTTGTCTTTGTGTCTTACTGAGTATTTTATTAGATTTTGTTTTTGTATGTGAAGATTATGGTTCAGTGTTTTATGTATAATTGCTACTTTACTTTTGAGCCTTCTGTCCTGAAGGCTTTCTAAATTTAGTGGTTTTAAATGTTTTGTAATTACTTAAGGGAGGTAACTCGACGATATAGATGTTTACTAATATGGAGACATCACATATACATAGAACAACGTCTGTCTAGAGCACAGCATCTTCATAAGTTCTAAACATGGGCGGAACTTTGCTCTCTTCTTTCTAATGTCGACATCTTTCTCAGTCTAGCCTCTAACAGTGCGCACCTTCTCAGTCTAGTCTCTAACAGTGCGCACCTTCTCAGTCTAGTCTCTAACAGTGCGCACCTTCTCAGTCTAGCCTCTAACAGTGCGCACCTTCTCAGTCTAGTTTCTAACAGTGGGCACCTTCTCAGTCTAGTCTCTAACAGTGGGCACCTTCTCAGTCTAGTCTCTAACAGTGCGCACCTTCTCAGTCTAGTCTCTAACAGTGGGCACCTTCTCAGTCTAGTCTCTAACAGTGCGCACCTTCTCAGTCTAGTCTCTAACAGTGCGCACCTTCTCAGTCTAGTCTCTAACAGTGCGCACCTTCTCAGTCTAGTCTCTAACAGTGGGCACCTTCTCAGTCTAGTCTCTAACAGTGCGCACCTTCTCAGTCTAGTCTCTAACAGTGCGCACCTTCTCAGTCTAGTCTCTAACAGTGGGCACCTTCTCAGTCTAGTCTCTAACAGTGCACACCTTCTCAGTCTAGTCTCTAACAGTGGGCACCTTCTCAGTCTAGTCTCTAACAGTGCGCACCTTCTCAGTCTAGTCTCCAACAGTTGGCACCTTCTCAGTCTAGTCTCTAACAGTGCGCACCTTCTCAGTCTAGTCTCTAACAGTGGGCACCTTCTCAGTCTAGCCTCTAACAGTGCGCACCTTCTCAGTCTAGTCTCTAACAGTGGGCACCTTCTCAGTCTAGTCTCAACAGTGCGCACCTTCTCAGTCTAGTCTCTAACAGTGGGCACCTTCTCAGTCTAGTCTCTAACAGTGCGCACCTTCTCAGTCTAGCCTCTAACAGTGCGCACCTTCTCAGTCTAGCCTCTAACAGTGCGCACCTTCTCAGTCTAGTCTCTAACAGCGCGCACCTTCTCAGTCTAGCCTCTAACAGTGCTCACCTTCTCAGTCTAGTCTCTAACAGTGCGCACCTTCTCAGTCTAGTCTCTAACAGTGCGCACCTTCTCAGTCTAGTCTCTAACTGTGCGCATCTTCTCAGTCTAGTCTCTAACAGTGCGCACCTTCTGCACTATCTTATATCTTATCTTATATAATACAGACGTTACTTCAAAAAAAGAAGATGATTACGTCCTACTCGTCATGCATTCAGTCATGCATATTAACCAATGACCTAAATTCTGCTAAGTCACTGGTTTTCCAGGCTAGCTAAGGCAACCCATTCCATGCTCTAATAGCACTAGGGAAGATGGAGCATTTGTACACTAGCTTGTGAGGCGGAGTACATGGCAGGGTTCTAACAGTAGGTAAAATTCTAGGCCTCGTGGTAGTATTACAAAAAACTATGAAGGAGAGCGGTAGACTAAGAAAGAAAAATTGGCGCGATCCACATGGACCCAACGGATGGAATTTGCCTGGAACTCAGTGCATCAACATTTGACGGGATCACAGCTAGAAGTGGTTTACTTGTTCGTATGAAAACATTCTAGGCATAGCCGTTTAGATTTTTTTTTGGTAACATAATAGATGATGTCATAATACACACACACATACACACACACACACACACACACAAAATATGTCTGTAAAGGAAGACAAGTGTTGCCGGAAACATTATGAGTCTTGTCCCCTTTGTTTTCTCTCTGTCAGACGTACACAGACGTGTGAAGTGAGCAACGGCAGGGCCGAGTACTCACCATCACCGACTTCCTGGCTCAGGATATGTTTTGGGTGCAACTTGGAAAAGGTCTTCTTAAAGCGGTATTACTTTTTTTATAAGGTGGGTAGGGTGAGGATTCTAATGAGGGTGAAAGGGGGTGGGTAGGGGGCGTGAAACTCGAGAGATTCCTTTAAAATCCTGTTTGCTTTTCTTTTTAGTTTACAGATGACTTTAGTCAGAGGCGGAGTCAGTAAAAGTTACACATTTTCATTACTGGTGCCCTAATGGACCTCATTCACCAATCGTAAACAAACAACATTTTGCCACGTGGTTCTCTATATGTTCTATACAAGTTACGCAAATCCGTAAAGGCTGTCAGGTGATACGTAATTTTCATTCTTTTATCGATATTGTCACGTGGCTAAATGTTGTTTGTTTACGATTGGGGAACGAGGACCATGGCGTTATTTATGTGTGTTTATGTGTGTGTGTGTGTGTGTGTTTCTATGGTGACGGTGGGAAGAGGTTAGCGATTGGTTGTGAATGGTTCAACATAGGTGGCGTTGTCGTCACTCTTAAGATAGGGAAGAGGACTACAGAGCATAAGACTGAAAGGTTATGTTATCGTAGTGAGTTTGATATTGTTAAAGAAATTATTATTAAAGTCTACCACATTTATTTATACAAGGTCAGTAGTCGTCATCGAGAAGTACATAGAAGTCTAATCCATAAAGCGCTGGTTATGAGTGTGTGTGTGTGTATGTGTTTCGTGTGTGAATTTTGTTCGTATTTGCATATCTATATTGTTTTTGTTACAGTAGTTACGCTGGGGGGGGGGGGTCAATTGTAGTCAAACTGAATTTCCATTTGATTGGACCAATAAAAATTATCTTATCTTGATCTTATCTTTATCTGATCACAAGTTGATTTTGTATATCTTATAACCACACGCATTCCATAACACATGGTTTTGTAAATTTAATCTTTAAAATTCTTGTGGTTCCCCGTGGAGCAAAGAGACGCAACAGTACTTCGTTATTCGAAGATGTTGTGGGCATTTCTTCCCAGTTGGGCCCATGTCATGGGCGTAGATAGGAATTTGCCATCATTTCGAGGCCCGGGGGGGGGATCTTGACCTTTTTCGGGGCCACTGCATTTTACGTAATATTTAATGTAAAAAAAAAACACTTATTCGGGGGCCCCCCCTCAAATAAGGGCCCATGGGGGTTCTCAAATTCTCCCCCCTCCTCCCCCCCCTAGCTACGCCACTGGTCCGTGTCCATCCTATCTATCTTGTTTTCTTGGTCTACTGATCTCCTCCAGGTTTTCTTTGGTCCCCCCATTCTTTCTCATACCGCCTGGGTTCCAGTCCAGGCACTGTTTTTGTAATAGTTTCTGTGGTTCTCAGCTTCGCCTATCCAACCGTGACCTCCGTGACCCCTACGTCGAAGGCGCCGATCCAACCCAGCCCCATCTACATCTTTTCTTTGATTTCTTGCTTCATTGATGCTTGCTGGGTTGTTTCCCACAGACTCTAGTTAGATATTTTGGTTAGCCATCTGGCACTGTTAAGGCGCTTCCGCGGTGTCTAATGCAAATAAGCCAAATGTAGGTCACATATAACGAAATCCAATAACACCGGCGAAATGCCGAACAGTCAATAGAAGCCAGTCGTCGCTGATACTGAATGTCGAACAAGTTTAACAGCAATGAATTATGAAGGGAACCATCGAATGTCAGCTAACTTTCTATGTTCAGATAATAACATGCCGAATTAAATATTTTTTAGTGGCTACCGAAAGGGGAATAGACGCAATTAGTTTTGTGTGGTCTGTCTGTCCGTCCGTCCGTCCGGTTAGATCTCGTAAACTAGAAAAGATGTTGAAAATTCGACATCATGATGTTTCAGGCCTTTACAAAGTTCTGATGCAGCGGCTACTTTTTTCTTTTCTGAAAGGAAAAAAAATCTAATTTTAGTAAGGGAGATGAATATATACCATATTTTAACACATTTATACAAACAGTTTTAAATTTTTTTGAGCAAAAAAAAATTTTTGTTTGTACAAATGTATTGCCAAGCTAAGTAAGTTCTGTCATACACAGAAACAATCTATTTAATATGCATATAAGTGGAAAATAATTTAAAACAACAATTGTCAGGACTGAGTTCTGGTCAGCCTGGGTCTCCTGTTAGCTGTATGGGAGTAGGAGGGCAATTCAGGATGATAACTTCAAAACTGTTATTGTTTTGGATTGTTTTACTTTTAGATGTTTTTTTGAATGGAATGTAACTCATAATAAAGCTGTGTGGTTTTGTTCCTAGTCCAGGACAGTTGGACTTTTGGTTATAGATAGAGTTGAAGTGTAGACTCTAATTATTATCTGTGTAGTCATTATTCAGTCTATGGGATATTGAGCTGTTATATTTTAATTGATACTGGATAATTCAATTGTCTGAACTGAGCCTGTAGTATATTACAGCGTACATAAAAAACGTGTTATTATTTTTAACAAAATCTTTTTTTTTTCTTGAGGCTTTAAATAAGAGATTGACCCTTTACAAAACAATGAGATCAATTAGATAATCATTATAAGACATCAGTTAGGCCAGGTTCACATCTAACTTCCCCTTCACTTTCACCTATACCTTGGTGTACTGGACCATTGGGGCATCACAAAAGATCGGTAAACATTCTTTCTCTATTCTTTTCTGTCATTTGCCTTTGATAGGATTTCATTCGGACATTCTGTCTGAAAATTTTGAAACCTGCCTTTTTACCTGCATGGGTGGACCACTTCGGGGGCCGATTTTGAGTTTGTGTTTCCACACAAACTGTCTTTGTAACTTTGTTATTATTGATTTCATCCACGCATTTATAAAGTTAGTGTTCGAACTCAAGTTTAACAACAGAGGCGTCTTAAGTGGGGCAACCGCTCCAGGGCGGCCCCGCGATAGATTTTTCTTGTCACCTTCAGCTTTAGAAACAAGATCAGTTCCCAGAAACTAGGACTTCTAACTCAATATTTTGGAAGCTTTTCCCCGCATCTATTTGTAACCAATTACTATGCAAGCTCTCAACAGTTTTGAAATACCGTATGGCCACTATGGCCAATTCGTACGTATATCCTCTTTGAATGCCCCTTCCCTAATCTACCTTAGGCAGACCCTACTTCCACTACAGCCCAACATAACCAAACACCCTGTACGGCAGTGCTGAACAACTGAAGAGAACAGCACACTATTTTTTCCTTGGCACAGTCTGCAAAAGAGCTGACAGCTCAGCAGCAATAAGGCTGGCTAGAAGAAGAAGAAACATGTAAGATGCTATACAAATAAAAGGCCTACAGCGTTAGAGGTGGACGAACCTGTTATCATGATGTGGTGCGCCAAAGGTAGCCTACACTTACGGCTCCCGGACGCCGGCCCACGCAAGACTATCACCCGGTGCCCCGCGTACCGATAAGGGCCGCCTCTTTTGGCAAGAGCTGGTTATTGCCAGGATGTGAACCTACATGATTGTTTTAATTAATGATATCTACACATCGACACATACGACACATTGACACATACGAAACAATCGTTTTTCTTTTTTCTTTCGCATCTTCAAACGCAAATCATGTTTTAACTCTTTCTCTCCGTAATTATTTACCAGATTCTGGTGGAATCAACGTTGGTATCGTCAGTTAGGAGAGAAAGAGTTTTTGGGAATTTTTGTATATTTTGTGGATTATATTAATGTTAAAGCGTATTCAAAATACCATCATGTTTATACTTCCTCCCAAAAGTACTCCACTTTTCAGATTTCTCACCCAGAAGAGTATCCTGTATCTCACACCTACAGACAGCATTTCTAAAAAAAAAAAACAATATGCCCCCTCAGATCACACGCACTTGCCCTCCATCCACAACAATAGCAGACGATAAAAAATGACCTACACACACACAGACAAACTCCAAACATTACGCCACCAACATCTATAAGCAAGTCTATAAGCAAGTGTAACTGACACGAATTTAACTTTTTGAGTGTTCTGAAGTGTCAACCTCTTCATGACGTCTGCGCTACAAAGGGAAGTGACTCTATATAAAGGCAGCTCGCGTCTGCTTGTATACAAACACCAACAACTCAGATCAACACCACAAGGGCCAAGGAGAAGATAACCCACAAACAGAAAAAAAAATGAAACAACAAACTGTTCTTCTCACTGCTTTGGTATTCACCATTATGGTAAGCGTTAGATAACTTTCTTTAACAAAAGAAACTCTAACTTATTAGTATAAGACAATACAGTTCTAGATCTGGATAACGAAAGATAGCACGCCTTTCCATTAATCTAATTGTCAGTAAAATAAAATTAAACAATTCTGTAGGCCTAGTAACAGGCCCGGTCTTAGATAATTGGTGTCGCCGGGCGAAGTGAAATTGGTGGCCACAGATGAAATAGAAAAATAAAAATAAACAGAGAAAGCAAAAAAAGTACGCAATTTATTTTAAGACACTAAAAGTAGCATTGGACACAAGTTTTAATAATTTCGTATCTAAAATAATTGTTACGAGTCCTGTGCGAGACCCCCACCAATGAGAGGCCTTAGTCAGATGCCTATGCCTAGTTTGCCTATGCCTAAGGCTGACCATGCAAGTAAAGACAGATATGTGATTATTACAAATCTATTGAAACAATAATAGTATTACAATTTTTAATGTGTATACACTGTACACATGCTTATAGCACTGTACTCTACAGACTGTAATATTGATTATTATAAAGTTTTCCCTTTCCCGTGCGTTCTATGGGGCGGATGATGTTTATGTCATCTGTTTCTATGGCCAACGGTTAATGAACCGCGTGTCGCGTGACCAGCACATTTCAACGGAGAACCGCCTTTACTTTCAGGTTTTAAGTCAGGTACCCATTAGAGTTGGGGCACCCTAAAAATCCAAAAATTCAAAATCTCAGTCCTCACCAAGATTCGAACCCAGGACCCCAGGTTCGATAGCCAAGCGCTTAACCACTCAGCCACCGCGATTAGTATGATACACAGGAACTAGCATAAACACAAAACCTTAGCTTGAACAGGATATGTTTTTACAAAGCTTATATCAGCTCACTCTGTCTGTCTGTCTGTCTGTCTGTCTGTCTTGTAAAAAATCTGTACACCTGTTTTCTTCCACACCCACTCTCGGATAGCGTGGAAACGTCGCACAATTATTCATTGGCATAGACAAGACATGGATCAATTTAAAAAGCAACCAATTAGACAATTAATTACTGGTAATGCATTATTTTGTTTCATACCAACAAGAGAAACTAATCCTTCAGTATTCACATTTATGGCTAAATCTGTTGGGTTTGGTCCCCTTAAATAATTGTCAACGCTATTTCTCCCTATTGCTTTCCCCAATCAAGTTGATACTTTAAACAATTATCTATCGTGCCTAACAAAACATGAATCGATAAACGAAAATACTCATTAAGTCAATTAATTAACGGTCATGGATTATTTTGTTTCAAATCAAATAAGGGAAATAACTTCAATATTGGTAGACAGTTTCAGAGTTCTTCCCCTTTAGATAAGCCTTTTTTTTTTTTTTTTTAAAGTTTTTTGATTCTTTTTGCTTGTTGTTATTTAGTGGTAAGCATTCCAACAACTAACTGATTTAGTACAATGTAAATTGCATTGCATATCGGAATACTTTTTGGCCTCTATATTTTACAATAAACGTATACTTACAAACGGGCTGAGTCTCTGTAAAGATAATCTTCCCTAAAGAGCCCCAAAACAGTTTAATTAAATGATTATTATGTCAAATATAGTTCATAAATTATAAATTGTAAAATTTATTCGTATCTATTGACCTTTAAGTATTTTTAAAATTTTTAAATCTTTTTTAAACGTTTAAATTTCACGTTTTAAATGAGACTTAAGGAAAACGGTAAGTTTTTATGACTTAATATAATCAAATTGCGTCCCTTTGTGCGCATTTTTGTTTTCAAAACGGTTAAAATGTGCAGGAGCTTCAAGTGGTGCGATGTAGATCTATGTGGTGGGGCTGCATGATCGTATGGCATGCGCTCTGGACTGTCGTCTCGATTTCCCCCGTTTCAAACCATGCCTACCACTATCCCCCCACTCCCACTGTCGTGTGGAAAGGGCGGTTCCCGGTCACTTCATCCCCGGTCACTTCATCCCCGGTCACTTCATCCCCGGTCATTTCATCCCCGGTCACTTCATCCCCGGTCACTTCATCCCCGGTCATTTCATCCCCAATTAAATATTTTATATATAAATATGATTATGTAGAATGCTTTCTTTTTTACATTTTATGACATATTACTAATGTGACAGGTGGGGAAATGTGACGTGTGTTTGGCACGTTTTATGTCTAGGGGATGATTATTTTTAATGCTATCACACCCCCACTTATCAGCATATGAATCGGGAGCAGACACGCAACTAGACAAAGCAATGAAAGATAGATACAAAAGTTAAAAATGAAGAATATTTATTTACATAAATATACATATAAGAATAAAAAGGGGGAGGGTTTGCATCTATCTCTAGTATATTCTATGTTTAATCATCACTCTTGCACCTAATAAGAGTATGTCACTTTGTCCTCTGACTTAGCTGGTTGTCCTGTTGATGTCGCAGCTGGCTGGGTCCTGGCTTGAGGTTCTGCAGCTGGAGGTGGCGCTCTAGCGGATAGAGGGACGCCGGCGATATAGTTCTTGTGGAGTCTCAGTCCCAAGTTCTAGTATCTGTAGTGGGCACAGTATGGCGGGTGGCCGGATACCGTGGGCACAAGGTTCCTGCGGGCAGAGCTGATCTGCCGTGGGCAGTGTAGGTAACAGGATATGTCCAGTGAGTTGCAGAGGGTTGGCGTAGCTATGACGTCTCACACAGATCTGGTCTATAGGGACGTCGCACCTAATAGCTTGACAGGTGGGCTGTCGAATAGGCGGGCAATGCCGATAGCGCCAAGTAGTAGTGTTGAGTAGATCTCAGTAGGCAAATGCAGCGCTGAATAGCACTAAGCACATAGATAGGCCAGTAGGCAAATAGGTGATTCTTGATAGCAACTAGGCAAGTGCAGCGCTGATTAGCACTAAGCACATGGATAGGCCAGTAGGCAAATAGGCAATAGGTGATTCTTGATAGCAAATACAGTGCTGAATAGCACTAAGCACCTAAATAGGCAGGTCAGTGAGCTAGCGCAGTGCTGAATAGCACTGAGCACAAAGGCAAATAGGCAGGTAAGTAATCCGATAAATAGGCAGACACCTGAGGGAGGCACCAGGTATTCCTCTAGGAGAGAGAATAAGTGATATAGTCCAGACTCGATAGCTCAGCTCGAATGAGGAAGAGAGGGTGATTTGAGTTGGTTTACTATATATATATGCCTGAAAAGTGTGGGCGGACACCGGAAATGTCCTAGGCTAAGAATTATCTTACACGTGGGTGAAATCCGACAAGAGCCGCACCTTGGAGTATCACGCGGTGTGTTGACCAGGGTAATCTCTTAGATCAAAGAGAGACGTGAGAAAAGGGGGGGGGGGAGGATTAGCTTGCATTCAAACCAAGGTGGTGTCAACCGCGGCTGTCAGACATCCTGTCGATAAGATCAAGGTCTGAGCGTATCTTTGCCCCGGTCAAGGGAAGATAAATGAAAGGACTGGCCTAATTTTCTCCAAGGTGGTGGACTAAGTCTAGCCTGGTAGAGAGGAAAAGGTGTGGCGGGTGAATGATTTAGGGGTTGGATGGGGAAATAATTAAAATAAAATAAATAAATAATGAAAAATAATAATTAATGCTGTGATAAATTTGAGTGACTCTGACAGCGAGTTTTTGACTTGTCACAACTAATGCGTTTATAGTGTTTCCTCTTCCACTTTGTATTCTTAATGAGAAATCTAATATTATATGGTAAATCTGGATGTGTACTTATCTATAACGTAATGATCAAAGGCCAAGGTGTAGTGCAAGTAGTGGGGATCTTTTGATAGATAGAAGTGCGATTAGAATAATTATGACCGTGCCGCTGATAACTTATCATCAAAGGCCAAAGTGTGGTGCAAGTAGTGGAAATCTTTTGAAAGATAGAAGTGCGATTAGAATAATTATGACCTTGCCGCTGATAGCTTATCATCAAAGGCCAATGTGTGGTGCAAGTAGTGGAAATCTTTTGAGAGATAGAAGTGCGATTACAATAATTATGACCGTGCCGCTGATAACTTATCATCAAAGTCCAAGCTGTGGTGAAAGTACGACCATGTTTCACTTTATTTGATTTTTCAATCGCTCTTTCTTGAAAATGGGCGAGTCATTTTTAGCCTTGTAATAAGGTTTTATTTTTTTCTAATTAAGGCGGACTTCCTTATAAACATTAAAGTTACAAATTGTGTTATAGGACTTTATTACTATCGATATTTCATTTCTACACGTATATGTAAGTATGTATTTTGTTTATTGATATTCATTCTACATATTGAAACTGGTTGGGGGGCCTCTAGTGTTGTGAACATACCCGTCATGATGAGGTTCCTATAGCCTTAAAATTAATTGGAAATAATCTTGCATGTATATTTAGGGTGTCACTCCCTATCTCTTTCTCTCTCTCTGTCATTTAAATAAAAAAGGAATACATTAAATATTGCTCATTTAATGCTTTTTAAAATTACAATTTGTTAGATAAAATTATCAGGTGATGAAAATATCAGGGGATGAAGTGACAGGGGGATGAAGTGACCAGGGGATGAAATGACCGGGGGATGAAGTGACCGGGGGATGAAGTGACCGGCGGATGAAGTGACCAGGGGATGAAATGACCAGGGGATGAAATGACCGGGGATGAAGTGACCGGGGATGAAATGACCGGGGATGAAGTGACCGGGGATGAAGTGACCGGGGATGAAGTGACCGGGGATGAAGTGACCGGTCACCGGAAAGGGCTTGGAGGTAATGATCTTTAAATCATAGGCAAGTGCGTGTGATCTGTTACAGTTTATTTCAAGTTTAATTTATTTAGAGTTAAATACGCCCAACATCGGTTTGGGGCTACACTGCAAATAACTAGGTAGACTGTTATGAGTCTGTTTGAGTATCTCATCCATTCTCATTAACCCTAATCCCACATCGTAATCGCGTATATATTAATTTACGTCAATTTGTAGACTTTTTATATATTAATTTACGACAGTTTGTAGGCTTTTTATATATTAATTTACGTCAATTTGTAGACTTTTTATATATTAATTTACGACAGTTTGTAGGCTTTTTATATATTAATTTACGTCAATTTGTAGACTTTTTATATATTAATTTACGTCAATTTGTAGACTTTTTATATATTAATTTACGTCAATTTGTAGGCTTTTTATATATTAATTTACGTCAATTTGTAGACTTTTTATATATTAATTTACGTCAATTTGTAGACTTTTTATATATTAATTTACGTCAATTTGTAGACTTTTTATATATTAATTTACGTCAATTTGTAGGCTTTTTATATATTAATTTACGTCAATTTGTAGACTTTTTATATATTAATTTACGACAGTTTGTAGGCTTTTTATATATTAATTTACGTCAATTTGTAGACTTTTTATATATTAATTTACGTCAATTTGTAGACTTTTTATATATTAATTTACGTCAATTTGTAGGCTTTTTATATATTAATTTATGACAATTTGTAGACTTTTTATATATTAATTTATGACAATTTGTAGACTTTTTATATATTAATTTACGTCAATTAGTAGACTTTTTATATATTAATTTACGACAGTTTGTAGGCTTTTTATATATTAATTTACGTCAATTTGTAGACTTTTTATATATTAATTTACGACAGTTTGTAGGCTTTTTATATATTAATTTACGTCAATTTGTAGACTTTTTATATATTAATTTACGTCAATTTGTAGACTTTTTATATATTAATTTACGTCAATTTGTAGGCTTTTTATATATTAATTTATGACAATTTGTAGACTTTTTATATATTAATTTATGACAATTTGTAGACTTTTTATATATTAATTTATGACAATTTGTAGACTTTTTATATATTAATTTATGACAATTTGTAGACTTTTTATATATTAATTTATGACAATTTGTAGACTTTTTATATATTAATTTATGACAATTTGTAGACTTTTTATATATTAATTTATGACAATTTGTAGACTTTTTATATATTAATTTATGACAATTTGTAGACTTTTTATATATTAATTTATGACAATTTGTAGACTTTTTATATATTAATTTATGACAATTTGTAGACTTTTTATATATTAATTTATGACAATTTGTAGGCTTTTTATATATTAATTTATGACAATTTGTAGACTTTTTATATATTAATTTATGACAATTTGTAGACTTTTTATATATTAATTTATGACAATTTGTAGACTTTTTATATATTAATTTACGTCAATTTGTAGACTTTTTATATATTAATTTACGTCAATTTGTAGACTTTTTATATATTAATTTACGACAGTTTGTAGGCTTTTTATATATTAATTTACGTCAATTTGTAGACTTTTTATATATTAATTTACGTCAATTTGTAGACTTTTTATATATTAATTTACGTCAATTTGTAGGCTTTTTATATATTAATTTATGACAATTTGTAGACTTTTTATATATTAATTTATGACAATTTGTAGACTTTTTATATATTAATTTACGTCAATTTGTAGACTTTTTATATATTAATTTACGACAGTTTGTAGGCTTTTTATATATTAATTTACGTCAATTTGTAGACTTTTTATATATTAATTTACGACAGTTTGTAGGCTTTTTATATATTAATTTACGTCAATTTGTAGACTTTTTATATATTAATTTACGTCAATTTGTAGACTTTTTATATATTAATTTACGTCAATTTGTAGGCTTTTATATATTAATTTATGACAATTTGTAGACTTTTTATATATTAATTTATGACAATTTGTAGACTTTTTATATATTAATTTATGACAATTTGTAGACTTTTTATATATTAATTTATGACAATTTGTAGACTTTTTATATATTAATTTATGACAATTTGTAGACTTTTTATATATTAATTTATGACAATTTGTAGACTTTTTATATATTAATTTATGACAATTTGTAGACTTTTTATATATTAATTTATGACAATTTGTAGACTTTTTATATATTAATTTATGACAATTTGTAGACTTTTTATATATTAATTTATGACAATTTGTAGACTTTTTATATATTAATTTATGACAATTTGTAGACTTTTTATATATTAATTTATGACAATTTGTAGACTTTTTATATATTAATTTATGACAATTTGTAGACTTTTTATATATTAATTTATGACAATTTGTAGGCTTTTTATATATTAATTTACGTCAATTTGTAGACTTTTTATATATTAATTTACGTCAATTTGTAGACTTTTTATATATTAATTTACGTCAATTTGTAGGCTTTTATATATTAATTTATGACAATTTGTAGACTTTTTATATATTAATTTATGACAATTTGTAGACTTTTTATATATTAATTTATGACAATTTGTAGACTTTTTATATATTAATTTATGACAATTTGTAGACTTTTTATATATTAATTTATGACAATTTGTAGACTTTTTATATATTAATTTATGACAATTTGTAGACTTTTTATATATTAATTTATGACAATTTGTAGACTTTTTATATATTAATTTATGACAATTTGTAGACTTTTTATATATTAATTTATGACAATTTGTAGACTTTTTATATATTAATTTATGACAATTTGTAGACTTTTTATATATTAATTTATGACAATTTGTAGACTTTTTATATATTAATTTATGACAATTTGTAGACTTTTTATATATTAATTTATGACAATTTGTAGACTTTTTATATATTAATTTATGACAATTTGTAGACTTTTTATATATTAATTTATGACAATTTGTAGACTTTTTATATATTAATTTATGACAATTTGTAGGCTTTTTATATATTAATTTATGACAATTTGTAGACTTTTTATATATTAATTTATGACAATTTGTAGACTTTTTATATATTAATTTATGACAATTTGTAGACTTTTTATATATTAATTTATGACAATTTGTAGACTTTTTATATATTAATTTATGACAATTTGTAGGCTTTTTATATATTAATTTATGACAATTTGTAGACTTTTTATATATTAATTTATGACAATTTGTAGACTTTTTATATATTAATTTACGACAGTTTGTAGGCTTTTTATATATTAATTTACGTCAATTTGTAGACTTTTTATATATTAATTTACGACAGTTTGTAGGCTTTTTATATATTAATTTACGTCAATTTGTAGACTTTTTATATATTAATTTACGTCAATTTGTAGACTTTTTATATATTAATTTACGTCAATTTGTAGGCTTTTTATATATTAATTTATGACAATTTGTAGACTTTTTATATATTAATTTATGACAATTTGTAGACTTTTTATATATTAATTTACGTCAATTTGTAGACTTTTTATATATTAATTTACGACAGTTTGTAGGCTTTTTATATATTAATTTACGTCAATTTGTAGACTTTTTATATATTAATTTACGACAGTTTGTAGGCTTTTTATATATTAATTTACGTCAATTTGTAGACTTTTTATATATTAATTTACGTCAATTTGTAGACTTTTTATATATTAATTTACGTCAATTTGTAGGCTTTTATATATTAATTTATGACAATTTGTAGACTTTTTATATATTAATTTATGACAATTTGTAGACTTTTTATATATTAATTTATGACAATTTGTAGACTTTTTATATATTAATTTATGACAATTTGTAGACTTTTTATATATTAATTTATGACAATTTGTAGACTTTTTATATATTAATTTATGACAATTTGTAGACTTTTTATATATTAATTTATGACAATTTGTAGACTTTTTATATATTAATTTATGACAATTTGTAGACTTTTTATATATTAATTTATGACAATTTGTAGACTTTTTATATATTAATTTATGACAATTTGTAGACTTTTTATATATTAATTTATGACAATTTGTAGACTTTTTATATATTAATTTATGACAATTTGTAGACTTTTTATATATTAATTTATGACAATTTGTAGACTTTTTATATATTAATTTATGACAATTTGTAGGCTTTTTATATATTAATTTACGTCAATTTGTAGACTTTTTATATATTAATTTACGTCAATTTGTAGACTTTTTATATATTAATTTACGTCAATTTGTAGGCTTTTATATATTAATTTATGACAATTTGTAGACTTTTTATATATTAATTTATGACAATTTGTAGACTTTTTATATATTAATTTATGACAATTTGTAGACTTTTTATATATTAATTTATGACAATTTGTAGACTTTTTATATATTAATTTATGACAATTTGTAGACTTTTTATATATTAATTTATGACAATTTGTAGACTTTTTATATATTAATTTATGACAATTTGTAGACTTTTTATATATTAATTTATGACAATTTGTAGACTTTTTATATATTAATTTATGACAATTTGTAGACTTTTTATATATTAATTTATGACAATTTGTAGACTTTTTATATATTAATTTATGACAATTTGTAGACTTTTTATATATTAATTTATGACAATTTGTAGACTTTTTATATATTAATTTATGACAATTTGTAGACTTTTTATATATTAATTTATGACAATTTGTAGACTTTTTATATATTAATTTATGACAATTTGTAGACTTTTTATATATTAATTTATGACAATTTGTAGGCTTTTTATATATTAATTTATGACAATTTGTAGACTTTTTATATATTAATTTATGACAATTTGTAGACTTTTTATATATTAATTTATGACAATTTGTAGACTTTTTATATATTAATTTATGACAATTTGTAGACTTTTTATATATTAATTTATGACAATTTGTAGGCTTTTTATATATTAATTTATGACAATTTGTAGACTTTTTATATATTAATTTATGACAATTTGTAGACTTTTTATATATTAATTTACGACAGTTTGTAGGCTTTTTATATATTAATTTACGTCAATTTGTAGACTTTTTATATATTAATTTACGACAGTTTGTAGGCTTTTTATATATTAATTTACGTCAATTTGTAGACTTTTTATATATTAATTTACGTCAATTTGTAGACTTTTTATATATTAATTTACGTCAATTTGTAGGCTTTTTATATATTAATTTATGACAATTTGTAGACTTTTTATATATTAATTTATGACAATTTGTAGACTTTTTATATATTAATTTATGACAATTTGTAGACTTTTTATATATTAATTTACGACAATTTGTAGACTTTTTATATATTAATTTATGACAATTTGTAGGCTTTTTATATATTAATTTATGACAATTTGTAGACTTTTTATATATTAATTTACGACAATTTGTAGACTTTTTATATATTAATTTATGACAATTTGTAGGCTTTTTATATATTAATTTATGACAATTTGTAGACTTTTTATATATTAATTTATGACAATTTGTAGACTTTTTATATTGTTGTAACCCCGCTCCCGCGCTACACAAATGGTGCGCATCTGAGCACTACTGAACACGACTAGTGAAAGACATATAGAGACAGGAAGAAGGACTGTTGTGAGCCGGCTAGAAGTCATGGGAGTCTGAACAGTCTGGTGCTGAGTGCTGTCCTGTGTGATACTAGGAAACTGTATGGGAGACCTGGAGCGACACTGGGAAGTGTGTCGGTGGTCTGTTCTGTGTTCTGGTATGAAGTAGGACTCTTAGAACTTAAGACATATTACTCCATGTGACTTTATAGCAGACGTCCAAGTCTAACTAGTAACTATTACCATTGTTGATGCTTATACTAGTTATAATAAATAAATACATCGTTTACTGTTGCCGACCTGTCTTTCGTTGAGTGCCTGCCTTAGAGAGTTACAACAATATATTAATTTATGACAATTTGTCAACTTTTTATATATTAATTTGCGACAGTTTGTAAACTTTTTATTTTTCTCTCCAGATGATATTTTGCCTACAGACAGTCTCATGTAGATCTATAGATCAGATCATTGCTGACTCATCAGATGCTAACCTCCATAAAGAGATTGTCGAGGATGGGTCCTACCTTCACGAGATGGACATGATGCTTACCCCAGAACAAAGGAGGATGATTTTTGTAAGTAACTTTATAACATTTGTGCGTGGTGGCTGAGTCTTAAAGGGGTCTCGGGTTTAAATTTCTGTGAAAACTGTGATTTGAATTTTCGGATTGTTAAGTACGCCCCTGGTTCCACCCACCTTTAATGGGTACCTGACTTTAGTTTTGGGAAAGTAAATGTGGTGGTTGTTCTGGCCACACGACACCCTCGTTAAACGTCGACCAGAGAAACAGATGACCTTTACTTTTTCTGCCCCTATAGATCACAAGATCTGAAAGGGGTATTTTACTAATACTTAAAACATTGTTGATGTAGGTCAGTGATGCACAAACTACAGTCCGCGGGCTATACCCGGTCTCTAGACGAGATGCTATCGGTCCATCGAAAGTTGTGCCAATATAAAACAACAGACGATCGTTTCATTGGCTGCGGGAATCCGGCACGTGACACGTTTGAAGGGAAAATAAATATGGTGCTGAGGTCGTCAATGGTTGATCACTATGAATGTAGATTAAAAGATTAATGTAGATTAATTAGAAATAAGTAAAACAAGGAACTGTTCATGTGTCCTTTGAAAACGACCGCCATGTGAAACTATCTTATGAGGCATGCTACATTTGTTTAGCTTGCTGATATATCTGCAGGTGATGATGACTCTGTGTTCAGAGATTATTCTAATGGACTAAAAAATGGTTTCTATCTCGATATTTTAAAGTCTATTTGAAGCTTCATCTAGAGTCCAGCGGTTCTCAACCTTTTAGGCTCGGCGACCCCTTTTTTACCATCCCCCACTCTGCCGCGACCCCCCCCCCCCAGCTATAGAAGAATAGACAAAATCAATCCTTATTTTCGATAGTCTTAGGCGACCCCTGGCAAATCGTCAATCGACCCCCAAAGGGGTCGCAAACCCACAAGTTGAGAACCCCTGATCTAGACTCTCTCATCTATGCCAGCGGTTCTCAACCTTTTAAGCTCGGCGACCCCTTTTTACGATTCCTCACTTTGCCGCGATCCCTCCGGGGCCCCTTCCCCCCTTACACACACAGCAATAGAAGAGTAGACAATAACAATCCATATTTTCGATGGTCTTAGGCGACCCCTGGCAAATCGTCAATCGACCCCCCTCAAAGGGGTCGCGACCCACAGGTTGAGAACCCCTGATCTATGCTATGCCCCCTTGACTTCTGTCGAAGGGGTGCTGTGACATGGTAACCACATCCCTCCACATTGTTCTGGTCAGCAGCTGTTCGTAGCAGAATATCGATAGAGAGACCATTCTTTTACGCTGTCCGTCCAGACGAGAACCCTTTTTTGTTACAATACCTCTATTCAAGTCACAACTTCATGGAGGAACTTGGGTGGAGCCTGGACGCGGATCTCAAAAAACGGCTTTAACGGTTTTCCTAGAAATTTAACAGCTGTATATCGCTGAGATAAGAATAACTAGCTCATTGATCACATGGAGAAAAGCCTAGTTTGGCCGTTTTAGATTTTCAGAGTAAACTTAAATTTAGCAAAACAACTAAAAAATTATTTTTTTCGTACATAACAAATTGTCTTCTCATTGTCCTATAGGGTGACGAGGCGGACGCCGAGACCAATCAAGTTCAAGTAGATGACCAGACTTTATAATGAGCATTCGTTTATACAGTCGACATTTACATCCTAAAAACAGCAAGCAACAAAGAAGTGTTATTAACAGAAAGATCCACTTAAAAGGAAACCAATTTGTTTAAAACACAATAATAATTTTGTGAAATTGAAAAAAAAAAATTATATATATTTTAAAATTTCTCATTTGAAAAAGATTAATTTTGTTTCGTGTCATTTGATTAAAAGTACATTTGTATTTTTTAAATTTCTTTACTTGATATTAAAAGCTGAATGTAAATACTGTAATATTTTGTGCTCGCTTCAACTTGGACTCTTCTTCAGAGGTCTCCAAACCATGATTTTCATAAATGGAGGCAAATCTATTAATAGCAAGCTTCTTGGAGTATCCGGTGTATAGAAGGAAGGGAAATGTTGATCAGCTATGTTTTTTTTTTTTTTTAAAGTTCTATGTTTATTTGTTGTTGTTTTTTTTTTTTGCACTTTTTAGCACAGCAGACGATCCAAATTTTCGAATCTTTTTCGTTTGTAGCTTTTATTTCTTTGGAAACAGTGAAGTCTTATTGAGCGTCCTTGACCTTGATTAGTTCATTGTGGAAATCTCCAATTGCGATTTAATTTTTTAACTGTTAATACACTGTAAAACTTTTAAATTATATATCTACTTTGAAATTGAAAAATTTTAACAATAAAATTATGTTATTTTTGATTGATTGATTTTATTTTAAATTTTTTTGGGGAGAAGGGGGGCACATCGGCGCATTTCAGGCCATGTCTTGCCCTTTAAATTTTCAAGGGTAATCCTTCTCTACTTTGCATATACAAACTATTTCATATGCATCCCGTTACTAAACTATTAAAAATCAGCATATTTATATTTCGAATATGAAGTAATTCTAGTTTCAGTTAATTTACATAATTTTAAATTAAACAATTTCGACAACAAAATAATTTAATAGTTCATAGCTTTTCATTTTAAAGACCTGCCAATCTCCATGCACTGCGGACCCATGGAAGTAGCCTATCTATCGGTGGTCGATTGAACTTAATCACATTGCAACCTCAATTTGTAATATTGTTTTATTATTTACTTATTAAACAATGATCTTTAATATGGCGCCCATAACGTTGCTTAATTATTTTTTATGTATTTAAAAATTTTACATTCCATTTTTTTTTTTTAAGTTTTTCAATCGCCACGACATTTCCTCATATCGTTTTCTCTTCTTTTCTTCTTCGAACATTTTCGTTAAAGAATTTAAACAGATCTTAAAAATAAAGAGTAAATCCTTTTTTTTAAATAAAATCTTTATCTAAAGGTTAAGAACTGCGCAGTTTACAACTATATCAATCACACATGTATGAGTCATTTCCCTTATTCCATATGAAACAATATAATTAATTTCTAATAACTGCTTACATACTTTGGTATTTATTTTATTGATTCATATTTTGTTAGGTACAAAAAGTAACTGTTTAAAGTTTCAACTTGATCGGAGAAAGATCGGGGTAGAAATCGCGTTAACAATTATTTATGGTGATTAAAACGCAACAAATTTAGCCATATCCGTGAATACTGAAGGATTAGTTTCCTTTGTTGGTATGAAACAAAATGATGAATACCAGTAATTAATTGACGAATTGGTTACTTTTTTAAAATTGATGCATGTCTTGTTTATGCCAATGAATCAATGAATAATTGTGCGAGGTTTCAATTTGATCCGCGAGAAGTAACGTGTTCACACTTTCTACCACACAGATATGGTAAGTTGATATAAGCTTTGTAATAAATATCAAATTATAAGAACAAAATCTCGTAGTGATTATTTTCAACATAACGTCTTTCTTTTATTTCGCTTATTTACAAAACTTTATATTGGTGTTTCGTTGTTTATTTTGCTTAGAATTTCATGAAAGTTGTATTATTTTATACCATTGGAATAGCAAAAGAGAATGGCATTTGTTAATGTACACACATTTACGTTACATAAACACACATACACACAATCTTAACATAAATGTAGCAAAAATTAGCATAAACGTAACAAAAATTAGCATAAATGTAACAAAAATTAACATAAATGTAACAAAAATAAGCATAAACGTAACAAAAAGCAGCATAAAAGTAACAAAAATAAAAACATGTAAAATACTGAAACGTATAATACATAAAAACTATTTTGAATAAACTTTCCATCGACTTACGTTTATATAAATACCGGGCGGATAAGACCCGCGGCCTGCGGGCCTTAGTTTGGGTAGTACTGATGTAGTGGATTGGATTTAGATCTACGCAAACATGAAGAATGTTCCTTTCACATTTTTTTTAATTTGCCACGAAAATGAAAGTAGTTTAACTCTTTAGCCGACACATTCATATCAAATATAAAATACTGTAAAAACGGGTTTACCCGATTTTAAAAAGGTTCCTTCTTCACTAGAGATAAATTTAGCTTTTTTAAAAAAAACAAAAATTGACCCCCCCCCCCCCAGGAGTGGGAGGGACATTAAACATAACTACGGTCTTTGCCATGATCTAAGGAACATTTATGCCAAGTTTTATCAAGATTGGTCAAACGGTTTTGATCTCTATGCGGGACATACATACATACAATACATACATTCTCCTTACTTTCAATTACATATATTAGATAATATTATATAAATATAACAAAAGGTGTTCTTATTTAATGACTTCCTGAGCATCAGGGACTCCTGGACCGCCTTCACAGTTATTGTTAATACTTTTGACTGACAGCCTCACTGTAAGGTGGTGGTGTAACCAATGACTGGGGAGCTGGAGCTGGCGGAGGGTAAGCAGTGGCGTAGTATCCAGGTATCGGTGCGCCGTACGAACTCGACTGCTGCTGTGGACCTCCGGTGTAGGCCACCGCCTGAGCCTGGTACACGACGGGTACTGTGGTGATAACGGTGCCCACTGCGCCCTGCCGGACCATTCTGCCCCCTCCGGCCATGACCAGCGAGCCAGTGGACGCCAGGATGATGGCGCCCGTCATGTTGAGCACGAAGGAGAAGCCGAGGCTGTAATTGAGGTAGTCGTCGAATCCCAGGAAACTGATACTGTACACGTCCACCTCGTAGATCAGAGCCCCAGCGAAAGCCATTAAACCTGTGAAATACAATTTATTCCTGCTATGAATCGGTTTGAAGTGGCAGCCAATAAGGTTGTTTTTATTTTATTTTAAAACCAGGCAGCCATTCGAAGTGACCGGTGAATACAAGTTCTCACCCCCCTCTTGTTTTTTTTCGTGGGGTGACTATCCGCAGAAATAAGAGAGTGATCTTTCCTTTACGTCTTCTTCTCGTCCAAACTCTTAAGCGACGAAGAGAATTATATATATATATATATATATATATATATATATATATATATATTGGTTTCAGTAAATTAATTTCCTGAATCTTAAATTTCCGATTGGCCCAGATGTACGTAAAAGTTTACATAGATAAATTAAACTTGTACACAGATAGGTTAAACTTGTACATAGATAGGTTAAACTTGTACACAGTTAGGTTAAACTTATACATAGATAGGTTAAACGTGTACACAGATAGGTTAAACTTGTACACAGATAGGTTAAACTTATACATAGATAAGTTAAACTTGTACACAGATAGGTTAAACTTGTACACAGATAAGTTAAACTTGTACACAGATAGGTTAAACGTGTACACAGATAAGTTAAACTTGTACGTAGATAGGTTAAACTTGTACACAGATAAATTAAACTTGTACACAGATAGGTTAAACTTGTAAACAGATAGGTTAAACGTGTACACAGATAGGTTAAACTTGTACACAGATAGGTTAAACTTGTACACAGATAGGTTAAACTTGTACACAAAAAGGTTAAACTTGTACACAGATAGGTTAAACTTGTACACAAAAAGGTTAAACTTGCACACAGATAGATTAAACTTATAAATAAATAGTTTTAACTTATAAATAGTGTTAGACCCCTTTTTTTTAGTTTAGTTTAGGAACGCACTATAGTAGAACAACATTTTCTAGTGACGACAAAGGCATTGGGTTTAGAGATTAATGTAGACTTTTAGATCAGTTACTGCTAGGCTCTTAAAGGGATGACATCGTTTTAGTGATTGGCTCGCCTATGGCACATTCTGCATTAACGTTTGTTATTATATCTTTATCTCGAGTTACTGTGCATTGATCCTGTATACTGTCTCGTAGCGGAGTATATTTAGAACTCGCATTAGTAATACACCATACAAGATACCCAAGCATCTAGGATCATCAAGGTACTTTTAGAAATATCTCAAGTACGACTTGTATACATACATCCGCTACAATAGATAGGTTAAACTTATACATAGATGGGTTAAACTTATACATAGATGGGTTAAACGTATACATAGGTGGGTTAAGCTTATTCATAGATAAGTTAAACATATACATGCTTTAAAATAAAAAAATGAAAAATATATATATTGGAAGAGGTGAGAGAGATATGTTTTTAGGGCTCTCACCACTAATTTTAGACTAAATAATCCCGGGCATGCTACCCTGCCTCATAGTGGCGCCCGGGTGGAAACGATCGTAGGAGGAAACGATTAGGCTAAAGGGTAGCAAAACAAGACTCCCGTGGGGGTGCCTAAGGGGGTGCGAGAGCATCCTCATTGCACTGCACGGAGTTGTAAAAAAGCTCCCACAACCTTGTCACAGTCCAGGCGCTGTTCCTCAATGGGCCGTTACATAATAAATGGCGTGTCCCGCACGGTTAGCCTGGTATAGAAAGGAAAAATGGCGGGGGTCTTAGTAGATCTATACGCGGCCTCTTGCCGCGAGTCTGACCCACCCGCCAGACAAAACAGTGTACACTGTTTTCATACAGGCCGGTGAGAGGGAGCTCTTGTTCACTTTTGGTGGCCTAGAGTTCCAAGAGCCGAAGGCTCAACTCTACCTGACAGTTTAAGAAGAAGAAGATACTAAATAATACACATTGCACTGCGTCCTACCTCCTATTGTTGCTAGAGCTCCAGAGATATACGGTAAAGCTTTAGATTCAGGTTTGGTATTTACCGCCTTGCGTACAAACACGAGTGCCAGACTCATTGACATGCATCCGAAAATAATACCAAGAATACTCAGAGCTCGGATTGCCATTTCATAATCTGAAAAAAAAAGAAACAAAAAAAAGTTTTTTTTTCTTTATTTTGTGTTACCTTTAAATGAAAAATATATATTTAATCCGCATTGTGATATTGGTATGTCCAAATAATGGAATTTTACAGTCTTATATAAGACTAGCATTGAATCTGCAACCGCAGCTGTGTATCAAGGATTGGCCTCTTTAGCCACATAAGAAGCTGCAAAGGGAAAAGATCATCTCTCGAGACGTAAAATGCCACAGGTATAGAGTAGCAGATACCCGTGCTTCGTTAAGGTCGAAATAGTAGGAATGGCAATATGTATATATGTTTTGTTTGTAAAATGTTTTACATGTTTCGGATGTTCCTTCAGAGTTGAAAATAATTACTTCCTAGTCCAAACCTCCCGCAGGACGACGGGGGATGGGAGCGGGCAGGGTTTGAACCCCTGGACCATCGATAAATCTGAACGACAGTCCAGCGCGCAAAACCGCACGACCAGGCAGCCATACTCTTAAATACAAGTTGAAATAGATAAATGGCAAGGCCGATATACAACACACACACACACAGGCTTTGTTCAACCACATTATATAACGAACAAAATACGGTCTGTCTTCGAGTCCGAAGATCAGTGAGGAATGCAGTATTCCCGTGGCTGCGCAGCCCCAGCTGTGACCTACATATTTTGCCACATCCAGGGCAAGCATAACCATTGTCCGCAGGTGGTCGATTTAGATTTTCCCTTCGCCGTCTGCGTCTGTCCTCGGCAGCGGATTTTCTTTTGGTCTCAAATGTGTATCCCGCGGCCTTCGTGAGTGACTTTCAGCTGTCTCGTTCTGAGGCCGCATGCAACCAGGTGCTCTCTTCTATGTCAGCCATTTAAAAAAAAATGTGCGTGATATTTACATACAAAAACGCATACTTCCTAATCCACTAAGGGGATTAACTCTCACACAACATTACAACACATATCAACACATAGACTAACTGACTCAATCATCACTAATTCTCCAATATGCCGTGAATATACAAATTTAACATGTTCTCTTTCGTCTAAAATATTTTGATAGATGAACCCGCAGCGGTTAAGTTTACCAAAAACAAGTGTTTATTCTCTATTTTGACACAATATATTTTTATGAAGCCTTGTGGAGAGATTTTCATATCATACTTTGGTGTTAGGTTGGATGCACTTAAGGGCGCTCTAAAAATCCGAAATTAAAAATCCCAATCTTTACTGAGATTCGAACCCAGGATTCCAGGTTTGGAAGCCAAGCGTTTAACCACCGCCCCCTCCCCCCATTTGATACCCTTAAAGCTCGCCAAAGACAAATAGCTCGTCGCCACGTCACAGGTCTGTACGACGTAGCAACGAGCTATTGGCCTAATCTACCCACAGGTTGTGACGTTGCAGGTCAGTGTTGAGGCCTTCTGTAACGACTGGCCTCGTTCCTACTCAGCGCACCTGTAAACAGTCTAAGCCAGAGGTTCTCAACCTTTTATGCTTGACGACCCCTTTTTACAATCCCCCACTCTGCCGCGACCCCCCCCCCCCCAACACACACACACATACAGCAATAGAAGAACAGACAACAACAATTCATATTTTCGATGGTCTTAGGCGACCCCTGGCAAATCGTCAATCGAACCCCAGGGGGGGGGGGGGTCGCGACCCACAGGTTGAGAACCCCTGGACTCTAAGCCTTAAGATCAACTGATATTAAAAAAAAATCATAAGCTCACCTGAAGGTATCGTAATAGAAGAACAACCATCTTCGTTACAAGTTTTGAACAACCCTCTGTTGAGAGTGCCGCTAGAAGACGTTCCGCTAAGAGGCGTTCCTAAAATAGACGTTCCGGAGTAGCAGAATATCCAGTTCGGTGTGGCGGTTCCAATAATAATTAGAAGCACACTAGAAAATATGCCAAAGACACCCAGTAAAAAGAGTTTGTCGACAGGAGCACCTGGCATTTTCTAAATAATAAAGAAAAAGCAATCAGATAGTATTAATAGTACTCTATAACTTATGTTATATTCGACAGGAACACCAGACATTTTCTAAATAATAAAGAAAAAGCATTCAGATAGTATTAATAGTACTCTATAACTTATGTTATATTCGACAGGAACACCAGACAGTTTTTAAATAACAAAAAAAAAGCATTCAGATAGTATTAAATAGTACTGTAATAAATCTATAACTTGTGTTATATTCGACAGGAACACCAGACATTTTCTAAATAATAAAGAAAAAGCATTCAGATAGTATTAAATAGTACTCTATAACTTATGTTATATTTAAATGTCACCCCCCCCCCTGCCGGGCCCCCACCAAAAGGAATGACCTAAAGTATTATTTTTTTTACATTAAATATCAAACATTACGCCACTGCCATAGAATCTTGCTTTTCACGTAGATTCAGAAAATACTAGACAGCATTGATCTGATGTTATATATGCCTTATCTTATCTTATATGATACAGACGTTACTTCAAAAAAAGAAGATGATTACGTCCTACGCGTCATGCATTCAGTCATGCATATTAACCCATGACTTAAATTCTGCCAAGTCACTGGTTTTCCTGGCTGGTACAGGCAACCCATTCCATGCTCTAATGGCACTAGATGTTATAGATGCATCAACAGCAAATAAAGTACAGACTTGAGATTTGTCACTTGGGCATTATCTCGCCAATAAACAACGGTATTATTCATTAATGGTTATTTTATTTGTTAACTCTTTCTCTCCGTAATTATTTTCCTCGTTCCGATAGTAGTATTCATTTTGCTCATTTGTATTTCACTCTCCTGTTCTGATTAAACTTCAATCATTTTTGTTTAAATCAGAAAATGTTATATTTGGTATTGAGTTGCAGGAGAACGCATGCTCTTTTTACGCAACACAAATTAAAGTTTATGAATCGAAAAACCAATTTAGTTTAATGGGGTCAAATCAACGCTGGCATCGTCAATTAGGAGAGAAAGAGCTAATTTCACTTATATACTGTACCAAGTGAAATTTAGACTTACATAATTATTAAGTACATGATGTCATGAATGCCAAAATGCAGGGGAGCCTAAAAAAGGTCAAGCCCCCGGGGCCCCTAAATCACTACCAAAGCTACTGATGAAATTTCACTCAATATAAGGGTTTTCTTTTTGTGTTTTTTAAAGTAAATTATATATATATATATATATATATATATATATATATATATATATATATATATATATATATATATATATATATATATATATATATACATATATTACCCGCGGCCCGCGGGTTTTTTGTTTGCGTATAACTGTCGATGATAGATATATAACTGTCGATATTAGATATATAACTTCTAATATGTACATAGAAAGATATCCAGGTCATAATGTAGGGTATATCAGACATGCAAATTGCGAGATACGGCATTCTATAGAAGAAAAAAATTTCCCTCTTTCAGACCATGTGATCTATAAGGCAGATGGTGTAAAGGTCATCTGTTTCTGTAGCCTACTGTTTACAAGGGTGTCACGCACAACGACCAAACATCTTTACTTTCCTTAATTAATGAGTGGACTCAGAGGCGCCCAAAGACCCCAAAATAAAAAATCCCAGTCTTCACCAGGATTCGAACCCGGGACCGCAGCTTTAGTCTTAAGAAATCCTGTTGTTTATTTGTGGGTTTTTCCCCCCACTCATTTATATTTAATATATAAATATCTTTGTAAATAAGAATTTTTACTTTGCCCATAGAATGCCTAGGCAAAGTAGGAAATGAAGAATTAAATCGTACTTTGCCTATAGCGCCGCTAGTGCTGATGTGCTTCGTGGACGATTCATGATCACCTGACTAGCTATAACCTTTCGACATTTCACTAAAAGCCTTAAACAATGGTCTTCTAACATATGTAGTCTGGCAAGTAGCCTAGATCTAAACATTTGTGGATAAACTTTGAATTATAGTAGAGACTTAGATCGATGGTAGTGGACATATAGCCATAGAGTTCTCCAATCGGAGGCCCTAGGCGGCTGCCTAGTTTGCCAATTTCTAAGGCCTGGCCTGGTGTCATGTGGCCAGCACAACGACCAACATTCTTTACTTTTCCACAACTAATGTCAGGTACCCATTAGAGCTGGCAGACTCAGAGACACCCTAAAGATCTTGAAATTAAAAATCCAAGTCTTTACCGAGATTCCCACCCTTGATCCCCGGTTTGGAAGCCAAGCGCTTTACCGCTTAGACCACTCCTAAATCAAGATGAAATAATTACATAAAGGAAGCAATAAAAGTAAGCACCTTACCGAAAAATCTAAAAAAATAGACACAGTTTTATGGTGTTTTAAAATTTCAAAAGTCCCGTTTGCGTACAGCCTGTAGCCTACTAAATGTGTACACACAGAGCAACCTGTACTAAATGTGTACACATAGAACAGTTTGTACTAAATGTGTACACACAGAACAGTCTGCTGTCAAAAAAACAACAACAACACTCTTTGTGTTGTGTTGAGAAATTTAATGATAACAAAGTATTACGTCATTTTGCTTGATATTAGGCACGACACATGACACACAACACACAGCCATTTTATCATCAGGATATAATCTTAGTTTATAATCATTCATTTTGAATGAAAATAACTGGTCTGATAAGAAATGCTGTAGATATAAAATTTATATATATAGGCCAGGGTTTCTCAATTTTTTAAAATGTTTTTTCCCCTCAATTTGGGAAACGGAGCAGTAGCATAATTCTTCCATTGCCGTTTACAAAGTGGGAGGTCTGTGGCATTTTACGTCTGGAGAGACGATCTTTTCCCTTTGCAATTTCTCAAGTCGCTGAAGTCATCACCAGAGAGTTTATAGACTTCTTCCTACGTCTGGTGTCTAAGCCGAGTGCAACCCACGACCCTTTCTTTATGCTTGCCCTCCATGTGGATCTATCCTGTGCTTCTTTATGATTGCTCTCCATGTGCATCCATGCCAGACCAGTCGTAATCGAAGGCCTGAACAACATCACAGCCTGTGGGCAGTTTGGACCAATAGATCATTGGCACGTCACAGGTATGTACAGTGTAGCAACGAGCTATTGGTTTCGACTGCCCACAGGTTGCGACGTCACAGGTCAGTGTTCAGGCCTTCTATGACGAAGGGTCTTGATCTATGTCGCGCTTGCATACATTAGTAAATCTTAGAAGTGGACGAAGTGCATCTATCTTGTCTTCAGTGCATCGCGATGCGCTACGGAACTTTGGCACAATAAATAAATTTGTAGGTGATTGTAATCAAAGCTCAATAGATTTCATGTTTTTGCATATTTTTGTTGGTGATGACGAAATAACGTGAAAGGTGACTTTTTACAAAGCATATTTCAACTAGCTCTGCCTGTCTGTCTTTCTGTCTGTTTGGTAAAAGTTTTGTACACGTTATTTCTCCAAAATTCATTATCGGATCAAATTGAAACTTTGCACAATTATTCATTGGCATAGGCTATACATGAATCAATAAAAAAACAAAACAATCTAACAATTAATTACTGGTAATTAATTATTATGTTTGATACCAACAAAAGAAATTAATCTTTCGACATTCACAGATACAGCTAATTATGTAGGATTTCGTCCCCTCAGATAATTGAACGCCTTGTGTATCCCAACATCCAGTCTAGGATCTAGTCAAAACTTAAAACAATTATTTATTGTACTTAACAAAACATGAACATATTGAAAAATTAACCATGTAGTCAATTAATTATTGGTAATTAATAACTTTTTTTTTATATTGAATAAAGGAAGTATATTCTACATTCTTGAGAGATATAGTTGTAATTGCGGATTCCCCCCCCCCCTTTTTTTAGATAAGCTTTTTTTATTATTATTTTTGGGAGGGAATTTTTTTTTTGCTTGTTTGAGAAACAGTGGTACCCAAACCAAAACGAGATAACTCAAGTCTGTCTTTGTGTAAGCACGTGCCTAAGTAATTTAACTCTTTCTATCCTAATTGACGATACCATCGTTGCTTCGACCTCTTAAATTAAATTATTCTTTGATTGTATAAACTTTACTTTGTGCTATACTAAAAAAAAGAGCATACATCCCCTCTTTCATTCTAAACCAAATAAAACACTTTCGGATAACAAACGAGAAAGCCATTCAACCTTAAGCATTACAGGGGAACAAATGCTAATGAGAAACGTGAGAAATTCCATCGGAACGTATAGAATAAATTACGGTGAGATAGGGTTAAAAAAAAAGAGGATTGTGTCGGCAGAAGAGTTGTTCTCTTCCTCCGCTGAAATTTAATAAATAGTAATTTTTGTGTGTGTGTGTGTGTGTAATAATTAAAAATGGATAGATAGTAAAAAAAAAATAATTTTAATCCTATCCGTTATTCTAGCTTTGTCAGCATCATGATAAGGCTTGTCTTCGAATTCGGGGATCAGTGAGGAGTGCAGTATTTCACTTGTCTACGCAATTCCATCTGTGACCTACATATTTTGCCACTTCCAACGTAGACATAACCGTTTTCCACCGATGTCGATTTAAGTTCTCTTTTCTTTGAGGGTGCCCTCAAGTGAGTGTTTTTTTACATTAAATATTAAATATTACGCAAAAGGAAGGGGCCCGCAAAGAGGTTAAGCCCCCGGGCTCCGAAACGATGGAAAATTCTTAGCTACGCCCTATCAGGTTTGTGTTAAAGCCTTAGCTCGTTTGCCCGGGCCCCTGACATTCAACAGGCATCTTCGTGCTCGCAATAAACAGTCAACGAGATATTAACAATATAACTGTTTAATGAGATGAATAGACTTTATGATGACAAATTGATGAAGTAATATCCTTGTAGTTACACGTTTTACAACATAACTGTTATGTTACTTAAACAATCATTCTCCACCTTGCTGTGCCACTACGTAGCACATTAATGTTCACAACACAACACACTGCTGACTCGACTCTAGTATGATAAGTATCTAGTGCAGACTTCGAATCCTATGCTACCTCCCCTCTAAACAGGGGAACACAGAAGAATCTCAACAAACGTTACACCAGCATAACAAAACCACTCCATAAGCTTACAAGCAAAGCAACAAAAAGAAAGTGCGTTCAAAAATTGTGCACTTAATACACATTGGTGCTAAAATGCCATAACCTACGCACCGACGTCCCCCCCCCCTCTCCCCCCAAACTGGTTCTTACAAAATATGGACCAGTTTCAGTACCTCAAACTGAAAGAAACGTAAGAAGATATCATAGCAACTACAAGGCAAGCACATCCAGCTAGAAAAAAATCATCAGTATTAACATCACTCCTCCAAACGTAACAACTTTGAAGAAAAATTACCATTGACACCTTATACCAAAGCATCAACATTACACTATAAACCTATCAACATCGGTGCTCGAATGCCATAGCCTACGTACTGACACGCCCCTGCAGATGATGTAAACGAGGGTGTCTTGTGGCCGGCACAAAGACTTACCGCCTTTACTTTTCCCCAACTAATGTCAGGTACCCATTAGAGCTGGGTGGACTCAGAGGCGCCCGAAGATTCCGAAATTAGAAATCCAGGTCTTCACCAGGATTTGAACCCCGGACCTCTGTTCGTAAGCCAAGTGCTTTAATGCTCAGCCACCGCGCCTCCAGAAGGAGGTTACCCCTTAAAAATATCAAGATTAACAAATTTAAAAAAATCACTGATATTCAAAATAGTCGAAGAACAAGAATTTTTAAAAAATACTTTTCTCTTTAAAAAGGACAATAGGCCTACATTTTATTCCTAGATTATTTTGCTCGTAATAAATTATGAATGTTAAATTTTGGACACTGAACAATAAACTGCACTATCCATCTGAAAAAAATCATGTTGTCTTTTTTAGAAGGGTGATTAGTGGCAAAGTGCTTGACTTGGAAATCGAGGGGTCTCGGGTTTGAGTTTCGGCGAACGCTGGCATTTTGAATTTCGAGATTTTTTGGACGCCAAACTCTGACGGGTACCTTGGTGTTATTTGGAGAAAGTAAAGGCAATGTGTCGTTGTGCTGGCCACATGACTCTCTCATTAACCGTCAACCATAGAAACCGATAACCTTACATCATCTGCCCTATTGATCGCAAGATCATAAATGGGTACCTATCTCTTTGTTTAGAAGTGTGACAAAGATACGTACAAAATAATTGCTGTAAGGTAAGATAACTCAGGGCTCTTGAAATCATTTTTTCAATTGCGTAGTTATAGCCCTTGTTACGGCGTCGCCCACTCGATTTTATAATCACTTATTTAGATTCAAATAATTATTTCGCGAATGTTAGACGTTATTGCAATGTATTCAGTTAATGTAAGAGGACATTGACCTACTTACAGTCCATTGGACCTCCTTTACGATTGTTTAATGAGGTCACCTGAGCTCATAGGAGAAAACGGAAAGACAATGGACCTCATTCACCCTTCAATGAAGTCCAGTAGGGGATGGCGCAGAAGGCGCCGTGAATCCCGTTGGTTATTGGAAAGGCTTTTATCTAACAACCAGGTCTGGACGTTGAGATTCTTCATCCCGTGTCCTGTCTGAGGGCTCCCAGCGGTAGACGGCCATATCGGTTGACTGGGCCAGACCGGGCCGTGCCGCGTACACAGCGCATCGTCCCCGGCTCTTGCACCACTCGCTATAAGTGGTCGAGTACAGTGCTAACTGCGGGGAACTTGTCTCATATTCCTATACTGTAACCGTGCGAGGGTCGCCACTCCAGCTAACGGGACACTGATGACGACCCCCTTTGTGGAACGGTGTGACGGACTTTTGGACAGGGTTGCAGGTTACTTGTTCCATCCCCACCCCGAGTGAGATAAAAAAAAAAAAAAAAAGCTCACCCAGGGAGACCTGCTAGAAGGCCTGGTTCGCTACTCGTTCTTTGCCTATCCAGTTCCACCCCTGGACGTTTCCACCGGAGGGCCACGCTGAGGCGACGGGTAGCTGGAATTTCCTCCTGGACCTCATTCACCAATCGTAAACAAACAACATTTTGCCACGTGGTTCTCTATATCTTCCATACAAATTACGCAATCCATAAAGGCTGTCACGTGATACGTAATTTTCATTGTTTTATCAATATTATCACGTGGGTAAATGTTGTTTGTTTACGATTGGTGAATGAGGTCCATTAAGCCTAGGGTCACAAATGACATCATTGATTTATGTGCTGCAAGAAAAGAACACACACACACACACACAAATTAACCAATTTGCTGGCAGAAGAATGCTAAGAATAATTCTTAAAAGACTAAGAGAAAGCCAAAGAGGTCCTTTTAGAAGAACAGGCAGGCATCGTGGCAGGTAGAAGCACTATTGAACAATTAGTTAACATTGTTAAATGATAAATGCCTTCAACACTATTAGAAACTGGTACAAAATTTTTATAGACCAGGGCCGGCCTTAAATAATCGGATGCCTTATGCCAGCGATGCCCAAAATACGGCCCGCGGGCCACATCCGGCCCGCGACATGGTTCTATCCGGCCCGTTGAAACAAAGTGTAGAAAATCCCCCCCTCCCCCAACCCTTTTTTCCGTAAAAAAAAAAGGTTGAAAAATGCATCTTTACCTACTTTAGGGCCCTCACTATTAACCTTTAACACTTGTGCGTTTCTGAAATGGGACTCTGAATGTAGAATCTACCAGGAAAAGTGAATGGAGCTTTACTTTTATGTGGAACATAATAATAAGCTAACCATAAGCCAACACATTTAATTTGTAAAGCATTATAAAACAAATCTGATGTCATTCGAATAAAAAGATTGTTAAACTACGTTTAGAGATTGGAAGATTAATGTGAATATTTACCAAAAAGAGACAAGAAAATGAGTCGTTGGTAAAGCTAGCTACACTGTTGCTCATATTTGTAGTAGAGAAATGAAACCGTTTTCTGACGCATGAAAAAAAAAAAGATAATACTATCCCATTAATTAATGTAAGTACTAGGTCCACGGGTTTCTAATCCAATAGTTTCATGTCAATTTCATTTCATTTTTGTAGGCTACCTTTCCGTTTATGTGGCCCACGACACCAGTGTCGGAAATTAAAATGGCCCGCAGGTCGATTTATGTTGGGCATCACTGCCTTATGCGAAGTGAATCGAGTGGCCACAAATGAAATAGAAAAATAAAGAAGTGGGAAGAAGTTAGCGATTGGTTGTGAATAATGACGACATTGTCTGTAAGCGGTCTTAGGGGAGATAACTCCAGAAAGTGAGCCTGAAAAGAAATGTTATTGTAGTGAGTTCAGATTTTGTTAAGATACCATTTATTTTGTTAAAAATACCATTTTTATATTATTATTAAAGTCGAACTACATTTATTTCATTTTATCTAAACTTGATTTTGTATATACTGTAATAAAAACAATAAACAATATTGTTTACAAAAGAAGTTTTTCAAGTTCTTTTAAGTTTTATAAGTTAAGATATAATAAACCTACAGCGGACGAGTTATTAATTGCACAAACTGTAAAGCAAAGCATTAACTGGAAACAAAGACATAGATATGGAAACTCTAAAAGGATCTAGGCCTACTCCTAGCTTGACCAGAAAACGGGCAACATATTTCTCATCCCAGGCTTGCAGATGATATTGGAAAAAATGCAGACCAGGTACTCGATCAATTTTCCGATTGGGTACCGTGCTGCTGCTAGCGCCCTTGTCATGGAAATCAGCAGGGCCGGCCTTAGGCCACTGCAACCTATGCGACCGCAGTGGGCCCCGCACTTTCATAGGCCCCGCGCTAATTCTAGGTCTAATTTTTAAATTAAACCATTATAATTTAAATTTAATAACAGTGTTTCCGCGGTCTCCTGATTTTCGAAATCTCCTGAAATTGCAAAATATACACGAAAAAGTCTTTGAAATCTCCTGAAATTATTAAAACCTGCGGAAAACTCATAAAAATCTCCTGAAAAATAGACAAAATTGTCATTTTGGAGTGGCAATCGTAGCCTATAAGCGATTTAAAAAAAAAAGCGGCATTGTCAGCTTTCATTTAATACTAATGTATTGCAAAGACGAATGTATTTTCTAATACAAAATCTAAATTTTGAAATTATCCTTATCCCTACCCAGACTGGGCCCCGCGCATTCCGTTTGGCATAGGGCCCCGCAATTGTTAGGACCGGCCCTGGAAATCAGTTATTAGGAAAGCCAAGTTCTAGTTTGTAGTGGGGATAATACGAAATGTTAATACAGAAGAAGAAACATTAGAAGAAGTTGACTTTAAAAATATACCTAGTACCAAACCTAAAAAGAGATGAATGGATCAATAAGAGAGATAAAAAAAAGTTTAAACTTGGCACCCACCGTCATTATCAAATTGTGGAAAATCTGAAAGATTAACATCAACTTCAAAGAAAAATAAAAACTATTCTTTGTACTCCGACACGGTACTTAAAATTAGACGCTGAGGCTGAAGGCAGATTTCACGCAATCCTTTAAGTAAATGCTACAGAAAGTAGCTGGCTATAAGGTACCAGGAGAAGAAGCCATAGGACCAGGCTATAGCTTGTAGGATACCCTTACAAGTCAGCATTCTGACTTCCGAAAAGGAAGAACTCCTCAATACTGCGAAGAGACGAAAGCTGAGCTGGTTCGGCCATATTGAAAGACATGACTTAAATTACTGTCAAAAGTTGTCCTTCAATGTACAGTGGTGGGAGCACGAAGAAAGGGTCGTCCAAATTTCCAACGAAAAGCTGGCTGGACAACACAAAAGAATAAACAGGCCCAATTAATGAATTCAATAAATTAAGCCCCAATTAGACTATTTAAGATATGGGATAATGGTGGTCACTATAGTAATAAACATACGCGAATTTATTCCTTTGCTTTTGCTTCAAAAACAATACTGTGCCCTGGGAATGGGGGCTTATTACGCTATATAGCTTATGTTGCCTATAGTTAGATCCAGCAATGTACATGCCTCGAATCTCTTGATATCGTAGTAAGAACAGCAGTTGGCCGTAAAAAAAAAAACAGTGAAGACAAGGGATATAGGTAAGAGATGAAATGACAATATAAAAATATTAGATCTAGATCTAGTAAAGTGAAAAGGGAATCCTTTGATTTTTGTCTGCATGTATTCAAAATAGATTGAAAAAAAATTTAAAGACATATATAAGGCTAGATAAATTATTAGAAAAGATAAATATATAGCTAAGTAAAATTCTTTCTATTGTTTTATACAACTGTAGATTAATATTTTTTTTTATGCCAAGAAGAAAATAATGATAAACTGCAAAAGAGTTCTCTTTTCGTTTACATGTTTTTACAGAGCCAAAATGGCTACAAATCGAATGGGATTATGATTATCATTGATACAAATATTAATCTTAAAGTCAAGATATAGTTTAACAGATCCAAATAAATTATAGATATAAAAATATAGGTAATTCTAACATACTAAAAATCATTCTGAATTCACTCAGTCTAGATTATAGATTTATGACTTTATTTTATATAGATAATCTGATATATTTCTAGAGTGACGTCTAGATCTATTACTATTCAGAATTCTAGAATCATAATAAGAATCAAGAATCTAAAATAAAAATCTAGAATGATTATGAAGAATCTCACTGTCACTAGACACTACTCCCAGAGATTGACACTTGCCGACTTGGCGACTTGGTGGTGACTTGAGTCAGATTGACAGATTCATAAAAATTCCATTCATGTCATGAGATTGAGATTACTTAGACATTAGTGACATTAGTCCTTTAGACTCATTAGTGAATTAGTGACATCATTAGGTATTCTAGTCTGAATAGTCACAGAATAGTGTATTATATATATATTATATACTGAGCGAGACAGTGAGAGTCAGATGACAGAGTCACAGAGTTATGACTAAACAAGTACCGTTACTGTAACTTACTGTTATATTCAGCCAGTTATTATTGTTATACTCATATGTGTTAACCTCATAGTCATAGCATAGAATGATAGATCTAAAGTTAAAGTCTTAAGTTAAAGTCCTACTAACTAGTGTTATTATAGTATAGATCTAGAATCTAGACTCTACTTCTAAGACTATTAGACTCTACTATCTAGAATCTTGTCTAGATTATTCTAGATCTAGATGTTATCTACTTTGGAGTCACTAGTTCTGTCTCAACTGAGACTCAACTTTCTGATCTAGATTCTAGATTGACTAGTCTAGAATAGTCTCTAGAATACTCTAGATAGATAGATTGAAAATTCTACTCAATAACTCTACTCAAACTTTAGTCTAAATACAATCATAATCATAGATATCCAATGAAAAGTTAATTACTTCAATTGCTGAGTCTGAGACTGAGAGTAGTGAGAGTTACTGATACTGTGACTTTGTCACACTTGGTGAAGTTAGTCATGAGTAGACTTAGTACTTAGTAGATTCCTTAGACCGAAGTAGATCTAGATCTCTACTATCTAGACTCTAGTCCTCTACTGTCTAGACTCTAGTCATTACCAACATTTAGAATCTACACATTTCCTTCTTACTGAAATTTCTCATAAAATTATTAACATCTAGATCTAATAGGTTACTATTACTAGCCAGAATTAGATGACTTAGACTTACTCTAGAGACTCTAGATCTAGAGTTAGACTTTAATTAGACTACTACTTGGACTTGTCACTTGACTTCTAGATCTAGTATTCTAGGACTAGGTACTTTGATACATTTCAATGTATTGTTATGAAAATAGATCTCTAGAGCTTTTGAACCAAGTTTATTGATACCTCATTTATCTTTCTAATTCAACTAGATTCTAGGAGAATATAAAAAAGAAAATTTATGTTTGACTGAAACAGCATTGCATTTATAAACATGTCCTGATTTTTATTCTAATTTCAAAAGTCAAAATATGTGATCTAGATCTAGACAGAGCTTTTTTAATATATATACATAAGTGGGGTCACATGTCGAAAAGAAACAATCGACGAAGTAGATATCTCTAAGTAAAGTACTTTTTCACACATGAAAGACTGTAACCTTTGAACCATAAAAGATAATTGAATGCAATTTTCAAAAGAAAAGACTGATTTTCTGTTGATACTTATTTTATTTTTAAACCATACATTTATAGAAAGTTTAAAAGTCTATATATATTTTATTTTTATTATTAAATATTATTATTATTATATATTATATATAAAACTAAGTACTTTTTCATGACTAAAAGGCTGTAACTTCTTAACTTTTAGATATAAATATTTAAATAAAATTTTAAACAAAAATGCATGAATTGATATAATCTACGTTTTTTTTTAATTATTTGAAACGTGTGTTAGAAGTGTAAAAAAAATTTGTTTCTCTTTATTTAAAAACTGTTACGTGTTGAAAAACAACACATATACATTTTAACTCTTCAAGTTCTGTAACTTTTAAAGCTTCAATAAAATTTTCAGCAGAAATCCATATAATTATGTGTTGATACTTATTAAACCTGAGATGCACAGGGCTTCTTTGTGGCCTATAGATACTTATCTGCTAACTAGACAATCTATGGCGATATGCCTCACCAAGCGAAGGAAAAATAATTTTCCAATAATATTAATTTTTTGCTTGCGCTCCATGTCCATGATGTTATCATATTTATAAAATTACTTACATTTGCCTAGACTGAACTAGAAAATTGCTAGATCTAGATCTAGATATCATCATGTCAAATCTAGTCTAGATCTAGATTATTATAAATTATATTATATAGATCTAGATCTACTTAGACTAGAAGAAGTTTTTAGATCTATGTCAGTAGATATCTAGATCGAATTTTAAGGTTTCTAGATCTGTGTGAGATTTAAATCTAGATCTATATTATATATGGTTGCCTGGTTGTTCCCTTTTTTAAAAATAAAAATACATTTAAAGAAACAATCACCCACATACCTAGTTCTTTCTCTCCCCCACCCTTTTTCCAACTGATCCAGACAAGTGATAGCATTACTAAATATATAGAGAGAGATGTGGAAATAATGAGAAACAGTTGGTTTTCTCTATGATTTTCTATGATGTTCCGAAATAGGTTAATGGGTTTCTGGATTGGAATGGTGAAAAAAAAAATTGTTTGCGACGCAGTACAGACAATGTACCTACAATTAGAATGATTAAAAATCTCGTCATCTATTTTTAGATCAGTATTTTATATATGAATACCAATGAATTTTGTTTAAAAGTGTCAGATAAATGATAAAATTTCTAATCTGATGTGAACTGGACTAATGGACACGCTTTCTGAAGCATAAAATAGAAACTGCCATTTATTTTTTATTGGCATTTGGAAAATGAATGGAAATATTTACCACACAATTCAGTAAAAATGAGTTATTTATAACTTTCTGTGCAGTGAGTTATTTATAACTTTTTGTGCAGTGAGTTATTTATAACTTTCTGTGCAGTGAGTTATTTATAAATAATCTATCATTTGATGACCTTAATGTATCATAAGATGACATTAATCTATCATAAGATGACATTAATCTATCATTTGGTGGCCTTAATACCAAAGAAAGAATCTAGATAAATGAAATTTTTTTTTACATCAAACATTTTATTGATACATCTGTTAGATTTTCATAAAATGTTACTTAGCTTTATCTTTATTTATTTGATGACATGGGAATCCAGATTTCTAAATCAACGTGTCTCTATGTTGCGAATTTAGAGCTCTATGGCTTGTTTCCTGGTATCTTTTATTCACTATGTGTCTCAATAACTGTAAAAATGTAAAGCTGCTATGTTATGTTACATATATTTAGTTCATCATTAGTTTTACCTTTGGTTGTGATTTCTAAGTCTTGAAATCAAATAAAGAATAAAGAAAAATTAAAAACAACTTTTAAGTCTGTCATTTTTAAATCAGTCTTAGTGAGTATTAAAAGTTAGTATAAAACATTAGTTTAAAGTGAGTATAACATATATAAGATGCCCAACATGAGACCTATGATACTAATTATTCCATGACTTGGCCAAACCAGTTTATTCATTGTTTTCTCACATATATAATATGTGCAATGTTGTAATGCATCAACTACTTTTTGAAGTTATTGGTCCGATGTGTTAACCTCAACGTTGGGCTTCTATTCTAAGCATCTTATTTCTGTAGTGATTAATTTATCCTGGCAGCCACGGGAAATACTGCATTCCTCACTAATCTTCGGACTCGAAGACAAGCCTTATTATTAATTTATGCTTTTGCAATTTGTTGATTCCTAGGTCTGACACTGGTATGCAAGTGACTGACTTAAGCCTGGCCTTTTGTCTGATCATTTTAGGCTTAATAGAAACATTAGCAAGTTGAATATAAAAAAAAAATACTTAAAAAAAAAAAGCTTTTATTGAATGAAATTGCACCAATTATTTTGAAATGTCATTAATTTTTCATTGATTTAGACAAACCATAATAAATGTGTTTGATTGGAAACATTTTTTGCTAATTGTTTTTGTTTAGTGAAACTTTCATGCTGATAGCATGCTCAGTGGACTAGTTGGGAGGGGGAATAGGTATGTGGGAAAATGTTTTCGTGCTGCTTTTTCAAAAGCAATTTTAAAGAAAGTGAAAGCTCCCTACAGTCTAAATTCCAACTCGAGCCTCCATGGTGGCTTGACTTTCAAAATTTATGCTTAAGCCAGAGACACTTTTTCTAAACTGGTTGTTTTCATGGATTGGTTTAGGTTACCTTAGAGCAGCGGTTCTCAAACTTTTCAGCTCGGCGACCCCTTTTAATAATTGCCCACTTTGACGCGACCCCCACCACTTGCACACACACACACACACAGGAATAGAAGAATAGACAAAACAATCCAGTTTTTCGATGGTCTTTGGTGACCCCTGGCAAATCGTTAATTGACCCCCAAGGGGGTCGCAACCCACAGGTTGAGAACCCCTGCCTTAGAGCATACGACATGCTGCTGTAGGCATTAATAATTGGCAATAATTAACTAACAGGCTGATGCAGGTGTAATTAGTTATTTAATACATCAAGGTATTAACAATGGAACAATGTGTTTTTTTTTTTAAGCCTTACATGAAGTGATTGGCTTGGTTTGAGCCTCTTGGTTTGTTGGTCTGTGTGACCTTCTATTTCCTCATTTAGTGCAGGAGATCTTGTTTTGCTGTGGGCTGTTGGGAAAATGAATAAGCCATGGTGATGTGAGCTTATAAGTTGGTTGAGTCATAATGCTTTTTGAGTTAATGGTGTGGAGTAGAGTAAAGTTTCCCTTTCAGACCTTCTGGTCAATAGGGCAGATGATGTAAAGGTCATCTGATTCTGTGGCCCACAGTTAACGAGGGTGTCATGTGGCCAGCACAGCGGCAACCGCCTTTACTTTTCCCCAACTGATGTCAGGTACCCATTAGAGCTGGGTAGACTCAGAGACGCCCAAGGATCCCGAAATAAAAATGGCGTGGAGTGGGATCTTTTAACAAAGCTAATATCAACTCACTCTGTCTGTCCCTCTGGTAAAAAGTTTGTGTGTATGTTATTTCTCCTACACCCAATCTCTGATCAAGCTGAAATTTAGCACAATTACTATATAAAAAGAATTAACCAATTAGTTAATTAACTTAACTGGTGGTAATTAATTATTTTGTTTTGTATCTCGAACAAGGGTAAGAAATTGTACTTGACTGAGGTGGTGGTCCCCTTTGTATGTTGCTGCTCTTAATTGAAACAAACAATATATAGCTATACAATATTCTTTAGTCATAAGTACCTCAGCCATGAGTTTGAATTCAGGTTTTTAACCCCCCTCCCCCCCCCCCCTTTTTTTTTCTTGTAAATGTTTTAAAAAATAAAAATTAAGGTGAAATAATACACTCATTTATCTCTTTCTTTCAAACCCCCCCCCCCCCCCAACTGGCCCAGATAAGTGTTAGGATAATAGCCTATTGAGAAAACTAAAAGCATGAAATAGCGCTAAACAAAAACAATTGGTAAAAATATTATTAATTGCATAGATTTATTATTGTTGTTGGTCTTGATCTATACAAATTTAATTACATGACTGATTTAAACTAATTGATACAATTACTTTTCGTTTAAGCTTTTTTTTTTTTTTTTTTAAGTATTTTTTTTTTTTTTTGCTTGTTTAATTTTGCAACTACTGGGTTTTATTTTACCAGGTTGCATTTATATCTACGAATCAAACTTATTGTGATATGTACATTTTATCCAAACATTTCTAGATATATTTAGAGGTAGAAATAGAAATGCGTTTCAGTTATCAAAAATACTTTATGTAGCTTAAACATTTTCTAATTTTCACCAAGATTGGAGTCATTAATTCTGAATCTATTAGGCATTAGGTTTTCTTTATCAGAATGAAATTAAAAAGATAAGAAAAGTTTGCATAACAAATATTTGAACATGTTCTTTTTTTTTGTCTTTCAGGAAGTGATGGGAAAGAAGAAAGGTTGACAGCTTTTTTTTTTTATTTGGTCTTTTTTTTCTTTTGACTCTCGATGGAGGCCAAAGACCATTACAGCCCAGGAACTCGAGTGCGCTCACTGACATTGCCAACTCCGGAATTCATCAGCGCAGAACGTCCTAAACGCAACAGAGACAACCGCTTCAGTTTGGAGTCACGTTTCCCTCCCTCTTGTCAATGCACAGAAAAGACAACTGCTAATAAGGTAGAAAATTTACTGCCAAATTATCTATTTTTTTGTTCACTTTTATAGCTGAGCTTGTTCAGGGGATATCTATTCACTGTTTTACTAACCATTATAATTTTTTGTTTCGCTTTGTTTCATTTATTAGAGTTTACATTTTATTCTAACTATCTCAGACTTTTTAGTTCATTGTGGGAAATAGTGATATTAATGTCATTCTTTATATGTAATTATATGTACACGGGTAGTCTGAAATGTTATTTTTAAATAGCTTTTATATTGTGCAACTTTCATGCTTATAGCATGAGAGGGATATAGTCCAATCTCTTTTGTAGACCAGTGTGGGTAGGGGGTATCTATGTGAAGGTTTTCCTTACTGGCATTAGGGGCTTAGTAATCACAACACAGCTCATGTTGGAAGTTGAACCTTGAGCCCTGTCCAAGCGGTTGACACACATTCCACATTCTTCAAAATCTCTCTACTTCTCCCAGTGATGTTTCTACCTCTCCAGCTCACTCCAACCACCTTCAATCACCTCCAACCACTTTCAACCACTTTCAACTACTTCCAACCACCTCCAACTACTTCCAACCACCTTCAACCACCTCCAACCACCTTCAACCACCTCCAACCACTTTCAATCACCACCTCCACCTCCAACTACTTCCAACCACCTTCAACCACCTCCAACCACTTTCAATCACCTCCTAACCACCTCCACCTCCAACTACTTCCAACCACCTTCAACCACCTCCAACCACTTTCAACCACCTCCAACTACTTCCAACTACTTCCAACCACCTCCAACTACTTCCAACCACCTTCAATCACCATCTTCCAACCACCTCTGACCAATCTAAACAGTAGGTTTATAAATAAATCTTTCTTACACTAAATGTCGTAGGACAGAGATAGTCATCTATGATGGTATAACCTTTGTAACCAACTATTTTATAGATTCTTTCTATGGATACTATGGACAAAATATTACTGAACGACTTTTCTGGACAATAAACAGTTTATTACAAAGGGGATGGCATCATCATGAGTAGAGACTCTTTGTCTTTCCCTGCACAACATCTGCTTTAGGAAAGGCGCTTTATAGACCTACTATTTAGACATTTTGTTGGTGGTGGAAGAGGTGATCGCATCCCTGGGAGAAGTGTATCTAAAAAAAAACTACATTTTCCTTAGCGGAGCAATTCACACAGGGATGGCTGCCTGGTCGTGCGGTTTGCACGCTGGACTGTCGTTCGGACTTATCGATGGTCCCGGGTTCAAACCCTGCCCGCTCCCATCCCCCGTCGTCCAGCGGGAGGTTTGGACTAGGAAGTAATTATCTTCAACTCTGAAGGAACATCCGAAATAAGTAAAACATTTTTACAACACATTCTGAGTATTTAATGGAACACTTTGCTTAGTTTTTTAGAAAGATTAATTCACGTGGTGGCCTACTAGTTAATTACTCAAGTAGGTTGAGGAACACCTATTCTGGCCTCATATTCCGCGGAACACAGTTTGAGAACCACTGATGTCGAGAAATAAAAATTAATTTGAAAAAAAAAGTTTGATTTGCCAGATTGTAAACGTTTCAGACCACCTAGGTATATAATACTTTTTAGATAGCCTACAAGTTTATGCACTGGTATTTGGTACATTTTTATATTGCTGTTAGCCATAATCATTTTTGCATGTTGTTTTTTTTTAAAAAGTTTTTTTAAAGTGCCTCATTGAAATGTTATTCTAGTTGTGGTGGTTTAACTAACCCTATATCAGTTGATAGATTTGTCATATTAAGTCCTATTGATTTATAAATCTTTTCTGTTTTCATCCAACTTTTCAAAATAAGGCCTTTAAATGGATGGCTGTCTAGTCGTGTGGTTTGCGCGCTGGATAGTCGTTCGGACTTAACGATGGTCCGGTGTTCAAACCCTGCCCGCTCCCATCCCCCGTCGTCCTGCGGGAGATATAGACTTGGAGGTAAATTATCTTCAAGAAGGAACATCCAAAACATGTAAAACTAAGCAAAACTAAAAGTATTTTTATTGGTACTTAAGTCTGTTTTTATAACAAGCCTTTTCTTAAAAGTGCTGAAATCTGTTTTATAAGTCTTTTGTAAGCGACGTTTAATTCAGTTTAAGTTGTTTGTTTTTTTATTGCTTTGATTTTAGTTCGCCAGTGAGAAATATTTATTTATTCAACAAGAATGTTTTGAAGTAGAATTTGTTTCTTGCATTGTAGGTGTGAAAGAATGCCCTGTAGAAGACTGTAAAAGTCAGTCCTCGTTAATTTGATTGAATACATGTGGGTACAAACAAAGCTGCTTACATTTTATTGTGTTTGTGGTGTACTCTCGTCATTATGTTTGTGCAGGTCATGAACACACTGGGGCTGAACATTGTTTTGTTTGGACTGAGGAATTTGAGCAATTAAAACTTGAAGAAATAGATTCATTTTAAATCAGGGTTACGTATTTGAAGCAAGCAAAATAAAAAAGCTTATCCAAAGGGGAAGAACTCTGCCCTTAAAACTATATCAATAGTGTACACATTATTTCCCTTATTTGATATGATCTTATCTAACAAAATAATTAATTAATAATAATTAATTGACTAATTGGGTATTTCAAAAATCGATTCATGTTTTGTTAAGTACAATAAATAAATTTCTAAAGTCTCAACCTGAATGGAGAATGCTTAAGGGGGGAAAGCATTATTAGCCATTATTTAAGGGGATTAAACCCAACACATTTAGCCATATCCGTGAATACTGGAGGATCAATTCCCTTGTTGGTATCAAACAAAATAATAAATGACCAGCAATTAATTGCCTAATTGGTTACTTTTTCTTATTGATTCATGTCTTGTCTATGCCAATGAGTAATTCTGCAACGTTTCAGCTTGATCCGAGAATGAGTGTAGAGAATGGGGTGTAGAAATAACGTGTACACATTTTACCAGACAAACAGCAGACTGATCAAGTGGATATAATCTTTGTAAAAAAAAAACAGGAAGGAGGTAGATTGTACCAAAGTTTTAGTGAAGTCATGGTCCAATGGTTTCGAATGGCTTTTTTTTTTTTCTCTTCTTTTTGGTACAATGAGAAACTCTTCACTTTCTGGCCAATATTTTTTTTTTTTTAACTTCTGAACTCAGGGAGGCATGTTGTTTTTTTTCTCTCCTCTTTTTTTTAAAAATTGTGCTTCTTCTTTTGTGTCTTTCTTGATCTGTCTCTTATCGTCCTGCCCCCCCCCCTCTTCCCCTTTAAAAAAACAACCCAGCCTTATTTTAAGAACCCCTCATTCGGGGCACAAAAGGGTTATTGAGCTTGAGTCCCAATAGTTTCTGTCCCAATCGATGTCTTCCTACTAAACATTTGTTTTTCTAGTCTGAGATATGTAAACAGATTGTCATGTTGATATAGTATATCAGCTATTCCTATCAGTGTTATTGCCCTTTTTACGAAACTCAAGTCTGTCAGTCAGCTTGGTACAAGTATTGTGTACATTCAGGGGCGGACTGGCTCTATGGGCAGTCGGGAAAATGCCCGGTGGGCCGGTACCCTAATGGGCTGGTAGGGCCACAAAAGGATGCCACTATGGCACGCATCAGATTGTTAAAGGTTTTATAAAACCTTATAAAAGAGCCTTCTGAAAGTTAAAATTGTGTATAAAAATAAAAATACTCCACAGTGTGATGCTATTTTAATCTAACACATTTTCCTAAATATTGTAATAGCCTTCATCCGTAGATAGTGCTACTAGTAGGCTTCATCCTTTTAGGGCCTATACATACTTAGCGATTAAAAAGCAACATAAGGCCAACACTTCTATAAATATTTAGAGTTTACTAAATGCATGCATACCGACACATTATCATACTGACAGAAAGGCCTAGAATTGGGTGTCCATCATATGATATACAAGATATGGTCCGGATTGTATAGAAATGCCCGGGCCGATTTCGACACCCAGTCCGCCTCTGTGTACATTAGAATTATTTATGACACTTTCAATGCTCTCGAATTAATTAGTTATTGTCGATGGCAATACATGAATCAATAAAAAAAAAATTGGCCAATGTTAATTAATTATTGGTAATTAATTAATTTTGTTTTAAATAAAGAAGGGGAGCCAAATCTTGCAATATTGATAACATTAACTGTGCAGTTCTTTCCCTAATATAAACATTGTTTTGTTTTTTAAAAGTATTTTTTTTTCTACATTGACATCAGTGCTTCATTATTTTTTACTTTTCACTCGGTTTCATATTTGGATGCAACGGACTCAGACTTTAACACCTATTTTCGAAAACCTAGGCCTATCTTCTTTAAAACCTATTTTCTTTTAGAAAACCTAGGCCTGTCAACTTTAAAACCTATTTTCTCTTAGAAAACCTAGGCCTATCATCTTTAAATCCTATTTTTTTTTTAGAAGACCTATGCCTCTCATCTTTGGAACAAAATTCTCACGCTTGTATTACACTTGTGGCCCACAAATGACACACCTATCTATCTATCTATCTATCTATCTATCTATCTATCTATCTATCTATCTATCTATCTATCTATCTATCTATCTATCTATCTATCTATCTATCTATCTATCTATCTATCTATCTGTCTGTCTGTCTGTCTGTCTGTCTGTCTGTCTATCTATCTATCTGTCTGTCTGTCAGTCAGTCTGTCTCTCTGTCTATCTATCTATCTGTCTGTCAGTCAGTCTGTCTATCTATCTGTCTGTCAGTCTGTCTATCTATCTATCTATCTATCTATCTACCTATCACTTACTACCCCTCTTCTCCCTATCTTTCCACCATCTCCCTCCATCCCACCCCTCTCCCTCTTCCTTCACCTACATCTACTGGACTATAAGCAAGTCTGCCAATCCTCCATCTTCATATCTACTATGTCTTTAGTCCTTATTCTTTGAGATATCTACACTAGCCATCTACCTAACGCGTGATGCTTTCCACTCTATCAAAACAACAGGTGAGTCTTTGTCTGTCACCCGGAGAGACCCCCCCCCCCCAAGCTTCTACAACCTTTACTTTCCCCACCCCTTGCCGTATCAACCAGTTTTCTCAGATCAAACAAATTGTCAGCCCGTGCCGTCAGATGGCGTAATAGTATCGAACTTTCTGGAAATGTCATGCTCGAAGAAGGGGGGGGGGGGCTAATGGATTTCTTCACGGAATTATTTTTAAGAGCTCGGAGCGTGGCTTCTAAAAACGTTACAAGCAGAGGTGGTGACTTTGTGCAGAGTTTCAGACAGAATCACATAACAATAGTTGAAGCAGAGGTGGTGGCTTTGTGTAGAGTTTCAGATAGGGTCACATAACAATAGTTGAATCAGAGGTGGTGACTTTGGACAGAGTTTCAGACAGAATCACATAACAATAGTTGAAGCAGAGGTGGTGGCTTTGTGTAGAGTTTCAGACAGGGTCACACAACAATAGTTGAAACAGAGGTGGTGACTTTGTGCAGAATTTCAGACAGGGACACATAACAATAGTTGAAACAGAGGTGGTGACTTTGGGCAGAGTTTCGGACAGAATCACATAACAATAGTTGAATCAGAGGTGGTGACTTTGGGCAGAGTTTCAGACAGGGTCACATAACAGTGGTGGAAACAGAGGTGGTGACTTTGGGCAGAGTTTCAGACAGAATCACATAACAATAGTTGAAACAGAGGTGGTGGCTTTGTGCAGAGTTTCAGACAGAATCACATAACAATAGTTGAAACAGAGGTGGTGACTTTGGGCAGAGTTTCAGACAGGGTCACATAACAGTGGTGGAAACAGAGGTGGTGACTTTGGGCAGAGTTTCAGACAGAATCATATAACAATAGTTGAAACAGAGGTGGTGACTTTGGGCAGAGTTTCAGACAGAATCACATAACAATAGTTGAAGCAGAGGTGGTGGCTTTGGGCAGAGTTTCAGACAGAATCACATAACAATAGTTAAATCAGAGGTGGTGACTTTGGGCAGAGTTTCAGACAGAATTACACAACAATAGTTGAATCACACAACAATAGTTGAAGCAGAGGTTGTGACTTTGGGCAGAGTTTCAGACAGAATCACATAACAATAGTTGAATCAGAGGTGGTGACTTTGGGAAGAGTTTCAGGCAGAATCACATAACAATAGTTGAATCAGAGGTGGTGACTTTGGGCAGAGTTTCAGACAGAATCACACAACAATAGTTGAATCAGAGGTGGTGACTTTGGGCAGAGTTTCAGACAGAATCACACAACAATAGTTGAATCAGAGGTGGTGACTTTGGGCAGAGTTTCAGACAGAATCACACAACAATAGTTGAATCAGAGGTGGTGACTTTGGCAGAGTTTCAGACAGAATCACATAACAATAGTTGAATCAGAGGTGGTGACTTTGGCAGAGTTTCAGACAGAATCACATAATAGTTGAATCAGAGGTGGTGACTTTGGCAGAGTTTCAGACAGAATCACATAATAGTTGAAACAGAGGTAGTGACTTTGGCAGAGTTTCAGACAGAATCTCATAATAGTTGAAACAGAGGTAGTGACTTTGGGCAGAGTTTCAGACAGAATCACATAACAATAGTTGAAACAGAGGTGGTGACTTTGGGCAGAGTTTCAGATAGAATCACACAACAATAGTTGAATCAGAGGTGGTGACTTTGGGCAGAATTTCAGACAGAATCACACAACAATAGTTGAATCAGAGGTGGTGACTTTGGGCAGAGTTTCAGACAGAATCACATAACAATAGTTGAATCTGAGGTGGTGACTTTGGCAGAGTTTCAGACAGAATCACATAATAGTTGAATCAGAGGTAGTGACTTTGGCAGAGTTTCAGACAGAATCTCATAATAGTTGAAACAGAGGTAGTGACTTTGGGCAGAGTTTCAGACAGAATCACATAACAATAGTTGAAACAGAGGTGGTGACTTTGGGCAGAGTTTCAGATAGAATCACATAACAATAGTTGAAACAGAGGTGGTGACTTTGGGCAGAGTTTCAGACAGAATCACACAACGATAGTTGAATCAGAGGTTGTGACTTTGGTCAGATTTAGACTTTGACATATTTTCAGACTCAGTGAAAATAGTGATTCTTAACGATGAACAAGTCTGAGAAATCTACTACAAGACTTTATTATGCCTGAGTCACATATCTACGCGGACAAGGACACACCGCATCAATGTTTCCAGCTCATTCTCACCACGTTACACAGCAACACACACGTATCAACAGTGTCACAACACGATGTGCTTCTGTGGCCAGCGTGCGTCCAGAACAACCTAGCGTAGTACCATACATGTCTTCATGATATTCCCTTTGCTTACGGTCTACTCTTGATACAGTTTGGGGTGTGTTGATTACCCCTGTTATCAACATATAAACATAAATTCGGTCTCGAAAAAAAAAAGAAAGGGGAGCTCATCGAAATGGACATGTCCGTTTGAAAGAGTTGTCTGCGCTTCTTAAGTCTGAACTATCGATGAGCTAAAACAGGAAGTGTGTGGGTTTCAGCCTGGCAGACCACGGCCAACATGGAGATCGGTGGACCGAGTAGCAGTGCTAGCAGGCTGGACATGGACCCAACTGAGTGCTATTGCCCAGAACATAGTCCGATGACGAAGTGCTGTTAGGGTACTATGTTAGGGTGCTCTGTTAGGGTACTATGTCAGGGTGCTATGTTAGGGTACTCTGCTCCACTGGGAGTCAAGTCGGAAGAGGTGTGTCCAAAACTTGGCTGTCAATAGAACATTGTCTAAAAGACCCAAACACTTATACTATAAGCATTCTTGCTTTTTAATGTATTTATCCATTGATTGTTGTTATCATTGGGTTCTCTGGCTTGCTGCAGTACCACTGTTATATGTTGAAAACAAAATTGTGGGGGAGTCTTTGCCACCACCTTCTTTTGCACATCAGTGTTACGCCCATGCCAGAACGTAGAAATATTGTTGTTTGTTGACTGTGTCCTCAATGTGCTCACCCTGTGGAAACTCGTCGTATTTCTGTTTGGACAAGATTGTCTTATTGACCGCTGTAGATCGCCTCCTGCGCCACCCACTTCGTCTGTCGGTCACGCCTCTGTTGTTCGATGATTACCGTTTCCCCAAGACGCATATGCCGACTCTAGTTGGGGGGGAATACATCGACTATTTTCTGGGTCACGATTTCGCCCTTTAACTTTGGCGCCCCTCCCTTCTCCATCTCCCTAGCTTGATACTGGCGGTGCGCCCTTGTGTTGTTGGGGGTTCACGTGTACGGGTGCAGGCCAGAGTTTCCGGAGTAAATTGACACAATCTTCTGGGCGAGTTGGATGATCTCTTAAAATAGCTTGTAGCATGAACCGAGCATGCCCTCTCAATGTTACGTCTGGTCTAGCGCTTGGTGACGTTTGGCTTGGTAGGCTCGTCCCTTCAAGCTAGGGCATGATGGGAAGATTTACAGTGTACTGCACGGGGCAATAAGGGCAATAACTCGTTTGGCAACTGTCATTACTTTGTGCACGCTCTGCTAGAAGTCTGCGTTGTGTGTGCGAGCTGCTGGTGGAAGCGTATGTTTGAAGATACAACAACAAAACTTTTTCTTAAATCTATGGAATGTGACGTCACGGCCACTTGTAGACAACTGCCACCCCCCCCCCTCTACCTTACTATATATTCCCCCCCATTTTCCGTCGTATTCAATGCCGCGGCATTTCACCAACTTTTTGTCATTAGTTGTGCCCACGGCACACGGGTGTTGTGTGCGACACGGCACTACGCCACGACGGGGCGGGCTGGGTCGTGAATGGAGGCAGGCCTGGGGAAGGATTGTGCGCGCGACGGCAGTGGCGTTATCGCGGAGTAGACCTGGTCACGTCTGTCAGTGTTGCAGGTGCCATTAAAACTTGTTTTAGATCTACCTGATTTGTGAAGAACACGGGTTATCATTGTAGATCTTTGAGATATATATTTACAACAAAAATAATCTTTAAACTTAAAATAGAGATCTATTTCATTTTCATTTCCTTATCATTTAAAATTAATTCTTGAATGGTACAACCCTTTTTAAGTTGTAATCCATGGAATGAAGTTACACCACATCGAGACTCTTATTGAACTCAAGTGGCACCATTTGGTAAAAAAAAAATCACCTAACTTATATTATAGAGACAGACAGACACACTGACAGGATACTAACATATCAAGCATCAATGAAAGGCTGTTTAAAGCATCAAAGCATAACTTACACAGACAGACACCGGGACAGAAGACTAACATATTAAGTAGCAATAAAAGGCTGTTTAAAGCATCAAAGCATAACTTGCTAATAGAAACACTCCCAGGACGCTATACTCTTTTTTCACCCAGCTAGAACGTCTGTATTGTATACGTTATCAAAACTAATAGTTCGAGTAAGCCCTTTGCCAGTACTAACAACTTCAAAGAAAACTGCCTGAGGAGTTCCCGAAGATGTCATCAAGTCATTGCTTGATGATTAAAGAAATGAGTTGTCCTCTTTTCTAACAAACAAACAAAAAAAAAATCTACCTTGCACTTAATACTCATAGCTGGATTGTCACTTTAGAGTAGATCAGGTCGCACTTTTATACTATTGCCCATTCAGTTTGCAGTTGGCATTATCTCCCCCCCCTCGCTCCCATGCCATCAAACTCAAGAGTGCGTGCTACCAACTTGTAGATTCTATTGATCCTCTCCTGTGACATTTCGCCCCCTGCTTGTGACGACCACGTGACAGCGATATCGCAATAAGACTGTGGAGGAGCGTGCGGGGCTGGAGGAGCGGGGGGGGGGAGGTCGGACTTTTGCGATGTCCCCCCGGGCAACAAGTCTAAATAAAGTGTTTTGGGATCAGAATCATTGTTTCCTTTATTTGTTTCATGAACGTAATTTGAGTTGAATGTCCTGCCGTTCCAGAGAGCCTGGCTTTGGATGAATGCACCAATACGTGTCAGCTGCCCATTGGAGGATGGCTTCAATGGCGGATAGCTATAAGTGGATTGCTTTTTTTTTTGGGGGGGGGAGTATTTCTGTTGTATTGGATAATAGGAAGCGATGTCCCCCCCGGGCAACAAGTCTAAATAAAGTGTTTTGTGATCAGAATCATTTTTTCCTTGATTTGTGTCACCAGGAACGTAATTTGAGGTTGAATGTCCTGCCGTTCCAGAGAGCCTGGCTTTGGATGAAGGCACCAATACGTGTCAGCTGCCCATTGGAGGATGGCTTCGATGGCGGATAGCTATAAATAGATTGCTTTTTTTTTGGGGGGGGGGAGTATTTCTGGTGTATTGGATAATAGGAAGCTAAGTATTTCAAAAAAGTATATGCTAATTGTTCTGCACTTTTAAGCAGTATAGAATGAAACTTTTTGTAGCGCAAAGTTTATATCATGTAGTTGGCAGCAGTGATATTTCATAGCGGGATCTCTGTCATTGTTTAGTTGGCAACAGTGATATTTCATAGTGGGGTCGCTGACATTTTTTAGTTGGCAGCAGTTATATTTCATAGCTGGGTCTCTAACATTGTTTAGTTGGCAACAGTGATATTTCATAGCGGGGTCTCTGACATTGTTTAGTTGGCAACAGTGATATTTCATAGCGGGGTCTCTGACATTGTTTAGTTGGCAGCAATGATATTTCATAGCTGGGTCTCTGACATTGTTTAGTTGGCAACAGTGATATTTCATAGTGGGGTCGCTGACATTTTTTAGTTGGCAGCAGTTATATTTCATAGCTGGGTCTCTAACATTGTTTAGTTGGCAACAGTGATATTTCATAGCGGGGTCTCTGACATTGTTTAGTTGGCAACAGTGATATTTCATAGCGGGGTCTCTGACATTGTTTAGTTGGCAGCAATGATATTTCATAGCGGGGTCGCTGACATTTTTTAGTTGGCAGCAATGATATTTCATAGCGGGGTCGCTGACATTTTTTAGTTGGCAACAGTGATATTTCATAGTGGGGTTTCTGACTTTGTTTAGTTGGCAGCAGTTATATTTCATAGCTGGGTCTCTGACATTGTTTAGTTGGCAGCAGTTATATTTCATAGCTGGGTCTCTGACATTGTTTAGTTTGCAGCAGTGATATTTCATAGCGGGGTCGCTGACATTGTTTAGTTGGCAACAGTTATATTTCATAGCTGGGTCTCTGACATTGTTTAGTTGGCAGCAGTGATATTTCATAGCGGGGTCGCTGACATTGTTTAGTTGGCAGCAGTGATATTTCATAGCGGGGTCGCTGACGTTGTTTAGTTGGCAACAGAGATCTTCATCTCTGCCATTTGTCTTTGATTGAATTTCATTCTGATGTTCTTCTGAAAATATTGAAACCTGCCTTTTTACCTGCCTGGGTGGACCACTTCGGGGGCCGATTTTGAGTTTGTGTTTCCACACAAACTTTCTTGTAACCTTGTTTTTTTTTGTTTTTTTTTTGTATCACTGTTACTTATCCTAGCCGGTATCAAAGTAAAGTGTAACCGGTATCACTGTTTGCCAAATCTTGTTGTAAATGATGTCGGGTGCACTGTGAACTGTATTATCAGACGCGGCGGGAAGCAAGGGCTCAGTACTATCTACATTACTGTTTACATTGGTAATGGAATTAAGTGCGCGGCAGGAATTGATCGGTCTGACATACACATATCATCTTGAGAATGACCTTGAACAATGAAAAGATTTAAATAATCACTAGAACGAGTTTAAATATTTTTTTTTTAGTTTCTTTTCAATCAGATATGAGTGTACACTTCAGAGGCCGCGTCTGAGTTTGTGTGAAATAGTGTTATTACTGTTACCCATAGCATGTGTTCGTTTAGTAGTATGTTGGTCCTAGGTTCAACTGTTCTGTAAGAAAGCTCCCGTGATGTCCATCTAGAAATCAACTATCTTGACTTACATAATTGGTGACGACATTTCGTAGGGCTTGGGGGTTCGGTGCACCACATTCCATTTAGTTTTGTGCGTGCTCTGTCGTAATCCATCCTTACATCTAATGATTGACTTTTAATATGTAGCTCTTTTTGTTTTCTTGACAAACTGTACCTGCCTTTTCAAAAAAAAAAAAAAAAAACACTTTTCCCCGAGTTGTCGTTTATAACGTCTTCCGGTCACCGCGACCTTTACTGGGTCAAAGGGTTTACTCCTCGCAGTATCTTTGTTTAAAGTCTGTATGTTGTGTCTGGTGCAGCTGATCACGCGAGAACCGCTGCCTGGGGCTGGGGGGGGGGTCGATGAGAGTCTTTGCCATCCACACGTCTGGCATTTGTTAGGAGATTAGGGCGTGGTGTGGTCCTGGCGCAGCGTCGTGCCACTGGATGTCACCGGTGTAAGCCGTTCACTGTCTGTCAGCAAGGATCTGTTTTTGCGCTGGCATGCAGTGGGTGTGCAAAGTACATGGAACTAATTGGTCGTACAGGCTAGGCTATACAACAAGTTCAAGTTAGTTAAAGACTACCCACCTACTCCATCCGTTGGCTTTGCAGGTTTGTGATGTAGAGTTGGTCTCAATGTGATTGTCCAGCAACTTTTTAAAAAACTATTAACATTGTAGTTATAAATTAGGTGTACTAGTTGATTTGGGACAGGTGTAGTGATGATTCCGGGACAGCTGTAACGATAGTCTCGGGACATGTGTAGCGATATCCCCCGGGACAGGTGTAGCGATTACTCCGGGACAGCTGTAGCTATAGTCTCGGGACAGGTGTAGCGATTGCTCCGGGAAGTTGTAGGAAGTTGTAGCGGTAGTCTCGGGACAGGTGTAGCGATGACTCCGGGACAGGTGTGGCATTTACCCCGCGACAGTTGTAGCGATGACGCCAGGGACAGGTGTAGCGATTACTCCGGCACAGTTGTAGCTATAATCTCGGGACAGATGTAGCGATTGCTCCGGGAAGTTGTAGCGGTAGTCTCGGGACAGGTGTAGCGATGACTCCGGGGACAGGTGTGGCATTTACCCCGCGACAGTTGTAGCGATGACGCCAGGGACAGGTGTAGCGACGGCGCCGGGACATGTGCAGCGATGACTCCGCGACAAACGTTGACGCCGTTATTTTTCCACAATAAGCCTCGGCTGTAAAACAACGGGGGAAAAAATGAGTTACGAAGTCGACGCGAAGTCAAGTGACGTCGTCTCGCGTGCCGTGGCCAATAAGCCGCTGTTGAGCAGTGTATCCCCACCCTATAAGCGCGTCCCAGCTCATGGAACCAGACGTCGCCGCATTTGTCGTTCTTGACATTTTCTACTATTTTTGTTTTGTCTAACATGTGTGTAGACGACTTCTATCTGTTACCTTCAAATAGTGTTCAGCTGTGTTACTATGGCAACTAGATATATGAATGGAGCCCTAATCTACATATACTCTCGGCTATGCATCTTCAAATAGGTAAATATAGTCACATTCTCTGTCCAATATGTATGTTATTGTCCAGAATTATGTAAGTATTTTGTTCGTATCACTGTACAGTAACTTTGACTTTGAATGCGCTCGTGTGTCGAGTGTATTACTACTTACGCTTGTCACTGACAATCGAGTCGACCATAAACGTGACATGTGTCAGTGGCACGCTAATGACAATAATTGACAGTTTCTTTGTCCAGTCTTTAAACTCATGTCTAGACCAAGAATTAGATCACAAACATATTGTGGAGTTATCATTTTACGGTATATCTGACCCGATAGCTTCGTTGTATAGATTAAGCTTTGCTATCTATGGTAGGGAAGGTGGGAGTGATGTAAAACTCATTTATTTCTGTGGCCAACGGTTAACGAGGGTGTTATGTGGCCACCACAGCGACCAACTGCCTTGACCTCGCCAACGTATGTCCGTTGGGTGGACTCAGTGACGTTCTAAAATGTCGTGGTGACGTTCTAAAATGTCGTGGTGACGTTCTAAAATGTCGTGGTGACGTTCTAAAATGTCGTGGTGACGTTCTAAAATGTCGTGGTGACGTTCTAAAATGTCGTGGTGCAAAATCCATGTCGTCACCTGGGTTAGAACTTGACACCCTTCCGTTCGGTAACCAAGTACATTACCACCCGGCCACCGCGCGCCATCTCCTTGTTAAGTTAAACATAAACTAGCCATGTGTCAGTAGACTCTTATTTTATTATTCCATGTTGCTATGGAAAACGTGATATAAAGCATTAGTGTTTATACATCAGCATTATTGTTTATATATCTCGGTGTCACGGTGGGTCTGTGTATGCGCGTCATGTTTCTAGACGTCATGGCTTTGACATTTTAGAGTCTTTGAGATATTTTGATTTCGTGAAATAGAATTTTTAATTTAGCTGACAGCCAACAAATTGTGATGTTTCGAAATAGCAATTTGACTAAACCAGGGTTATTAATATTGTGTGGGTCATATAACAGTTCAGAACTTCATGCAGGGTGGGTGGGCGGAGTGTGGAACCTGGACGCTGATCTGAGTTTGTGTGAAAACATACACTCTCTTTGTAATCTTTTTTTTTTTCTTTTCTACTTTTGTTTTTGAAGTAGAGCTTTATGGCAGGTATTTTTTTAAAGGTTGTTTTTTTTGGTTAGCTGAATAATTTGTTAAGCAATTGATTTGTTGATAAAGAGTATTATTTGCTATTGACATTTTATACCTTTCCCCAGGGTATCCACTCTTATTTTACTCCCGAGGAACTTAATTGCTAAATTCTTTCAATTTCTTTCGCCTAACTTGCTAGCCTTTTTGTCCATCTTAACTGTCGAATATATAGCATATCTTGGCATTTCTCGGCGTATCTCGGAATTTCTCGGCGTATCTCGGCATTTCTCGGCGTATCTCGGCATTTCTCGGCGTATCTCGGAATTTCTCGGCGTATCTCGGCATTTCTCGGCGTATCTCGGAATTTCCTGACGTAATAAACCGCGAACATTAATGTGTTTTTTTTCGCTCTTAACATATAACACGCGTGTTTGACAAGGTTGAGAACCGCTGGGCTGAATGTTTTGGTGGGATAGCAAACCATACCCTCTGTCTGATATTTTGTCTTTCTCACACCGAGTTGGCTAGCCCTAGGCATCCAGAGTGGCACGACTAAGCCAGGCTGACTTGACCCCATTACGTTGCTCTGCCATCATCGGGACATAAATCACTAATTGTTTTTTTCTGGCATTGGCAGGTCATTAAAAAAGTTTTAGTGGGTTTCGTCACTCCCCCCTGCACTCAGAGGTGATGAGACGTTGTGTTAAATCACTTTTGTTTTCTTTCTATGCGAGGCAGTTGGCAAGTGCACCACAAGCATCACAAACATTAAGAAACGGTAAGAAGTGTTGCCAATTTAGTCGTTTTTTTTATGAATAAAGTTTTCAATGCTTAGAAAACTTTTTAGCATCTAATTGCTCCCTTACATAAAGAGAGACAATCCACACGACCTTAGAGGCGCGGTGGCTGAGCGGTAAAGCGCTTGGCTTCCGAACCGGGGGTCCCGATTTCATATCCTGGTGTAGACTGGGATTTTCAATTTCGTGATCTTTGGGCACCTCTGAGTCCAGTGCTTGGCCATCTTGTCCAGTGCTTGGCCTTGTCCAGTGCTTGGCCATCTTGTCCAGTGCTTGGAAAATTGTCCAGTGCTTTGCCAACTTGTCCAGTGCTTGGCCAACTTGTCCAGTGTTTGGCCAACTTGTCCAGTGCTTGGCCAACTTGTCCAGTGCTTGGCCAACTTGTCCAGTGCTTGGCCAACTTGTCCAGTGCTTGGCCAACTTGTCCAGTGCTTAGCCAACTTGTCCAGTGCTTGGCCAACTTGCCCAGTGCTTGGCCATCTTGTCCAGTGCTTGGCCAACTTTTATGCTCTATGTATGCTCAGTGTGCTCTGGATCCTCTTTAGTAAATTCGTGGGGAGAGGGAACATCTGGGAGTTTTGTTTCTGTGCTGACTTAAGAATCTTAGGAAAAGCAACTCTGCTCAAGACGGAACTCAAACCTTAGCCCACTTGATGGGTAAGCGAGTTTTGATTCTCAGTTACACTTCTAATAGAGGTGTGGTGGCCGAGTGGTAAAGTACATGGCTTTCAAACCGGAATCCCTGGTTCAAATCCTGGTAAGACTGGTATCTTTAATTGCAGGATCTTTAGGGCGCCTCTGAGTCCACCCAGCTCTAATGGGTACCTGACATTAGTTGGTGAAACGTAAAGGCGGCTGGTCGTTGTGCTGGCCACATGACACCCTCGTTAACCGTAGGCCACAGAAACAGATGACCTTTACATCCTCTGCGCTATAGACCACAAGGTCTTAAAGGGGAAAAAAAAATCCCCACCCCCTTAAAAATATTTAGTTTTTGAATCCTCTTCCTCCCCCTCCCCTGTCTGCTGTTAGGAAGTCTCTTCAGCCCCCCTACATCCCCCCACCCCCCCCGTCTGAGATTTCATTTCTTGTCATCGACAAGAAATATTTGTGCAGAATTTCAATTTGATCCGAGATTGGAAAGTGAGCGAAATATCGTATACAAGATTCCATTCAGACAGAGCGAGTTGATATTAGCTTTGTAATAACGTGCAATCTTCTAGGAGTTCTATAAAGTATAAAAAAATCCTATATAATTGGACTCCGTACAATCAAGTTCAGTCAAACTGACCGGAAAAGAAAAACAGCAAATCAATGAATCACCGGCATTATTTTGCAGCCAAAGACCAATCCTAAACACAAATATATTATTGTAACATACGGCTTCAAAAATACATTATTTGTGCAATACACACAGCTCCCAGTACAGAAGTCGTTTGGGAAGACGATTGTCTGGCATGCGGACTACATGTCCCGCCCATCGAAGTTGGGACCCTTTTACTGGTCATGGATACTGATACCTTTAGATAACTTTAGGTTTTCAGTATCCGGCATGTGGTCAGACCAACGCACCTTATGGATAGTCCTTAGGCAGCGAAGTTGGAAGGAGTTTAGCTTTTTGATGTGGCGGGAATAAAAGGTCCAGATGCATATAAGAGTGACGGGAGAACTGCAGCACTGTAGACTTTCAGTTTTTGTGGATATGCTGTGGAGTCTTCTCCGTTGCCACATTTGTCCTTTAGGTCTGCCAAAAGCAGCACTGGTAGGTGCAACACTGAAGTTTTATTATCTAGGTCAGTGATGCCCAAAATGCGGCCCGCGGGTCAGATCCGGCCCGCCGAAATCCCCCTTCCAAACAAAAAGAAAAAAAGGTTGAAAAAATGTATCTTTACCTACGTTTGGGCCCTCATTTTTTCTCTGATGGATTGGTTTCTTGACCTTTAACATTTTTCAACCAGGAAAAGTGAACTTATCTTTACTTTAATGTTGAACATGATAATAAGCCAACATATTTATTTTGTAAAGAAAATGTGGCTGTTTAATAAAACAACAGCATAAAAACGGCATTTTAAAATAAATATGGCGGCATTTTTTTGGTTTGAGTCGCGAATAAAAGATGGTCAAACTATCTTTGCCTGTTTTCAAAGTACACTTTTGGAATATAAGTAAATTTTATAATTTGAAATTATTCATTTTAGCTTATTATAATTTTTGCATATCTATGTTTTAAAATATCCCGCAAATGACTACTTGCCATTCATATAATTTAAAAAAATATTGGCTCTACTCATATTTTACGATATCGGTATCTAAAGTAGTTCTTTCAAAATGACTGAAATAATATTTTTTTCCCTGCTCTATTTAGTCGGCGCTATTTTATTCGCGCTACTTTGGCGGGGGTACCGCTGTTTTCTAATGTCTAAAAAAAAAAATATAATTGTCAAATAACCTATTAGTTAAGTATTAAAAACACAGAATTCTACCGCGAGACGAGGGATGGGAATTAAAATGGCCCGCGGGGCGAATTAGGTTGGGCATCACTGATCTAGGTGGGTTTCTTCTGATGCGGTGCTTCCCAGATGGACAATCTTTTTTACATTTGCTAGTTGTAAAAAGGTTTAATATTAACGAAACATATTGCCTGATATTCGCCTACGTTACATTTTAAAGAATTATTTGTGCAGATACAACTGATTAACACATATTTGATTTCAATCAGGAACACGATCGAACGTCCATTTTTTTGTTGTACGAAAGTAGGAAGCAGAAAGAGCGGGACGATAATAAAAGCAACAGTGCTTTGGGTTATCTTTCTTTCTTTATTGTTTCTATAAATATCTCCCGCAGCTTGATATATCTTGTCTTCGGAATCTATCGGGTTTCAGGGTATCGGCGGTTCAAAGTTAAGTGCTAATACAAGTTTTCACAGATCCTACTATAAATAAATGATCTATGAGAAGTGTCTTGTGAGTGTGTGTGTGGGGGGGGGGGGGTGCGTGCGCGCGTGGGTTTGTGCGCAAGCATACTTACAAATTCTAGCTGAAGCTGTGTATTGAATTAGCTCCACTTTACAGTGACCCCCCATTACCATCAAAGGAAAGTTTGTTAATAAATCTTAATCTTTGCTTTGCCTGATATTCTAGCCTCATCGAATTGCCTTTTTTTTTTCTTCTTTGGCTGATGTCGTAACGTTGTATAAATGTAAATATCAATATACACTTGGAACTAACCTTTCATCTCACTTCCGGGTTTAGAATGGTTGTAACTTTTTTTTTTATTGTTGTTGTGAAGACTAGACCTCTAAATACACTTGAGAATATAGGTTAGTGTTGATCGATAGTGTTCGAATGTCTTTTTACATCTAAGAGGAAAACAAAAGAGTTTCTCTCCTTCTCCCTACCACAACCCCCGCCTTTTTTTTTCTCTCTCTCATTCTGCTGCCTTCCGATCGATGGCCATTTTGAAGTTTTACTGTAAATCCAAAGAACTATGTCACATTTCAAGGAATTGTAATCGTTATGGAGGACAAAATGTTAGGGATTACATAGTTCCCTCCCTTTCAGAACTTGCGATCTGTAGGGCAGGTGGTGTTATGGTCATCTGTTTCTTCGCCAACGGTTAGCGACCAGGGTGTCTTGTGGCCAGCACAACGACCAACGGCCTTTACTTTCCCCAATCTATAGCCATTCGAGCTGGGTGGATTGAGGGGAGGTCTAAAAATGACGAAATTTAAGTTCCCAGTCTTCACCGAAATTCGAACCTGGGACCACAGGCTCGAAGCCAAACGCTTAACCACTCAGCCACCTCGTCCTCCGTTAGGCATTACATCAACGGATACTTGTAACCAGATCTTGTATTTAGTGGAAAGTAAATGTGGCACTGAACCTTGGGGGCGTCCTTTCTGGTGGCGTAGATGTTGCTTTTATCCAAGTCAAGATGGAGTTCCATTCATTAAAAATGTTTCACAACTTTTCTTGATGTCTGTAATTAAAACAGATTTAACCCTTAAAGTGCTGAACTGTTTTACAATGAGTGCAAACACAAGTCTGATGTTTAGAGGCTAAACTACCACACGCGTTTTAAGGGTTAAAAAAAAAAAAGAAATAATTAAATATCATCAAAGTACTTGTATCGTCTGTCGGAGCCGCCTCTGAGTTTGTGTGGTAACACAAACTCTATTTGTCATTTTGTCAAATATCTTTGAAGCGACGGATTAAAGTTGCATCTCTTTCAATGGTTGATTGTACGAGTGGCATGATTCGCGGCTACTGACCGAAAATCTTTTGAGTCTGAATCTTGTTGGAGGCCGGGGACTTCATTAAATATTGAAGGATACATCTTTTTTTTTTTTCATTTCATGCCACTTTGAGTCCCTGGCATTCGTTAAAACAAGTCTAAAACTGGTTTAATGGAACTTTTTGCAAAGCTTTTATTAAATCACTCTGTCTGTCTGTCTGTCCGTCTGTCTGTCACAAATCTTGTACATGTTTCATTTTGTTATTTCTCCCACTTCCCATTCTCGGATCCAGTTGAAACTTTGTACAATTACTTAATTTCGAAGACAACTCTTGAATCAAATAAAAAAAAAAAAGCAAAGTAGTTAATTAGTGGTAATTTATTTATTTTGTTGGATACAGAAAATGGAGATACAAATTAATGGTAGTGTTTATGCGGTTCTTTCACGTATATAAGATTTTTGTTTTGTTTCATGGTGAGAGTTCCCCCCCCCCCACCCCTGTAGATTTGTAGTCACATAAGCTCTTCGTCCCCTTTTTTTACCACACGCACATTTAAGAAGTTGGGTCCGCCGTGACCTATACTTCGAGCTTTTTTTTTCAACATTGCCAGACGGGTTACATCCCCTCCCTCCGTAGCATGAGATGAGAATATATCACAGGTTGAGGAATGTTTTGTTTTCATTAAACTATTAGTGTAAGTTCCACATAGTGTCTGTATGGCTTGGACGGAGCAGAAATTGAAGGAATTCGAGTTTTTAAATAATTTCTTTCGTAGGTCCAACACCTCGCGATAATTAGAGAATCTATGTTTTTAGCTAGTGATTCAACTTGAACTAGTTTGCTATAATTGATCTAGGAAGTGGACCTTTTGTGTTATAAAGAATTAACCATGAAATAGATTGTAATCGGTTAGGGGACCGGATGTAATGTTTGCTTTCAGTAGTAATTTCAACTGGTTTCAATTAGACTGATAGTGCCACGGTCCAGGATTATAACGACGCAGGAGCTTATGGTATCAGTGGAAGGCACGATAACCTCTTGTCTCTCACAAGTTACTCCACCCAACCTTCCTCCTCCTCTTGTCTCTCACAAGTTACTCTACCTCCCTCCCTCCTCCTCTTGTCTCCCTGGCTGTTAGCACGACCGATACCGTGGTCGCAGTTACGTTTTGAATCAATGTTTGCACATGACTGGCTGTCGTTACAGTGATGTTGTCATTGTATGTGAAAGTGCATCACAGAAAGCGTATCATTCCTGGGGAGAACTTAGCTGGGACATTCGGCCCGCGGCTTGGCAAATGGTGGTTCCCACTTGTATGTGCGGGACCGTCTCCGGACTTATTGCGTCTTATTTAGACACTCTTAGAGGAGTTATTCTTTCACTTTCCAAAATATATATATTGATCTGCGTGCACGTTAGGTTAGGTACATACTAACTTTCTGTCTGTATTTGAAAAGAAACTATGTAGTTTCAAAAATGTAATAGATATTGTGCGTTATTTTATTGGTTTGGAATGTTTTGCATATTTTAAATTTTGACATAAAAATACTCCTGCTCCTAATGAGTAGCCAATATGAAATATTAACTTAGATATTCTCAACGTTGCTGGAAGACATTATTGGTGTTGTTATGTCTCGTACAATCAAGCCAGTGTCAGCATTCAATCTTTCTATCAATAACACACATTTACATAAGTGTTCATTTATGTAACCACTTTCTATTTAACAATAAATTGGGTTTGACTTTGTTGGTGTCTTGTCATTTGGTTTGACTTTGGTGTCTTGTCATTTGGTTTGAGTTTGGTGTCTTGTCATTTGGTTTGACTTTGTGTCTTGCCATTTGGTTTGACTTTGGTATCTTGTCATTTGGTTTGACTTTGGTGTCTTGTCATTAGGATTGACTTTGTGTCTTGTCATTTGGTTTGACTTTGTGTCTTGTCATTTGGTTTGACTTTGGTGTCTTGTCATTTGGTTTGACTTTGTCTCTTGTCATTTGGTTTGACTTTGGTGTCTTGTCATTAGGTTTGACTTTGTGTCTTGTCATTTGGTTTGACTTTGTGCCTTGTCATTTGGTTTGACTTTGTGCCTTGTCATTTGGTTTGACTTTGTTGTCTTGTCATTTGGTTTGACTTTGTTGTCTTGTCATTAGGTTTGACTTTGTGTCTTGTCATTTGGTTTGACTTTGTGTCTTGCCATTTGGTTTGACTTTGGTGTCTTGTCATTTGGTTTGACTTTGTGTCTTGTCATTTGGTTTGACTTTGGTGTCCGTATTGACGTGTGTAAAGAAAGGCTAAGTGTGTATAGAGCTCGTCCATCTTGTTTTGATGATGACCACGAATTGTGACGTCACAGCGTGTGACGTGGCAACGAGCTATTGGTCTAAACTGCCCACAGGTCAGTGTTTTCAGGCCGTCTATAACTATTGGCCTTGAGTGTACTGACCTGATGTCATAGTACTTGTCCCGTGAATGAATACACAGGTCTGCGTCACGCATGAGTGTTTTCTAGACCTCATTTATTGCCTCTCGGGTAGGTATGTTTAGTGGTAAAGCACACTCCAAGGCCAACACATCTTTAGGTTGTTTCCACTTGAGGGGCTCGAGCCACTCAACAAACGCCTCCCTCCTCCCCATTCATAGAGATTTATTCTTGCAGAACTCGATGTTTCTTTCCTTCATCTTCATTTTCACCTGTCCCTTAGTCTGTTGGACCGTTGGGGCACCACACAAGATCTGTTGACCACATTTCTCCATTCCTGTCTTTTGCCTTGGATAGAATATCTTTCAAAGTCTATTCTTTTATGCTGTCTTCCCATCGCTTTCTCTGTCTGCCTCTTCTTCCTTTTCCTGCTACTGTTCCCTGAAGGAAGGTCTTTGTGAGCCCTGAGGACCTTGTGATGTGGCCATAGAGTTTTAATTTGCTTTGTTTTCCCCACAGTAGTTAGCAGGTCATCGTGGGGTCCTATCGCTGTACTAATCCTGTCTTTAATCTCTTCTTTTGGGCTGCGGTCTTTGTATGTGATACCTAGGATCTTTCTATAGCATCTCACTTACATTGGCCCAGTCAGGGTAGGGATAAGGATAATAAGTAAAAGATTTTTTATTATAAAATAACTTCATCTTTGGATTACATTTTTATTAAATGAAAGCTGATAATGCCGTTTTTTTTTTAATCGTGATTAGGATTGGCGTTTATCAAATTGAATGGCACCCCAAAATGAGATTTGAGTTTTCTGGAAATTTTAACAACTTCATATTTCGAGGACTTTTTCATATATTTTGCGATTTCAGTAGATTTCCAGGAGCTCCTGGAAAATCAGAAGGCCGTGGGAAATCTTAAAATCTATGTTATAACGTTTAAATTCAATAACTTAAACCTAGAATGAGCGTGGGGCCTATGAAGGTGCGGGGCCCCCTGCTGCCGCATAGGTTGCAGTGGTCTAAGGCCGGCCCTGCATTGATAGAGCTGTTACCAACTGTGGCGTTATTTTGTTTAATCTGACATTGAACAGAGTTTATTAAACACATGTGAAGTAGAGGAAGCAGTTTGCGTATCATTGTTTCACAGTTTACATCAACTCACTCTGTCTGTCTTTCAGGTCAAAAGTTTGTACACGTTATTTCTCCCACACCCATTCTCGGATCAATTTGAAAAAGCGTAAATATTTTATGGCCTACACTAGACATGAATCAGATATAAAAAAAAAAAAAACCACCAAATACTCAGTTAACTACTTGTAATTAATTATTTTGTTTGATATCGACAAGGGAAAATAATAATAATAATAATGGCTAAATATGTAGGGTTTGGTCCCCCAATATAAATTGCTGACATTGTTTCCCCACACCCATTCTCGAATCAATTGGAAATTTTGGACAATCGTATTGTGCTTAGAAAAAAATTAACCACTTCGTCAATGAAATATTGGTAATTAATTTTTTAGTCTATTAACGAATAAGGGAGACAATATTGAGAGACAGTTGTATGTGCGAAATTCGTCCTCACCTTTTTTTTTTTTTTTTTTTGTTGTTGTTGTTAAAGGATTTTTTTTTCTCCAGATAGAGAAGCTTATATAGTGATAAACAATCCACTTAACTTAAGTTTCAGATAGTCTTGTTATTATTATTATTATTTTAACCTACCCAATTGCAAAACCACTCGCTGTACCCCAAAAAAAAAGTTTGTCGGTGAATGATCGTAGTTAGATAACAGGATTAGAGCTGCCCAGCCTCCATCACACAATGACGTGGAACGTGGGGCCCTGCTTCCATAGTAAATGATATGCGACAGACACAGATCACGGGGCCCTGGGGTGACAGACATGGAACACGGGGCCCCGCTTCCATAGTATTAGATATGCCTAAAGCTCGGCTACAGGTGAAAGTATAGAAACTCTTTGAGACAAATCTAATTCAATTGAGAATACAACCAAGACACACACATTTACAAAGATCCAGGACTGGCTGAATGCCGAGACAAAGAGTCTTGTTTGATTGGTCGCTCTATATAGCTATTGAATAGTTCAACAGAACATTCCTTTATTCTCTTCTCCTGTTATCTCCCTTTATTGGGGAGATAATCACTTTTTATACTTGTTCATTAAAACCTCGCGCATTGTCTCGTGTGTGTGTGTGATGTGCATGTGTGTTTGCGCGCTCTTACTGGCTGTGTAATAATTCTCTCGTGTCGTCTGCGTCTCCACGAAATGAACGCTCTACTAACTGAATACTTTAGCTGCATGTTTTATTCCTTACAAACCTGTTTGGCTGACAGATTTGTTTCCCCCCTCTTGTACATAGTCTAACCATGAGATGGTGTGGAATTATGGGATTGTTTTTTTTTTTCTAGTTCTTTTCATTGTTTAAACTAATAAACGTATTGGCATATAGAATTTAAATAAGTCGAGGCTCTACAGCCAATGGAATTCGTATCGTTCTGTTTTACTCTAAGCCAGTACAACGTTCTAGATCAGGGGTTCTCAACCTGTGGGTCGCGATCCCTTTCTGGGTCGATTGACCATTTGCCAGGGGTCGCCTAAGACCATCGAAACTATGGATTGCTATTGTTTATTCTTCTATTGCTGTATGTGTGTGTGTGTGGGGGGGTGGGGTCGCGGCAGAGTGGGGGTTTGTAAACAGGGGTCACCGATTCTATAAGGTTGAGAACTGCTGTTCTAGATGGGAGTGCTTCTCACGATTACGATCTGTTATGCAGTAAAAAAAGGTTCCACTTTGAAACTTTGCGATCTACAGGCCAGATGATGTTAAAGTTATCTGTTTATGTGGCCAAAGGTTGACGAGCAGAGTGTCGTGTGGCCAGCACAATGATCAATCGCCTTTACTTTCCCCTAACTTAAGTCGAGTACCCATTAGAGTTGGCTGGACTCAGGGACGCCCTAAAAATCCCCAAATTTCAAAATTTAAGTCTTCACCGAGATTCGAATCCAGGACCCAAGGTTCAGAAGCCAAGCGCTTAACCACCCTACCACCACGCATTTCTTTAAAAATATAACCAATATAAACTGTAGTACAGTAGAACGTCTATTTTCCGGATTAATTGCGAACGGGATCCGGCCGGATAATTGATCGGCCGGAATCCGGATAACCGAATGTTTAATATAAACCGTCCTTTTTACCAAAGATATATAGAAAATTCATTTGGGGATTTCGTGCCGTACATAAAGATAAAATTCAAGTCAAATATGCAGGGGAACAAAGCGTGATACGTAGTAGCCTACCAGTGTTGAGAGGAAATGACAGCTGATCTTTCGCTGCACATCAGCAAGACCGCTTAGTTACCATGCTGTTAAACAAAATATGTATAAGGTGCTTTCGATATTTGACGTTCCGAATAAACGAAGTGCTATTGTACTTGTATAGTTAGTCTGTATTTTGTTCCAACGGCATCCTATCCTATTACATATATTAAATTTAAGTCGTTCATTTTGTTAAAAAAAAAAGTTTTTCTGGTTTATTTTTGTTTTTGAATGTTAGCATCAAATACAATGTCTTCTTTATCCTGCATTTAAAAAACAAACAAGAGAAAGAAACAGTCTTTATCAACCCGAGTGTACAGTGTGGTAGATATCTATTTAAAAAGTTACTTCCCTTGTTAGCTCAAGAAACATTCCCATTAAAGTCACTAATTGCTTTTCATGTAATAAAACGCTCAGTTCTATTACCGACTGTCTGTTTCATTTGAAATATAAGACTCCCCCTGACTTGATGTTACAGTGTAGATTCTGTAGTTAGTGGCCAGTAAATGGCGGAATAAGAGAAAGTCTATCTAGTAGGAGACACAGAGAAGAAGGTATCTTATAGGAGACTGTATAAGTACATTGAACACTGTAGGATCAAATAGTATGACTTCTTGATGTCACATGTCATCCCGTGTCATTTATTCTGTTAATCACACTCTCATATGTCATCTTGTTTTTAGCTGGACATTTGATCGCCTCCTGACCGGGCACGTCAGTTGTCCTAGTCCGCCCCTGACGTCGTCTCAAGCAGTGGAGCTTCCTCCTCCCCAAGCCGTGGAGTCTTCTGGATGGACGCTAGGTGGCGTCTTCTATTCTTTGGTTGCCTGCTCAAAAAAGTTGGAAGAGGAAAATTACGAAACACCATTTTAATCCCAACGAATGTGCATTGTGTTTTTGAATTAGGCGATTAAAATCTACAGCTTATAAAGAGAGGGATCATTGTTTACAATTAGATCGACAACTTATAGAGGGAGTAATCATTGTTTTTTTAAAAAAAGAGTGCCTTTGTATCTTCTAACCCCAAAACAATACTTGCAAATCTGTTGGGACCAACAGTTGGATCTTATTTCTTGCTTTTTTGACCTAAAAGTGGGCTAGTTTTAATTAAGTGTACAAAAGTAAGTGTATATATATATATATATATTCTTCTGGATTTAAATGTGCATGGTTCTGTGTTGAAACATAAGAAAATACCTATGAATTTGTATCTAGGTTTGGGATTGAGGGATTATGGTTTTCGACTATGTGAATAAATTTTGATTTTAATGTGAAATTTGAAGCGCACCAAATTTGTAGTGCACTAAACAACGTTTAGTCTTTTTTATTTAAATACCGTCTTCATATTATAAAAAGAAGACGTTTCTCAAGACGCTACTTATGTCATTTTTCGGTTTCTGAAAGAAATAATGCTGTCTCGACTGGCCGCGTCAGATGCTTGACTATCTGCTCGTTTCCCCACAACGCCACGCTCAGACTGCCCGCGGCCTTTGGCCTCCTCGCGCCGCCCCTGAAGAGGCGACACCTATGCTCGCTGAGTGGCGACGCCCTCTTCTTGACCCCAGACGAGAGACAAACCTAGTCGTCGAGAGCTACCACCTCTACCTTCAGCTCCGCCTCTGCGACTCGATGGGTTGCCAACAAAGCCACGCCGAGGGCGCCGAGGAGGACTCGGTGGAGTCGCTGCGCTACAGCCGGCGCTCCACGAAGATCAAGCGGAGCAAACGCAAAAAACTCAGCAAGACCAAAAGCGGGGGCTCCGAGGTCGACCACGCCCCGGAGGAGAACGGCGGCGACGTGGTCCCCCACGAGGACACGCCCCCCGAGCCAAGCAAAAAGGCGAAAGACAAAAACGCCAAGAGGAAGAAGACGAAGAACGGCGAGAGGAATCAAATCTTCAGCAGTTCACAGCAGTCCATTAAAAACGTGTTGACTTTGTCGGTGGACACCCCAGAAGCCGCGGAGATTGAAGCAAAGCAGGGTAAGTTTGGGTCCAAGCACGTGTTTCCTATTTGGGAGTCGCACTACAATGAAACCTGCAAATGTGACAATGCCGCGGAGGCGAACGGCACCGGCCCAGAGGACGACTCCCGCAAGCCGAGGATGTCGTCGGACCAGCTGTGCAAGCGGTGCTCCCAGCTGCTCTTGCACAACAAGAAGGGGGTGTCCAACAACAACATCAGCGGCGGAGCCACCGACCCCCCTGCCAGGAACGTGGCGGTGGAGACGCCGGGCACTGCCGGGGCAGGCCAGCCGGCACCTGCGGACCCCAGCAGCCTGACCAGCGACCCGTTCCAGAGCATGACACAGCAAACGCAGATAGCGGCCATCGCCAACCTTCTTGTACTGGTGGGTTGGCATTTGATCTTTTACCCCCCTTTTTTTTATGTAGCTTTTATTAATATTCTTCTTCCCTTGGCATTATCCTTGACATTCGTCACGTCTGCACTGCTTATCACATTGCACTCTACCCATAATTCAGCTCTGTTTTATATCCTTTCACCCTTTGTATCGTTATGTGCTTTGCTTGGTCTGGTGCTATTTGCAAATGTTTTGATCATGACTACAGCAATGCTTGCTTCGTATTTTGTGCTTATCACTGCTAATCACCGTCACTTATCGTTCTTGCTGTAGTATTTGCCTCCCTTTTACTTTGTGTTTATAATGTTCTTTGATGCATTTATTTATTTATTCTGTTGTTGTTTTTTTTGTTGTTGTATTTTTTTTTTGGCTTCGCCTTGTGTACGTTTCCTGAGTAATTGAAACTCCTAGAAGTGAACATGAATAATGAACTAGACAAAATATTAGCCTCCTGCCCTGCACACCTTTCACCTGCCCCTTTAGTCTGATGAACCGTTTGGGCACCACACATGATCTGTGCCCTGAGCAAAATATAATATAGGACTAAACAGATGTCATATACATTTAATCAAACAGACTTTTCACATTGCAGTAATCGGGACTACTCCCACTATTCAGAATAGTAATCAATATTTAAAAAAATAAAGTCTTCTTTACGATTCGTTAATCTTTATTTTACACTTGTTAAGTCAACCTTTCGTTATTGGAGAGTTGTTTTTTTTTTTTCTCATTAGGTTTGTGAAGTTGGATGTGCACAACACATGGGCGTTTCTAAGTTGAAAGTAGCGCTTAAGTGCACTGCACATATCACGCCTGTGCTGTGTCACTGTTTTGTATTGCAGTGTATTGTGTCTGTGTGGTTACAGTGCACTCGACACTTACCCTGTGTGCACTGCGCGTGTCTGTGTTGTCAGAGTGCACACGACACTTACCATATGTGCACTGCACTTGTCTGTTACCGCAGTGCATACGACACTTACCCTGTGTGCACTGCACCTATCTGTTGTCACAGTGCACACGACACTTACCCTGTGTGCACTGCACCTGTCTGTTGTCACAGTGCACACGACACTTACCCCATGTGCACTGCACCTGTCTGTTGTCACAGTGCACACGACACCTACCCTATGTGCACTGCACCTGTCTGTTGTCACAGTGCACACGACACTTACCCATGTGCACTGCACCTGTCTGTTGTCACAGTGCACACGACACTTACCCATGTGCACTGCACCTGTCTGTTGTCACAGTGCATACGACACTTACCCCATGTGCACTGCACCTGTCTGTTGTCACAGTGCACACGACACTTACCCTGTGTGCACTGCACATGCCTGCGTTGTATTCATGTTGCGCTCTGCTCTTATTGGTCTTGAATGGTGCCTGTCACTGAAGTTATGTTTAGAGTCACGTCTGAAATATCAGTTAATGTTCGATCTTCAGTGCTATTTAAATGTCATCAATGAAAACAAACTTGACAGTAAAACACTCACACACTTGGACACTAAAGTAAACACATATTTCAATAAACAATCTAACTCGTGCTCTTACAATACAAGACAAGGCATGGACATGGAAAAGGTGTTTAAGTCTAAATGTCCCTAGTTTACCAAGCTCTTAATCATATCCTTTGTGTGATGGCTGCCTGGTCGTGTGGTATGTGCTTCGTTCTGTCGTCACCATAGTCCCCAGTTCAAATCCTCCCATCCACTGTCGTCCTGAAGGAGGTTTGGACTTAGTTACAATAATCTTTCTTTTCTGAAAGAGCTTTCGTAACTTTTTTTTTTTTTAAAGGCAGTTGGTCTTTAGGGCAACCTAGCCACATAATGAACTCGACATCGTCTGCTTTGTAAGCCGCCATTTTGTTTTTACTCCTCCACGTCATTTCCTTCATTTCGAACTGAACACGTTTTCTGGCGCTTTTGTTTTTTAAACTGTCTGTTCATGTTTTCTGGTTTTTGTGTGTACAAGCTTTCTGTGATGATTCTGTGTGTGCACATGTTAACCAGAGCTGTCCTTTTTTGTTTACATGTCTACTGGAGATGTTCCCTATCGATCTCCATCGCCTGCCAACTCTTTCCCATTCTGTCAAGGAGCTCTTCTTTTTTTTTCCTCCTCCTATGCTTTAGTGTCAGTGCACCGCGCAGCCACTTCACTGCCGGTGTCAGCAATATCAATACACCCCACGTTGCTGTAATGAGACACTTGTCAGGAGACACTGTCTCTATTTTGTACACGTTGGTCGCCACCGCGTGTCAGTCAATCCCCCTTTTTTTTTTGTTGTGGAGGTGACTCGAGCACTCGGCATTGTTTGGTCGTGTGAACGGCTGTCTTGTATCGTATGCTACCGATAGAAAGTCGAGAGTAGCCTCCCTTTCGTTTTACAGAAATACAGAGATACAGATACATTGAGCGAGAATGAGTTAGAGAGAGGGAGAGAGAGAATGCCGTGGGGAAAAAAGAGAGAAAGCTGTGGGGAAAAAAAGAGAGAATGCTGTGGGGGAAAAAAGAGAGAATGCTGTGGGGAAAAAAAGAGAGAATCCTGTGGGGGGAAAAAAAGAGAATGCTGTGGGGAAAAAAAGAGAATCCTGTGGGGAAAAAAAAGAGAATGCTGTGGGGAAAAAAAGAGAGAATGCTGTGGGAAAAAAAAGAGAGAATGCTGTGGGAAAAAAAAAGAGAGAATGCTGTGGGGAATAAAAGAGAGAATGCTGTGGGGAAAAAAAGAGAATGGTGTGGGGAAAAAAAGAGAATGGTGTGGGGAAAAAAAGAGAATCCTGTGGGGAAAAAAAGAGAATGGTGTGGGGAAAAAAAGAGAATGGTGTGGGGAAAAAGAGATATAGGAGAAAGAGAACGAACGAGAGAAAGTGAAGAGTGAAAGTAAGAATAAAGGACGAGAGATACAGAGAGAGAGGTATAAAGATTTTCAGGCGGGAAAGTGCGAAAAAGTTTGACGCTGGCACAGTGGGGTTAGTACATTTCTGTACCCCCCAGACGTGAAGTCCGATGACCCAATTACCAAACATACCCAAGGATATTTGAATTTAGTCTGGGTTAGGTTGAGGCCACTCTATATTGATGATCAAACGAATAAACTAATTCACTATTCTTAGTAAGAATGCACAATATACAAGTAATTCCAATTACAAGTTTACTGGGGAAAAAAAGATTCAAAATGAAGCATAAAACATAAGGATCTATCTCGCTTATTGTCATTGTATAATATTTATACTAACTAAAATTAATTTCCTTAAATGGCTTCGAGATATATCTGGATCACGATTGTCACGTAGTTTGATTGAATTATTCCCCCCTGGACTAATTTTAGCTGCAGCGTCGTTTTGAGACTAATTCTGGCGTAGGGATACCCTTGACACGTTCTATGTGTGACAGGGTGGAACATGAGAATCTCGAGAAGTGCGAATAGAGAGGGATAGAGGAGGGGAGATAAGAAATAGAAGGAGTAACAGAGAGAGATTGAGAGATGCCCAAAGTATTTTAGAGAGGCACATTCCTTGAAATAGGAGTAACAGAGAGAGAGAGAGAGAGAGATGCAGATAGTGAGAGAGATGCCCAAAGTAATTTAGAGAGGCACATTCCTTGAAATAGAAGGAGTAACAGAGAGAGAGAGAGAGCTGCAGATAGTGAGAGAGATGCCCAAAGTAATTTAGAGAGGCACATTCCTTGAAATAGAAGGAGTAACAGAGAGAGAGAGAGAGAGATGCAGATAGTGAGAGAGATGCCCAAAGTAATTTAGAGAGGCACATTCCTTGAAATAGAAGGAGTAACAGAGAGAGAGAGATGCAGATAGTGAGAGAGATGCCCAAAGTAATTTAGAGAGGCACATTCCTTGAAATAGAAGGAGTAACAGAGAGAGAGAGAGAGAGATGCAGATAGTGAGAGAGATGCCCAAAGTAATTTAGAGAGGCACATTCCTTGAAATAGAAGGAGTAACAGAGAGAGAGAGAGAGAGATGCAGATAGTGAGAGAGATGCCCAAAGTAATTTAGAGAGACACATTCCTTGAAATAGAAGGAGTAACAGAGAGAGAGAGAGAGATGCAGATAGTGAGAGAGATGCCCAAAGTAATTTAGAGAGGCACATTCCTTGAAATAGAAGGAGTAACAGAGAGAGAGAGAGATGCAGATAGTGAGAGAGATGCCCAAAGTAATTTAGAGAGGCACATTCCTTGAAATAGAAGGAGTAACAGAGAGAGAGAGAGAGATGCAGATAGTGAGAGAGATGCCCAAAGTAATTTAGAGAGGCACATTCCTTGAAATAGAAGGAGTAACAGAGAGAGAGAGAGAGAGATGCAGATAGTGAGAGAGATGCCCAAAGTAATTTAGAGAGGCACATTCCTTGAAATAGAAGGAGTAACAGAGAGAGAGAGAGAGAGATGCAGATAGTGAGAGAGATGCCCAAAGTAATTTAGAGAGGCACATTCCTTGAAATAGAAGGAGTAACAGAGAGAGAGAGAGAGAGATGCAGATAGTGAGAGAGATGCCCAAAGTAATTTAGAGAGGCACATTCCTTGAAATAGAAGGAGTAACAGAGAGAGAGAGATGCAGATAGTGAGAGAGATGCCCAAAGTAATTTAGAGAGGCACATTCCTTGAAATAGAAGGAGTAACAGAGAGAGAGAGAGAGAGATGCAGATAGTGAGAGAGATGCCCAAAGTAATTTAGAGAGGCACATTCCTTGAAATAGAAGGAGTAACAGAGAGAGAGAGAGAGAGAGATGCAGATAGTGAGAGAGATGCCCAAAGTAATTTAGAGAGGCACATTCCTTGAAATAGAAGGAGTAACAGAGAGAGAGAGAGAGAGATGCAGATAGTGAGAGAGATGCCCAAAGTAATTTAGAGAGGCACATTCCTTGAAATAGAAGGAGTAACAGAGAGAGAGAGAGAGATGCAGATAGTGAGAGAGATGCCCAAAGTAATTTAGAGAGGCACATTCCTTGAAATAGAAGGAGTAACAGAGAGAGAGAGATGCAGATAGTGAGAGAGATGCCCAAAGTAATTTAGAGAGGCACATTCCTTGAAATAGAAGGAGTAACAGAGAGAGAGAGAGAGAGAGATGCAGATAGTGAGAGAGATGCCCAAAGTAATTTAGAGAGGCACATTCCTTGAAATAGAAGCAGTAACAGAGAGAGAGAGAGAGAGATGCAGATAGTGAGAGAGATGCCCAAAGTAATTTAGAGAGGCACATTCCTTGAAATAGAAGGAGTAACAGAGAGAGAGAGAGAGAGATGCAGATAGTAAGAGAGATGCCCAAAGTAATTTAGAGAGGCACATTCCTTGAAATAGAAGGAGTAACAGAGAGAGAGAGAGAGATGCAGATAGTGAGAGAGATGCCCAAAGTAATTTAGAGAGGCACATTCCTTGAAATAGAAGGAGTAACAGAGAGAGAGAGATGCAGATAGTGAGAGAGATGCCCAAAGTAATTTAGAGAGGCACATTCCTTGAAATAGAAGGAGTAACAGAGAGAGAGAGAGAGAGATGCAGATAGTGAGAGAGATGCCCAAAGTAATTTAGAGAGGCACATTCCTTGAAATAGAAGGAGTAACAGAGAGAGAGAGAGAGAGATGCAGATAGTGAGAGAGATGCCCAAAGTAATTTAGAGAGGCACATTCCTTGAAATAGAAGGAGTAACAGAGAGAGAGAGAGAGAGATGCAGATAGTAAGAGAGATGCCCAAAGTAATTTAGAGAGGCACATTCCTTGTTCCATATGCTAGGACAAATTCGTACAAGTGCTTCTTCTCTAGTGCTATTAGAGCATGGAATGGGTCAGCCAGGAAGACCATTGACTTGTTTGTTGTTTCTGTATTTTATAAGTTAAGACAGAGAGGGAGGGGAGATGCAGAGGAGAAAAAGAAATACCTGAGAGAGAGAAAGAGAGATGAAAATGAAAAAGAAAGATGTTGGAGAAAGTAAAGAGAGAGAGAAGAGAGAGAGAGAGAGATTGCTTGTTACCTCAAAGTACATAACAGAGTAATCTTTAAACATATTTTGAACCCAAACACAATAGGGAAGTAAGATTACATTAGCACAACGACATGATCTAGCACAAGATCTAGCACAAGATCTAGCACATAGTGTAACACAGGATCGAGCACGTCTAGCACTTAGCACTATCTAGCACATAGTGTAGCACAACACATCTAAATGCATTGTGGTTGTTACCAGACTCACATCTACATATACTAGTGCACTGACCATCACCATTGGTCTTGTCCGCACAGCTGACCAACTGCATCGGTGTGTTCCTGTCTCATTTAAACTTTTGGATGCTCTAAACCAGCGATTCTCAACCTTTTACTCTCGGCGACCCCTTTTTACAATCCCCCACTATGCCGCGACCCCCCCCCCCCTCACACACATACTGCAATAGAAGAATAGACAATAACAATCCATATTTTCGATGGTCTTACACGACCCCTGGCAAATCGTCAATCGACCCCCAAAGAACCCCTGTCAGTCTAAGCCATCGTAATTACTTGTGACTTTGTCCTGTCCTCACATCTGTCACACACACACACACACACAATGCTTTCTCTCTGATGGAGCTCTGCAGTCATTTCAGACATCAGTTCTATGTGGAAGTAGAACACTGTCTTGCACCAGTGTTTGAGCTTCATCACCTTGAAGTGGTGGATCATTTCTTTACCAAAAAAAAACCACCAAAAAAACTCTTTTCCGTCACTAATTTGTTCTCCCCCCCCCCTCTCCCCAAAGCTCCACATAATGGTGATACTGTCCATCCAAATTTTTGACATGGTCACTGTGGATAGCCCAGCGAAACTGTTGCAGATCTTGTATAAGTCTCCCCCAACTCTGAATGTTAAAGGCAGGACATGTCTTTAAAAAAAAAACACTGGATCTCAGTGGGAGCTCTATGCCTGGCCCCAGGGGCGTAGCAAGGTACCATTTCAATAATTTAAAAACAAAACCCGATTCATCCTGTAACTTTAAAATGTATTGGCCCCGTATATTTTTTCCCCTTTTAATTGTTAGTTTCCGCCCCTGTCTGTCACTGGCCAGTGTGCAATGAACTCCTTCCCGCCACCACTTTCTGGCCCAGTTTCTTGCCATGTGAGTTGTAGCCCTCCTTGCTGTTTCCAATGGGGGGCTCATCTCAGGTGGTAATGCTTAACAAACTTGTATACCATTAGCATTTAACTAAAGTCTGTTCTCTGACTTCCTATGTTGGATCATGACGTTGTTTTATTCTTTGATTGAAACAAGAACAAATTATATCATAATCTCATCAATTAATTCCTTCAATTGCCTACATTATAACATGTTCAAGATATGATTGAAGTAACATTATCAACTAAACACACCTAGATAATACTGTAAAAAGTAACAATATTATCAACTAAGCATAACAAATAATACTATATAAGTAATACTGTTATCATCTAGACAGAGGTAAATATTATAAAAGTATCACCTAAACATAATTAAATATTACTCGAAAGGTCCTAAAGTGTTGAGTGATTGAAAGGATGAATGAGAGGTGGGGGGGGGGAGGTGGCTTTCGCTAGAAGACTATGTGCAGTAAAAATTGTAGGGCACATACTATAACAAACACATACTATAACATACACCTACACATACTATAATGTACACATACTATAACATACACATACACATACTATAACACACATACTATAACGTACACCTACACATACTATAACGTACACATACTATAACGTACACATACACATACTATAATGTACACATACTATAACGTACACATACACATACTATAACATACACATACTATAACATACACCTACACATACTATAACATACACATACTATAACATACACCTACACATACTATAACATATACATACTATAACATACACCTACACATACTATAATGTACACATACTATAACGTACACATACACATGCTATAATGTACACATACTATAACATACACCTACACATACTATAACATACACATACTATAACATACACCTACACATACTATAACATACACATACTATAACATACACCTACACATACTATAATGTACACATACTATAACGTACACATACACATGCTATAATGTACACATACTATAACGTACACATACACATGCTATAATGTACACATACTATAACGTACACATACACATGCTATAATGTACACATACTATAACGTACACATACACATGCTATAATGTACACATACTATAACGTACACATACACATGCTATAATGTACACATACTATAACGTACACATACACATGCTATAACATAACATACACATACTATAAGGTACACGTACTATAAGGTACACAACTATAACATACACATACACATACTATAATGTACACATACTATTACATAACATACACATACTATAATGTACACATACTATTACATAACATACACATACTATAATGTACACATACTATAATGTACACATACTATAATGTACACATACTATAATGTACACATACTATAATGTACACATAATATAACATATATATACTATAACATACACATACTATAACATCAACATACCATAACATACACATACTAAAGCATCAACATACACTTACTATAACAACATACACATACTATAACAACATACACCTACTATAACATAACATACACATACTATAACATACCCATACTATAAATTGAATGTCTTGACTAGAATGTGTTAAAATGAATGTCCATGTCCAGAGATCTGTAGACTTATATCTTCCCAATTCCTGTTTCTCCCCCTGCAGGCAGCCTTAGATCTTTCAGTCCCAGCAAGCAACTTACTGGTCAAGAACAGAAAGAATGCCTGGATACAGTTGGCTGGACATCCAGGTCAGTTCAGGAGACTTTTTATTGGCCCATTGGATGTTCCTTTACTATAGAGTTAGAGGGTTATGTCTGTAGCTTAGTTATTGAAGTCAGTATTAGACTGTATGATTTTAAGTGCTTGCTAGTTTAAACTAGTGGAGAGTTGGATCATTCAAAAATAACAATGAGTTTCCTATTGTTCATTTATTTCATAAATAACTTTTTTTTTTAAAAATAATTCTACAACTTTTTATGAAATACTTTTCTTTAACATCTACTTGAGAAGATTCTAAAAAATTCAATAACATTTTGATCAACCTAAATAGTGCTATTGAAACAAATTCTAGTTATGTAATCTGATATAAATAGGTCTGAAGAATTTCAAGTACAATATAAAGGTCTATCAGTTTGATATATTAGTCTAATATAGAGGTCTGTCAATTTGATATATTAGTCTAATATAGAGGTCTATCAGTTTGATATATTAGTCTAATATAGAGGTCTATCAGTTTGATATATAAGTCTAATATAGAGGTCTATCAGTTAAATATATTAGTCTAATATAGACGTCTATCAGTTAAATATATTAGTCTAATATAGACGTCTATCAGTTAAATATATTAGTCTAATATAGAGGTCTATCAGTTTGATATATTAGTCTAATATAGAGGTCTATCAGTTAAATATATTAGACTAATATAGACGTCTATCAGTTAAATATATTAGTCTAATATAGACGTTTATCAGTTAAATATATTAGTCTAATATAGAGGTCTATCATGATATTAAGTCTAATATTATATTAGTCTATCAGTTTGTAATGTAAGTCTAATATAAAGGTCTGATATAGCTCTGTGTTATCTAGTGTAAGGTCGTGTTCATCCTTTGGTGATCCTGCTGAATCTAGATTGTAAACATTCAAGCATGAGATGATCTGTTGCTTTGAATAGAATTCAGAGAACACAGTTCTAGTTTAGATTATGGACTAATTTCCTAACTCAAACTTCATTTGTGGAATAAACTGGCACTAAGATATATCATGTGAGGCGCTGTGGCTGAGCCGTAAAGTGCTTGGCTTCCAAACCGGGGACCGGGGTTCGAATCCTGGTGAAGACTAGGATTTTTAATTTGGGGATCTTAGGCGCTTCTGAGTCCACCCAGCTCTAATGGGTACCTGACATTAGTTAGGGAAAAGTAAAGGCGGTTTGTCGTTGTGCTGGCCACATGACTTCCTTGGTAACTGTAGGCCACAGAAACAGATGACCTTTACATCATCTGCCCTATAGACCACAAGGTCTGAAAGGGGAACTTAACTTTACTTTACTTTAAGATATATAATGACATAATATAAAGAAATGAAATGATTAAACCCTCAGGAAAAAATGTTGTAAAGTACAAATGTACAACTGACTCTCTGAATCCTCTTGGATGATGGACCAGATCTGACCAATCAGATCAGATCTTCTGATATAATACAGATGTTACTTCAAAAAAGATCACCAATCAGATCAGATCTGATCAATCAGATCAGATCTGACCAATCCAATCAGATCCTTTCAGATCCGATACAGTGTCTTTTAAACATAAAGTAGGAATTAATTAATTTTTTTTTTTTTCCTAGGTTCCTTTGCCCCAGCGGGTCCCAAGACTATATGGAAGAAACGTCTGGTGAAAGAAAACTATGAAACTCTAGCCTATCAAGCTTTGTGTGAATACCAGCAGTCTAAAAATATTATGCCAACATTCCATCGAGAGGTGGAGTTTAATGGAGAATGTATCCTTTGATAGTCCTGAGCTCAAACCCATTTATCATTGTCACATAACATAAAGCAACTGTTGCATCAAGTTTAATTTTAGATTGTATTCCGGCAGTGCACGGCCATTTAGAATAACAAATTATTAATGCTTTCATTGGTTGAATGTTTGCTTCACAAGGTCGTGTTGACAAGTTAATTCCAGACCTTAAAAGGAGTGGTGGAGAAATTCAGTGCACTAGAGAGGAGATTGGTTGTTTCCAAATGCGAAGAGACGTAGATGGAAAAAAGTATTTAAATAACGGATATATTCAGTTGGGAGCTTGAACGACGACAGTTAACTTGTTTCATGAAATTGTATTGTACAGTGTGAATATTAGTTAAGTGATTCCTAGTTCCAGAATTACAGCTTTCTATTTATTGTTTTGTTTGTTTGTTTTACATGTTTTCGATGTTCCTTCAGAGTTGAAGATAGTTTAGTTCCTAGTCCAGACCTCCCGCAGGACGATGGGGGATGGGAGCGGACAGGGTTTGAACCCTCGACCGCCGATAAATCCGAACGACAGTCCAGTGCGCAAACCACACGGCCAGGCAGCCTTCCATTGTTGAAGGATCTCAGTTGTTGTAGGATTGTTCAGTAATTGTTTAAAAATGAGAAATCTTATACTAAATTATAATATCAGAAACGCATTTTCTGATCAACGCAATCTCATCGTATCATCTGGCACTCTAACTGTATCCTAACATACAGCCTCAAATTTATAACGTCACAATCTTATCTTATATAATACAGACGTTACTTCAAAAAAAAGAAGGTGATTACGTCCTACGCGTCTTGCATTTAGTCATGCATATTAACCAGTGACTTAAATTCTGCCAAGTCATTGGTTTTCCTGGCTAGCTCAGGCAACCCATTCCATGCTCTAATCGCACTAGGGAAGAAGGAGTATTTGTACAAATTTGTCCTAGCATATGCGACGAGGAATTTGCCTTTACATCTTACAGTCTCACCCATTTGGACTGTCTGGTAGAAGAAAATGTATAAGTGAAAATGTAAATTCTGTTTTTTAACTAGGAGTTAGCAAAGAAAATATTTTGATGATTCTTTTGATGTTTATGTACCGGAGTATTGAGACTACATTTTCAAACACATTTTAATTTTTTTTTTATATAAATACTGTCTCAACAATATTTTTATGTCAGATTTGGAACTATTTAATAAAAGCGTAATTTGTATTTTATTTTACAATAGAAAATAAGTTACAAATAATTGTTCATAGCATTAACTTTAGCCGGGAAGCGTGGTCGAGAGGCTAAGTACGCTTGAACTTGGCTTGGCTTGCTACCTATGATGGGGGCTCGAGGTTCAGTTGTGTTTATTGAGCGCCTAAAGGCAGCAGGGAAAACCATATTGCAGATACCCCCCTCCCCCCACTGGTCCTCAAAAGAGATTGAACCATAGCGCTCTGAGCATGCCATAAGCATGAAAGTAGCGCTATATAATAATAATAATATAATTTATTTATTTATATTTGTTGTTATATGTTTGTATGAATTCATTGTGAGGTCAATCTTTCAGAATATGTTGTTGTTTTTCTTCCTGAACTCGTATTGTCCAGATTTTATTGAAATAGAAGATTTGCTACATCACTTCAATGACCCAAGTATTATGGACATCAAAATGGGCACCAGGTACGTTGGACTGCTCTGGTTGTCAATCTGTTCAGGCCCTTTGAAGCCAACCTATGAAGTTGTGGGCGAATATCTTTTAACTTAATTTTTTCCTGGAAGTCTAAGATGTAATGTATACAAGACAGTAATGCACTAAATGGTTGAAAAACTTCCTTAAGGAAAATTATGATATATTAAATAATTATTAAATAATGTATATCTCATGTGGTAGTGTCCAGTTTGTTTTGTTTTAAGCTTCTATTTAAGCATAATATATTCACATAAAGTCTCTAAACAAAGAGCCTTTACACACAATTTTTCAAACAAAATATTAATCTATTTTACTAAACCTCACATTTTTGTTTCCCACTAAAATAACTACTTTTTTTTTTAATGGATTCTAGAACCCTGTTAAGATTCATTGGATGCATTAAAGAAACAGAAATCTTTTTTATTAATAGCATGAGCATAAAAAAAAACAAGCAAAGTACTATAACAGAATTGTTATGATAATGATAAAGACACATTACTTGTTTAGTTCATTGATTAACATGCATGACTAGATTGACCTGGGGGAACCCGTAGGACGTAATCGTCTTTTTTTTTTGAAGTAAAGTCTGTAAGATATAAGATAAGATATATCGATAATATAAACCATGATGTGGTCATAGTTTCAACTCAATTTTTGTTTCATCTTTTGTCAGAACATTTCTGGAGGTGGAAGTGAAGAACCCAGTACTGAGGAAAGATTTATATGAGAAGATGGTGAAAGTGGACCCCAACGCCCCTACAGCAGAGGAGAGAGCCCAGGAAGCTATAACAAAGTTACGCTATATGCAGGTAGGGTAGATACAGCCGGCCAACTTGTCCAGTGCTTGGCCAGCTTGTCCAGTGCTTGTCCAGCTTGTCCAGTGCTTGGCCAACTTGTCCAGTGCTTGGCCAACTTGTCCAGTGCTTGGCCAACTTGTCTAGTGCTTGGCCAACTTGTCCAGTGCTTGGCCAACTTGTCCAGTGCTTGGCCAACTTGTCCAGTGCTTGGCCAACTTGTCCAGTGCTTGGCAAACTTGTCCAGTGCTTGGCCAACTTGTCCAGTGCTTGGCCAACTTGTCCAGTGCTTGGCCAACTTGTCCAGTGCTTAGCCAACTTGTCCAGTGCTTGGCCAACTTGTCTAGTACTTGGCCAACTTGTCCAGCGCTTACTTGTGGAATTTTTATGCTATATGTATGCTCAGTGTGCTCTGGATCCTTTTTTGTATATTCCTGGGGAGAATATCACACTTTCAACAAATATATATTCCTAGTAGAAAGTTTTCTTAATACGCAAAATATCCAGGACATTTTTTGTTCAGTAGTAAGGAAAAGTTTTATTTATATTTTAGTTTAGCCAGGTAGATTCTCATTGCACCTTTAGTCTCTCTTATGTTTTAACATTATATTAATTAAAATTATTACTATTAGTATTGCTTGGCCAACTTGTCCAGTGCTTGGCCAACTTTTATGCTCTATGTATGCTCAGTGTGCTCTGGATCCTCTTTAGTAAATTCGTGGGGAGAGGGAACATGTGGGTGTTTTGTTCCTGTGCTGACTTAAGAATCTTAGGAAAAGCAACTCTGCTCAAGACGGAACTCAAACCTTAGCCCACGTGATGGGTAAGCAGGTTTTGATTCTCAGTCACACTTCTAATAGAGGTCTTGTGGCTGAGTGGTAAAGTACATGGCTTTCAAACTGGGGTCCCTGGTTCAAATCCTGGTAAAACTTTAGGGCAAATTTGAGTCCACCCAGCTATAATGGGTACCTGACTTTAGGTGGGTAAAAGTAAAAGCATTGGTCATAGTGTTGACCACATGACACCCCCATTAATTGTGGGCCACAGAAAAAAATGACATTTACATCATCTGCCCTATAGATTGCTAGGTCTGAAAGGGAAACACACAGCCAGCAACTCTACTTTTGTGAAACATATTATTATTATGACTATAATCACTACATATTAATGGTTCAGATCCACTGATACTAAATAGTAGAATAGAGTACTCTCTTGTTATCAACTCGTATAAATTGCTTTCAATATTCTGTAAACTTGACTTTCAGTTCAGAGAACATGAAAGCTCTACAGCAAGTTTAGGTTTCAGAATAGAAGCCATCAGGGTAAGTAGCCAATACCTTGGCCTTCATGTTGTCTTAGCATTAAGTGCCAGTCAGTTCCCCAGCCTTCATGTTGTCTTAGCATTAAGTGCCAGTCATTTCCCCAGCCTTCATGTTGCCTTAGCATTAAGTGCCAGTCAGTTCCCCAGCCTTCATGTTCCCTTAGCATTAAGTGCCAGTCAGTTCCCCAGCCTTCATGTTCCCTTAGCATTAAGTGCCAGTCAGTTCCCCAGCCTTCATGTTGCCTTAGCATTAAGTGCCAGTCAGTTCTTCAGCCTTCATGTTCCCTTAGCATCAAGTGCCAGTCAGTTCCCCAGCCTTCATGTTGTCTTAGCATTAAGTGCCTGTCAGTTCCCCAGCCTTCATGTTCCCTTAGCATTAAGTGCCAGTCAGTTCCCCAGCCTTCATGTTGCCTTAGCATTAAGTGCCAGTCAGTTCCCCAGCCTTCATGTTGCCTTAGCATTAAGTGCCAGTCAGTTCCCCAGCCTTCATGTTGTCTTAGCATTAAGTGCCAGTCAGTTCCCCAGCCTTCATGTTCCCTTAGCATTAAGTGCCAGTCAGTTCCCCAGCCTTCATGTTGTCTTAGCATTAAGTGCCTGTCAGTTCCCCAGCCTTCATGTTGCCAGTCCTTACATTTAGAATCTTTGCGCTAAGTAGGGAAAATAAGGTGACCTTAATCTTTATATGGGGCGCGGTAGCAGAATGGTTAAGCATTTTGCTTCTGAACCTGAGGTCCTGGGTTCGAATCTCAGTGAAGACTGTGATTTTGAATTTTGGGATTTTTAGGGTGCCCCTGAGTTCACCTAACTCTAATGGGTACCTGACTTTAGTTGTAAAGATGGTTTGTCGTTGTGCTGGCCACATAACACCCTGTTCGTTAACTGTTGGCCAAAGAAAAAGATGACCTTAACATCATCCGCCCCATAAATCGTGAGGATTTACTTTCGTGGAATTTACAAATCGTGGAATTTTACTTTACTTTTTTTGATATCTTTAATAAGTGTTTTATTGCTGACTGTCGTATAACAAAATATTATAATAGTTTCACGCTGACGCACTTTAATTTCATCACAGTTTCTCTCAGCTAATTGTGCAGCCTGAGAGTTAACAATTAAAAAGTAATTTTAACACATTTGCCTCTTACATTGATATCACACTTTCAACAAATATATATTCCTAGTAGAAAGTTTCCTTAATACTCAAAATATCCATGGCATTGTTTGTTTAGTTGTAAGGAAAAGTTTTATTTATATTTTAGTTTAGCCAGGTAGATTCTCATAGCACCTTTAGTCTCTCTTATGTTTTAACATTTTGTTAATTAAATTATTACTATTAGTATTGTTACTGTATTTCTTCTTCTTCTTCATCAGATGAGTGGAGAGCCTCCGAACACAAATTTGAAAAAAGTCAGAACAAAAGAAGAGGTAAGATCGTTGATCTAGTAAGCAAAGAACATTTCAATAAACCCAGCTCAAAAAAACCCAGCTCATTTTTATTAGTTGAGCTGTGGCGATAAAAAAAAAAAAAATGTTGCCCAATGTCTGATGTGTTTGTTCTTTGCTTGGATGTGAGACATGTTTTTTTTTTTTTAAATCTAGAATGCAACTGTCATGGCCTTGACGTTGATAGACATTGTGTCATCCTGACCTGGTAGTGTGAATCATGGGCTGTTGTCTGGTTGTGTGGTGTGCTATGAAATTGCTATTGCAAATTTGAACCGTGCTCTCTTCCATTCCCAGGAGGGTTGGACTAGAATGCGTCTTGGTCAAGACGTACCCGGGTACGCTGTTCTGCCTCATCGTGGCACCCGGGTGGAAACGACCATTAGAGGAAGGGGTTAGGCTAAATGAAACAAAACTCCCGTGGGGTTCCACGGGTAGGTGAGAGTTTACCCATTGCACGGAGCGGAGTTGAAAGAGAGCCCTCACGACCCTGTCGATAATCCATGCGCCGTTCCTCAAGGGACCGTTTACACTAATAGCAAGTCCTCCACAGTTAGCTTGGTACAACATAGGAAAATGGCGGAGGATCCCGGTGCACTCGGCCTTCGGCCATGTCTAGCCCATGCGCCCGGGGGCCAGATACAGCAGAAATAGCGATGCTTTACATAGGCATTGACTTGGGTCTCTTCCAGACAGAACTGTGGTTCACACAGGTTTTTTTTTTTACTGTTTGACGCTCAAACAGGTTTTTTTTCAAGAGCTCGAAGAGCCTTCGGCTCAGCTCTTAGACGATCTAACGGTCAAGATGTACAAAGCAAAGGAAGCAAGCTAAACCAGCCTTTGCGCCAATCTGTGTATTTTGAAGTGTTAACCTATGTGTTATTTTCCCCTCCAGGTATCATATTTCATTGAGACATTTGTCAAAGGACATGAAGTGGTCATCCCTTCACTGCATCAGCGGCTGTGTGATATCAGAGACAAATTCGAATCCATTCCATTCTTTCAGTCACATGAGGTGAGTCTCTTCTAGATTTTTTTCCCAGTTACCTTCAAACATTTTCTCAAACTTAATCATGCATTCCTCATTAATCTTTGGACTCGAGGACAAGCCTTATTATTATTATTAATGTATTCTATGGCACAGTTTTAGACTATAATCTCTGTCGCCTCGAAAGTTATGTGGGAATTGCAGAAATAAAAGAGTTATCTTTCCATGACTTTTTCATTGCAGTGTTCCGCTTGGTTGGGCTATGAATATATATATATATATATGTAATATATATATATATATATATATATATATATATATATATAAATATAGATAGATATAGATAGATACAGATATGAAAACTGTATGCAACTTGTAGAGATGTATTTTGATCTCTGTGGACATCATTCTGAGTCATTGTCTATGACTGTGAAAGTATTCAGTATGACTGTGAAACTTGTTCTGTTGTTTTTCTAGTAATTCCAGGGTTACATCTCTTTAAAATTGTTTCAGATCATAGGAAGCAGTTTACTGATCATGTTTGACAGCAGCAACCATGCTGGTGTCTGGATGATTGACTTTGCTAAAACAATTCCAGTGGAGAACACCTTGACTCACAGGTCAGTAGTGAAATGGGAGAGCCTCAATAATATGGAAACAAAAACTGCACAGTATCTAATCCAATATTTAAAATGCCGGAGTCTCCATTAATCTGACCATTGTCTTGCATCCACAGGGAACCATGGGAACAGGGTAATCATGAAGATGGCTATCTGACAGGACTGGATAACTTGGTTGAGGTGATTGGTTACATTTTGTTTCATACAGATCTTATCTTATCTTATATAATACAGACGTTACTTCAAAAAAGAAGATGATCTACTCACATTATATTTTAAATGCACATAAAAAGCTTTACTTCCTTCTTTAGATATGATATGTCCTTCTATTTCTTAATACGGTAGCAGATCTGAGATCACCAGAAAGAAATTTTTACAAATCAAAGAGCATAAAACTAAAATGTTATTTAACCTTAGGCCATTATTAGAATATGCATCCTCTGTTTGGGATCCCTCGACTCAAGAAAGCATAAACTTTCTATCCTTCAGGATAGATGACTTAAAAGTTACTATAATCTTGTTCTGAATATGGAATTGTAATTTCATCATTGAAGTTATTTTGTAATTGTGTTCTACACCTTTTGTGGCTGGATTACCTGCCAAGTTATTTACGTATTCAGTACACATAATGTCTGCTGATGAGTGTGCTGCTCTGTGTATTGTAATGTTTGTTGTGCTGTTAAGACATAAGCTTTACACGGGACCCTGACGTTCGCGTTATCTACAAGTTACAATATAAAAATGTTACAATGGTGACAAGCACGTTACAAGCTCCTTAAATTTTACCATCCAATGATTTTTTTTAGCGTCACTGATCATAGATTCTACAGCTTCTATCTTGACCCTGCATCATGTTTATGCAAATCAAGGTTATCTCAAATGGTCTGCCCTATTTTCTATCTTGACCCTGCATCATGTTTATGCAAATCAAGGTTACCTCAAATGGTCTGCCCGATTTTCTATCTTGACCCTGCATCATGTTTATGCAAATCAAGGTTATCTGAAAGGGTCTGCGCTATTTTCCCATGCACAGTAACGTGGTCTTAATGAGGTCAGTTGATTTCCTGCTGGTCAATCGCTATTGTCTCACATGTGACAGAACACTATTTTTAGTTTTCTTTCAGTAAGTTAGACAAACTGTTCAGATCAACGAGTGTGACAACCTGTCCTAGAATATTTAGAATGTATTGCAGTCTAGCAGTTCTTAATATTTGTATGTTGCGTCAGATGTTCCTTCAAAAAGGAATCCTATCACAAAACTTCTGCACGGCACTAGGGAATGGAAGCAGGAAAGTTCAAATTTGGTTGGAGCCATTGTAACAAACAATCTGTAGTGCATACCACAGTGACATTGTTTGTCCTGGACTGCTATAGATAAATTTAACCCTGCGCCTCATTGTTAAATAAATGCTATATTTTTTTAGTGGTCAGCTGTTGGCCCTAAGACCACAAAATTCTGCTTTGAACTAGATCTATATATCTTGTTTTGTACTAATTTGTATTGTCTGTATTTTTTTTTAGATATTTGGTGAGCTGTCACAAAAACAACAGCAACAAGGGGAGGCAAGTTGATCTCTGAAACCAAAATTTACCAACCACTCAGTTTTAGCTCCCCTTTTGTTAGTCCAGCTTCGTGTGAGACAGACAATGCAAGCTTGTCAACTAGACAGAATTGTTTTGTATTAGATTTGTTTTGATCTATTTTTTTTTTTTAAATTATAATTCCATTTGTTAACAATGTCATTATATGCTCTGTTTATTTTTATATTGGCAACACCTCATAGAAAACGCCTCATTTGACAGCACATGACATTTGACAGCCATTTAACCTCACAGCTACATAGTGAGACCAATAATTTCCGAACAGGAAAATATAATACCAGTCCCAATTTTTTTGGATATATGTGACTAAAATTTTATTTTTTTAAATTATTTTAAGACTTAAAAAAACATATGTGTTAATCTTTTTCTTGATAATTTCATTCGTTTCTGACTTAAAGTGGACAACCTAAGTGATCAGCATTAAAAGAAGAATTTTACTTCAAATTGGTGCCAAATTAGTGTGTTTTCATAAGGCCTTAAAGAACTCAATCAAAATCTGTTGTCTGATCAAATTATAGAAGTCATTTGCTTATTAAGATGTTTAATGTCAAAAGATGTAAAAGTGATTTAAGAACTCGTGTCAATTTTTGTTTTCTTTTTCTGAAGATGGTGGCAAGCATTGATTATAATTTTTTAACAGAGTCTAGTGCCAAATAGAAATGTGCTTAGTTCTTTTTATAATAATCTGATAAAAGTCATATTATATTATAGTTTCTTAAATTTGAATATAAAATGGAGCGATCAAAGTACAATTATGTTTTTATAAACAGAAAGTTTTATTATCTACAACCAGGGTGTTATGTAGATTGATTTTTAATTAGTTATTTGGAAATATTGCTTTTACTTGTTATGTATGTTCTGGCTACCAACGTATTAGTCTGCTTTCAGAAATTATATTTTCTATATAAAAACCAATTTTAAATGAGCATGCTACAAGAGATATGGTTATCCAGAATTAATTATTTATGCTTTAGATTAACCAGCTGTGCCAATGTGAAAATTGTTTCAATGTGCCTTTATTTGGCACATAACTTTCCTCTCTCCCTGGCCACTTCGCTGGTGGCTTGGCTTGGTGGAGTTTCATTTACTGTTTGACAGGATTCATTATGAAAACTTACTACTCGTGGTTGTGTTGGCATGGGGCTTGAAGGCATGATGAAACTTGAGTTTTGCAGTCTAATTATGGTTACCAGGCTGGTGTCTGGTTACTATTAAGCTACCACTCAAGTGGATGTATTGTACACTTTGTGTTGAATTTAAAATGTGTGACTTCTGTTCGTGAAGTTAGTGTGTACATTGTGGGTTATGTCCCTTGTATCTTACATCCTGGGCAGTATTTTTGTAGTTTTTTGTTTTTAAATAGTAGGTGACGCTAGTGAGCGGCTAGTGAAAATAAGGTCATAATTTTTTTTCTTGCTTTTTAGTCCTTTAAGGTTAGGGCTCATATCTTTGTTGTATCAAAGGAAGTAGTTCACACTGGTGGCCATGATCTAACTTTAGGTATCCTCTACTTGGTCAAAAGGACTGATGAAATTCATATGGTAATTGATGTTAAAATATATACTGGTATTTATATATCGAATATTTAATTTATTCTGAAATTTATGTTGGTACAATATACAGACTGCACCAAGTGTGTCTTGTCCAAATCAGTGATTCTCTCAACAGTTCTGGGTATTTTCTGGCACAAAAAAAAATAATTGTATCTTTAGTTAACTTTAAAAGTGAAAATGTGAATTTCTTCTGGGTTGGTTTTTTTTTACTTTGCTGGCCTCACCTCAGGAAAAATACATGAGCTTAATCCTAATTGTGTAGAGGTGACAGAATAATTATTTGTTTCTTCATTAAAAAATTAAGCTAGCTTCAAGTTTTTTCCAAAAGGTCCATTGCTAGATCATAATTGCAACATTTTGTTGACTGTTTGATTTTAAATTTAAGTGTTCCTCTGAGACATGACGATTTTTTTTATTTTTCATGTAACCAAAGCTGGAGAAAAGAAAACATTTTTTTTTACCAATTTTTTAACTTGTTGCCTTTTACAGTGTGGTTGTATATATTAGTTGCCGCAGAAAATTGTATTATCCATGTTGACAAAAGTATCTGTGCTGCCATCTCATTATCACTGTTAGGGTCCATGTTGAAACTTAAAGGGAAGACTACTTATTTATTAGGCATCACAGCACTAACTACTCCATGTACAGAGTTACATAACCTTTTTAATGTTCACCACTAAAAGCTTGGAATGTCCCAGTGCCAAGCAAGTCTCTGGGAGAGCAATTCAGAATCTGACATGTATTTTGCTTTTATTAATTGTAATACCTTTAACAGGGTAGTTTATCATTCAGATATGTCACTGACCAAATACTTCTTTGTTCTCCACATCCACATAACAATGTCATGAATACCTTTGGTTAGTTTTAGTCAATAGGAAGAAATCAAACTGAACTCATTGTACCGGTACTGCAGATGTTGATGTGATCCCAACACATCATTGTACTGCGGATGTTGATGTGATCCTAACACATCATTGTACTGCGGATGTTGATGTGATCCTAACACATCATTGTACTGCGGATGTTGATGTGATCCTGACACATCATTGTATTGCGGATGTTGATGTGATCCCAACACATCAATGTACTGCAGATGTTAATGTAATCTTAACACATATTATTCTTGAACACACAATTTTTCTGTTTTTGCAATGCACCGCTAATTACTGTGTCTAAACTTAGTGTTGACATACTGAGTAGTGTTTTATTTCAGCCATTTTAATTGCCTGAATGTCTTCTGATAGAGAGAACGGAGCTTTGATCTTTGGCCAGTACACTTGTCGCTAGAGATTCAAATATTTTCAAATGTTTTCATGTTTGTTTCTTTTTCACAATTTCTTGGTTTCATTAAACATGAAGAAAAGATTTTTTTAAAGTGTTTTAATTTTATTTGTATAAACACTAGTAGGATATGAGCCCCTGCCTGTGCGGCCTTAGTTGGGGTATTACTAATCCACTGGATTGAATTGAGATCTGTCAGACATGGAGAATGTTTCCTTCTTATTTATTGTTAAAATTTTACCACAGAGATAGCAGTAGAAAGTGAAAATGGGGAAAATACTTACCCAATTTGTTAAAAAGTTTGGTACTTTTTGACTATTTTTATGCATTCATATATATATAAGCCTTACTTTCTTTTTACTATAGATTAACTAAATAATTATTCCCCCCACAGTATCTTGAAGAATTATTTTTGACAGCAAGTCATGTTTTTACACTATAATCCAGCCTATATCTCTTTGCAGTATTGAGGGGTTCCTCCAAAATGTTGGTGCCAAGTCTCCAAGTCACATCCTAATACTTGGCCTACTTGTTGATATACCACTTTTTACATATAAACAATTTAATTTATATAGCGCTGTTAATAAGCGAAATGTAGGATCAAGGCGCTGTGATGACATTATACAAACATAAACACGAGAGCTAAAATGACAAACTAAAAAACTAATCTAAAAAAAAACATTAAAAATTTTATTTATCTTTTTTATTAATTTAATGTTTAGCACATAGAGGTCAGCTAATTTCAAGGCATCAGATATGGAAGGGTTAATATATCAGTGGCTAGGCTGAGATAAATTGTCATAGAAGGCCTGAATACTGACCTGCCATGTCGCAACCTGTGGGCAGTGGTCTAAACTGCCTAGAGGTTGTGACATGGCTGGTCAGTGTTCAGGCCCTCTATGATGATTAGTCTTGGCTAGACCATGTTCAATAAAAAGGGACATTACCTATTCGTGACAGTTTTGTTAGTTAAAATATTTAAGCCAATAGTTTTGTATAACCTTGGATGAAGGCTTATGATGTTATTAAGAATTTTTTTTTTTAATATATATTTTGAGAGTTGGTTCTGAAAACATTTTTACACTGCAAAGCTGGCCTATTAGACATACTGTACAACAAGCCAAATACATCAAACATATATCCAGTTCAATACATCAGACATACACTAAGTCCAATTAAGTAAACACAACTAATGATCCAGGGTTGCATTGTTTAATTGAAACCGTTGAACAGTCAACCAATAAACCAAATGAAGTACTCCACCCACCCCCAGACTAAATGATGTCACAGATGATAGCACATGGACAGACATCTCTTCACCCGTCGTATATTGACTTTTTTGATTACAATGTTTTCAAAACATTACATACAGAACAAGAAAAGTGGATCCTTTTTAAAAAGAAATACTCCGAAAACCCTAAACCTAATAAAAAATAGCCAGACTTTTAAAATCTGCAAAAATGAGCAGACTTGAGTATGTTGACCAAACAGAAATGTGAAATTTTTTTTTTATATCAGATACATGCGCAGATAGCAATGTTGACAGAGACACCCGAAAACAAAAACATCCCTTAAAATACACACACCATTCAGCAACATAGTATACATATATATGTGTAGATACATAATGTATCATTCAAATGACATCTATATACATATTGTGATAGTAACATTTCCTAGTGTCCATTCCTAGATATCTGAAGTTACTCTCAGCTCTACACAAGACATACAAACATCACATCCAGCTTAGAAACCATGAACCTGGAAACAGAGTACAACTATAAATACTTAGCAACAGGGAGGGTTTATTGTCAGCTTAAAATTAAATAGTAAATCAATTTTAGATCGCCCACAGGGTGTCTACATAGTCATGTGGTATGTGCTGTCAAATTTGAATGTTCAGAAGGATTTTTTTTTTACAGTAAGAATGTGCCAAGCCTTACACAACAAACTGAACTGTATGGATCATCAGCTAAATAGGTTTTCAATTAGGAAAGTTAAATTCCAATCTATATTTTAAAGTAGGAAGAAAATCTCTCACTCTCTCTTTTAATGGATCTCACTTACCAATGAACATAAAGTCATCTCAGTAGGTTAATCTAGTTGACTATGAGATCTTAGAGTCATCTCAGTTAATCTAATTGACTATGAGTTCTAAAGTCATCCAAGTCAATCTAGTTAACTATTGGTTCTGAAGTCATCTAAATAGTCTAGTTGACTATGAGTGGATAAGTTTAGTTGCTGCATTTTTTTTATTTGAAGGAATAGTAAACTCAAAAATTTTAGTTTCTTATTTCTAATACAATAAGTAAACATTTGATTCAAATTTTTATAAGTCAGACTTGTATCAGGGGCAGAATAGTTTGTAAAATTTGATTTGCAGATGCCTGCTCTCAAAAATGATGGATGCTATTGGATACAAGCATGCTGTGTACTGTCAAGTAAAAATACCCAAGTAGCCTTGTAGTACACATTTACCAAATCTTTCGGTTCAGAAATGCACTTACAGAACAAGCACAAAAAAATGTTTTTTTAATAGAGAAAACATTCATCTAACCAAAATTTAATTTTCAGAGCAGGTATTGGCTATTCTTTCAAAGGATGCAAGCCAAGGAGTAATACATTTTATATTAATATTTTTTTGTTTAAATTGAAACAGTCAAGGCAGATATTTCAAGTCCCATGAATAATTTTTCAACAAAATGCAAAAGACAACTTGTGAAAATGTTAAAAAATAAATAAATAAACACATAACTACTGCTTCTGCTCCCGAAACATGACCAACTGTTATCTGCTTGCAGACTGCATAAGCTGATAACCATTGATAACATATTTTCTCATGACATAGCCTCCACCATGTGAATGACCAGGCTCTAAGTACTGGTTTAGGTGGCCATTCAAAAAAGTGCTGCTACATACTCTTTGGCTCTGCTGATTCTTAGAGAATGGCTGGCTAATTACACATACACAGTACAGTGGACAAAACATAATGTGCCGAAGTAAAAAAAAAACAATTCTGTCACTGTACTTACTTTAATCTGTTCGTTCGTGGCGATGCCAACTTTGATGAGCAAACTGCGGATGTGCTCTCTCTGATCACCCTGAAGCTGTATGACCTCGCCATACTCGGGATGTTCCACTACAGTGCCGTTACATGCAAACTCCTAAAGAAACAACCCCAATAGTAAAATATAAAGACAGACATTAGAGATGAACATCACTATACAGTTCCAAATCACAATACTTATAATAAACAACGTTTTGAAGGAGAAATAGAAATGCGCAAAATCTGTTTCTAAGAAGGTGAATGTTTTCTACTTGGCCTGGCTTGGATAGAATACTGAAGCTACAATGAATGAATGTCATAGGTATATTAAATATATAATTATGACAACTATAAAACATCCCTACAAAAAGTTATTTTTGATTAACTTATAGAAATCTCAAAGGGCACACATTTCATGTATTAAATGAACAAAAATGAAATTTTTAAAGTATGGACCATTACTGTAGTTAATATCCCTTAATGCAGGTTGTCATAAGTTTAAATTTCCCACACTCAACAAACTAAGTAAAAAAAAGGTGTCACAGTCCCCAGTACATCAGCAATCTGATTTCTAGTAACCAAGCCGAATAAAAAGTAACTAACGGGGTTTCACTGTTATTATAACAACTAGAATACTTTCAACATTACTTAGAAAGTTCACAAAACAAATTATTTTTTTATGACATTAAAATACTTGTTTTTATGACTGACATTCAACCTAAACCATGGAGTATCATTTCATTATAATTTTTTAAGCAAACTGTGTGCTTAGAACCAAATGTTATACTGACTTAAAAAATTTAATTAATTATAAGGTGTAATTTGTAGTCATGTACTAAAAACAATATAATTATAAAAATTGACTTAAGACATAATTACATGTTAAGCCTAATAAAAATTTAATTAATAGCACTAAAAAAAAAAAAAACAATTAACATTTTACTTAAAGTTATATTACTGAACTCTATTATTAAAAAACAAAGTATAACATCTGTGGCCCAAAGTATTAATTTTGTTTAAAAAAAAATTAAACCATAGATAACATTTTTCAAGTAAATTTCCATAAAATTTAAAGAGAGAATGATTTTTTAGCAGGGTTACCAATGAAATACTAAGTACTGTAAAGTATACAGGCACAAATACAAAAAAATATTTACTAAACCTTTTTGGCTGCTTTGACGATCTTTTTAAAATCATATTTAGGGTCAACACCTTGCACTGTTGTCAACGTCTTTCGTCCGTTTCTCTGCTGGATTCGAATGTGAATAAGAGAACCCTGGATGCCAGGTGCCCCTCCAACTCCTTCGCCAGTGTCTGCAAACGGATCTAAACAAAAAAAAAAAAAATGCCATTTAAGTCTTCGATCAAGAAAAAAAATATATGGTTAATTACGCATTAAGTTGAACTTTAAAAATAAAATGATTTTATAGTTATTGCATATTTCTAATATCTATACTATAAAGTAGAATGTAACGCTTATGTATGTGCCGAATAGAAATCAAAACCGTTTGAAAGACCAATCTTGATAAAACTTGGCATAACTGTTCTTTGGGTACTAACTTAGACTGTAGTGTATGTATTGTAGCCCTAAGACAAACTTAAGAAACTCAAAAAAAAAAAAAAGATTTGTTTTTCTTAAGCATTTTTTACTTCAGTGCAACTCTATTCTTAATATCGCATGAATTCAGGTCAATTAGCTATCATAATATTTTTTATTCATAAATTCATGCATTTGCTTTACTTATAACATTATTATTTTCTTTAATTGTTTCTAATGCACTATATCAGTGACTACATCAGCAATACGCAAGTTAAGACTCGCGGGCAGCGGGTAATATCTGTCTAGTACTAACTTGAATCGTAGTGTATGTATTGTAGCCCTAAAACAAACTTAAGACCCTCAAAAAAAAAAAAAGTTGACCAACTCTATGAAAGCATTATAACTTCATCGATCTAGGCCATGTTTACATGAGAAAAGATTGAAAGGATCTAGATCTAATTTTAAGAACTACACTTTGCGTAGATAGTTTTTTTACTTTGACACATGAAAATACAAAATGTAGTCCATGGATTTCATTATTGCAAATTTGTGTTTCAAAAGCATTTTTTTTTACATAAATTGGTTCCTTACATATGCGAATTTAGAATTCCTGACGTACATTCTTTCATTAGACAATGCCATAATTATAGTCCATTCATTTCATATTTTAATCAAATTAACATTCAAATTTGTTTTTCTAAAGCATTTTTTACACATTTGTTAGCTAAAGCTGCAAAACCATGTTGAGATATATTCATTCATGAATCGCGCACTAAAAAAGGTCACACATGCGCAGAGCAAAGCCTTCATGCAGCGCAGAATGAACTCTATCTAACCCAATATTTAACTCTTGATCTAGATCTATGTCTAACTCAAGATCTACTTTATACTTTAACACATGAACATACAAAATTAAGTCTATTCATTTCAAATTTTAATCAAATATATGTAGGCCTAAAAGCAAATGTTTTATTTGAAAAAATGGATTTAAGTCAATTAGCTATTTTGATACCATTTTTTACATTTATGCATACTCTTTACGAATAACATTATTATTTCGTTTAATTGTTTACAAAACACTCTTTAGTATAATAATAATAATATAAATATATATATTCTAGAGCCACTGTAGATCTAAAATATAGAGCTAGAGGTCTAGACTGTCACTGTCAGACTCTCACGAGAGACAGCTTTTGAGACAGCTCTGTCGATTTATCTGCCCAGTCTGGTTTGGCGAAGAAGACGAAAGGCCGACCAATAGTTCCTACCACAGGATTGGCTAGCAAGTGTATTAATACAGCCAATAATCAGATTAATTCTTACTATTTTTACACATCCGTAAACTGTATTGGCGGCTTCCTTTGCCGTTCGCATTGATTTTTTTAAGTTAGCCAGTTATAGGTGAAAATTTCAAAATGTCAGACGGTGAAATTGATGAAAGCATACTGACTGAATCTGATTTTTGATAGCCCTAATAATTTAATACTGAGAGCAGTATTTAGGAGGGTTTTAGATTTACCACTAGTCCATCTATGATCCTCTAGATCTAGTACTAGTGTTGACGATGCCCATCCATGGACTATGGTAATATGGTTTAGAGTTAGGGGTGAGGAGGAGCTGGATAGTGAATATGATGCTAGGGTCCTAGTCCTAGGGATTAGCACCCCATTGATAGTGATACTGATAGAGTAGACAGTAAAAACAGTAGACTGTTTTATGTTTTTAAATTTTTATGATTACATCAATTAATTTAGTGCAAATATTTGTCAGGGAGACTAATAAGTTAAATAAGTATGATGCCAACTTTCTAACCAACAAACAGCTCATAAGAAGATCCTTGGGTCATAAACAGGTGTCTGTCACTGACACACTGTGGTCAAAATGAAGACATCTATTTATTTCCATGATACATGGGGGGGGGGGGAGGGGGGGGTTAGTACTAGTAGGATAATCCGATAATGATCATAAATTGTCATTATAATGTAAATGAAATATTATATATAATGTGACAGAAAAACCAAAAGCCTTGAAAAGGGTTAATCATGCATGATATTCTTAGTTCTAGATTACTTACTAAAAAATGTATTATCCATTTAGATTTACTTTATATTGAAGAAAAAGTGAACTGAACAGATTATGCTTATAGTTCTATAAGATCTAATAATAAAACTTTAATTAAATATTGGTAACTAGCCCACGTTTATGTGATAAACACCAGGCTTATCGTCTATAAAACTTGCAACCGGAAGTTGTAACCTACATTTAAAACTACCCATTAAAAATATTCAAAGGACTTTTACCTGAATCAAAACTTTGTATTTTATAGAAACCCACAGACCTAGATCTTGAAACACCATGGCAATACTGAAACATAATTATGTACACAAAAATGTAGTCTATAGATCTAGATAGTTTTAGAATTTAGCAACACAATTTTTTAAATAAGTTTAAGGATCTAGATCTGGATATTAATCATATACCTAAATATCAAATTATTGGTATTGTTGAATACTTTGAATGTTAATTACTTCTATATCCTAAGGGACCTAAGCAATAGAATATTATTTTGCACTCGAGTTAGTTAGTAAATGATGTGTAATTAATTTAAAATGCCTAGTCACAAAAGCCTAGCATTACGCCTCTTAAGTTTGCCTACTCTACAATATACAATCCAAGACGACCTGTCCTTAGAACTGCCAGGTCGTGTGGTATTGAGACCATTCGTTTTAGATATAGGCCTAAGGATTCGTCTCGGACCTCGGTGGTATGCGCACTGGACGACTGGACTGTCGTTCGGATGGTCTCGATTATCACGGGTTACCTTGAGCTGATTTGTCAGTTAGAACCTAGCAGAAGAGTTATGTTCTTAATCGTTTAATATGTTATCAACAATCATTATTTATTGAATGACATTGTATCACCAGTATGTCAAATAATTATTCATGTCATCAATGTTTTTATCATCTGATTAGTTTCATAATAAATTACACATAATGGATGGCTGCCTGGTCGTGCGGTTTGCGCGCTGGACTGTCGTTCAGATTTATCGACGGTCGAGGGTTCAAACCCTGCCCGCTCCCATCCCCCGTCGTCCTGCGGGAGGTTTGGACTAGGAAGTAAACTATCTTCAACTCTGAAGGAACATCCGAAACATGTAAAACATTTTACAAACAAACATAAATTATAGCTTTTATATGGCGCTACTTTCATGCTTATAGCATGCTCAGAGCATGGTCCAATCTCATTAGTGGGGGGAAGGGAAAGGGGTAGGCCTATCTTGGAGAAGGTTTTTCCGTGTCGATCCTCGAGCCCCCTTCTAGGTAGCCAAGCCAAGCCACGTTCAAGTGCACTTCGCCTCTCGACCACGCTTCCCACTAATTCCCATAAATACTATCCCCTTCATGCAGTGTAACATTCATCGTGTTACCGTTTCTTCGCGTGTATTACCCGCACACGTGTTTACCCCGCACAAATGGGCAAATTATGTAAACAAAACAAAATCGTACAACCCGCACCCTTACATACTCCCGCACGTGCAAATAATAATGACATGGCGTAAATTTCATGACAAAATGACATGACGTGAATAACCTGACGTAAATGACCTGGCGTGAATGACATGACGTAAATGACATGATGTGAATGACCTGACGTAAATGACATGACGTAAATGATCTGACGTAAATGACATGACGTGAATGGCTTGTATAACCCGCGGGTTATGTGCGCGACAGTATGGTAAACCGTTAAACGTACATCAGTGAAACATTCAATGATTGCACAGTCAAGTGTCACTTATTACTTATTATAGAGTTGAAGCTAGGTGCTGAAACAAATGTGATACATACACATATATTAAACATAAATACACAGCAGCACCAGGGACCACGTTTTTAAGAGAGAAAGTTCGCTTGGTGCGTTATCGCTAGGCGGTGGAGTCGTTTCCAGAGTCACTGGTTCGAGCCTCGGTCGGCGCAGTCCCTTATTTTCGTAGCATTTTAATTCACTACGTTCTCTCTTAAAAACATCGTCCCTGGTGGCTGCTGTTCATTTTATGTTTAATATATCGTTATATAATGTTATTACTTGGTAGAATGTCAACCGGCTCCTCTTACCACCAAAGCGAAAGCCACATTAACCTGCAACATATGTGGGACTGGAGTGTCTCTCTCAAAATAGGGCTCCACAGTCACATGAACAAGTGCTCTACGAGAGTCGCTGCCAACAACAACAACTTACAACTATTACAATGTCGGGGGGGGGGGGGGGGGGGGCTTGGCAAACGAGCTATGCCTTAAAAATCAACCCTGAGTTACTTCTTTGCTCAGGTCTTCCCAGTAAAATTCATCACACTCAGACAGGGTCGATCTTAGAAGGCCACTGCAACTTATGCGGCCGCTGTGGGCCCCACACTTTCATAGGCCACGCGCGAATTCTAGGTGAAAATTATTAACATAAACAATTTTAACTTATTATTAAAGGGTTTCTGGAATTCTCCTGAAAATTGTAAAATATACGAAAAAGTCATGACAATCTCCTGAAATTATTAAGATCTTCTGAAAACTGATGCAAATCTCCTTAAAAACAGACAAAATTGTTATTTCTGGGTGTCCTTCAGTATGATCCTACTAGCAATAAACAAAAAAACGGCATTGTCAGCTTTCATGTAATAAAAATGATATAATAAGGCGAATTTGACCCAAAACAGGAAGTTCAAATTCTTTATTTACTTTAATAGTCACTGGCATACAAATATAGATCTAAATCTCGATCTCTTTAAAAAAAGAAAAGCAAAACAAAAGTGATCTTTTGCTCGTCGATAGAAAATCTCTAAAGGCAGATCTGAATGTTTATCAACTTTTTGTTGGAAAACTGCTATCTACTGGAGATGGCTCGTAAAGTTAATTTGACAGTGATTTTTGTACTTAGCAAAGTATGATTAAAATGAAAAGACGAATTTATTTTCTAATACAAAATCTTAATTTTCACTTATTATTGTAATCACAACTCAGAATAGGCCCCGCGCAATCAATTTCGCATAGGGCCCCGCAATCTATAGGACCGGCCCTGCACTCAGGCAACGCTGCCTGCGTTCGCTTATTGTTGAAGTCCGAGGAAGAACGAATCTACAAAAGCGATCCTCTAGCGGACAACTTGGCCAGAAACACTGGTCGCACGGACCTCCGGTTTGTAGATTCAATCAAACGGGATCTCGAAGCGGTGGGCATGAATGTTGGCTACGTCGAAGATAAAGGCAAGGGCCGCAACTATGTGGTGAAAAATTGGTGGCAAAGAAATCTATGGACAGGGGAAAAGCGACAACCCCAACCTGGAAGAAAATCGAGCCGAATGAAAAGTGGCTGGTTTCTCTACCGCCAAAGCGAACTTTACCTTCGTTCCAGGTAGACAAGAACACTTTACAAATAATAATGGGAAATTAAAATGGGGGGTTTAAGTTGAACAGGGGGTGATAATTATAATGTTAAATTATCCCTTAGAATTTTGTAGAAAAAAAAATTTTTCGTATTGTCACTGAAGGGAATGAACTCTTCATAACAGAGCTCTTCAGTCACATGAAAAAAATGTTTTCCACCAAATGAACCATAGTCGTTCTACGGCTGAAAGAGGCCAAGAATTAGCCGATTTTGGTTTAATTCATGGATGCAATTATTGTGTTGATGCTGTGTCATAGCGCGCAACCAAAGTTCTATAGTATTCTACAACACAGGCCATCCACATTGGACTCATTAGTCATTTCTTTCACAGTGTCCAGTCTTCTTTTTTTTTTTTTTTTTTGTCTCAGGCACCCCCATGTCTGTGTGTTCTCGTGAAACAAACTGAGAGATTATCTTGGCCTTATGCAGTGTTTGTTCCATCTCACTGGCTGTAAGTCAGCGGTTCTCAACCTTTTTTGCTCGGCGACCCTTTTTTACAATTTCCCCACTCTGACGCGACCCCCCCCCCTACAGCAATAATAGAATAGACAATAACAATCCGTATCACAGGCTGAGAACCCCTGCTGTAAGTGGACAAAGCTGGCGTTAACAACACGAGAGTCAGTTTTGTTATTTATAAATTAATACATTTGTTTTATGCATTGTAAATTATTGGCTACATTTCTATTTTTTTTTAGTTATTATTATATTTAAAATAATGAAAGCATAATAAAACCTAATAATATGAAATAGATTATTATTTATTCATTATTTTGTCGTATGCTCACTATAAACCAGTGTAAGGGGAGGTAAATAACGGGCTGTGTGTAGAACGTAAATCCACAGCTATTTCCCCTAGATTGTTCCCGTGTTTGAGTTTCGGTGAAGGCATGGAATTAGAATTTCGTTTTTTTTTTTTTTGGACAACCAATTTTAATGAGTATCTAACAGGGGCGGACTGGGTATCAAAATCGGCCCGGGCATTGCCATATAACCCGGCATGCCATATTATATGTGTAAGTCTATTTCTCTTAAAATATATACAGTTTGATAATGAATAGGAAACTGGATATATTCTTGCGCTGGATTACGTAACATAATGTATAAACTTCATAGAATCCTAAAGGTTGATGGTAAAGTCATTGGCTAAAAAGAACAAACCCCATTAGGGCAGCTGTTTCACACAACCATCCATAAAAAAGCTAAAAAGATTATAGAAATAAAAAAACACCCTTTGTGTCAGGATTTTGTGATTTTACCACAAAAGAGATACAAGACACCGATAGCAAAGACAAACAGACATAAAAACTCTTTTGTTCCCCTGGCAATCAAATCATAAAATAGAATAGATCTGATATAAACTTTGTCACATGTAAATTATGAGTGAGTCTGGTGTGAATGTACTTTTTTTTATAGTTACAATGTTTTGTTTGGTGTAGCCTAATGCATAAATTGTAAGACAAATTTCCTTACGGACAATAAAGATTATTATTATTTTATTTATACATGTATCTAGTCTGAAAACTGTCGATATTGCAATAGCAGCCTTAATGAGTTTGAACTGAATATATTATTACATGTTTTGGAAACTTTTTAGTATTACTCATAGATTACAGATGTTACTTCAAAAAAGAAGATAATTACGTCCTACACATTTCATGTGTCAATCTCGTCATGCATGTTGATCTGTGACTTAAACTCTGCTAAGTCGTTGGTTTCTTGGCTGACTCAGGCAACCCATTCTTATTAAAGATAAGAGAAAGCAGAACGGTTAAAGAGGCACTCACTTAATGTGATAAGCTCTTGCTTCATCATAGTACATTCATAAAAAAAAAACGCGAATTTTATAGGAATATACCATGACCTATTATTTACAGGGCCGGATTTAAGTATGTGGGGGCCCCGGGGCAGGATTTTTGTGGAGGTCCCTACACTTTTTCAAAAGCTTTAATAAAAATCCACTAATGAATTAAAAAAAAAAACTTATTATATCTAAAAACATGCTAAATTTAACCTCACTTTCCAGTTTTTTTTTTACTTTTATTAACCTTATTCTAGTTTTAAAAAGTGTAGAATTTTGAGTGTGTGGAGGGTAAGGCCCTTTGAAGACGTATTACCGTATATCCGGAGCTACATTCAGATATTACGAACATGCCACAAGCGGACACTTCTTTATCGCCAGCCGGCGTATGATTTTAAACTGTCAGCGTTAAAAATGCGAAAAATATATTCTAAGTTTCTGACACGTTGAAATTCCATATATATTTCTCTTTCGTGTATTTTTGTGATTGTTATCATATGTGCTTATTTTGTCAAATGTTTGACATGTTTCAGATGTTACTTCAGATTTGAAGATAATCTACTTCCTAGTCCAAACCTCCCGCAGGACGACGGAGGATGGCAGTGGGCAGGGTATGAACCCGGGACCATCGAGATGACCGAACGACAGTCCAGTAGCATACCTCACGACCAGAAAGTCAATGTTAGTCATGTGGCCAATTTTTAAAAATTAATGTTTGTACATTTAGTGTTTCCAACTATTTGATCGCTGAATGGATAAAAGTAAAGTTCCCATTTCAGACCTTGGGATCTATAGGGCAGATGATATAAAGGTCATCAGTTTCTTTGGCCTACGGTTAATGAGGGTGTCATGGGGCCGGCACAACGACCAACCGCCTTTACTTTTCCCCAACTAATTTCAGGTACCCATTATGAGCTGGGTGGACTCTGAGGCGCCCATTGATCCCGAAATAAAAAATCCCAGTCTTCACCAGGACTCGAATCCCGGACCCCCGGTTCGGAAGCCAAGCGATTTACTGCTCAGCCTCCTCTTAATGAATAGTTCCCCTTTCAGACCTTGTGGTTCCATAGGACAGATGATGTAAAGGTCATTTTGTTTTCCATGGCCTACGCTTTACGAGGGTGTCATGTGGCCAGGACAACGACTAACTACCTTTATTCTCCCTGAGTAATGTAGGATATCCATTAGTCGTTCTAAAGTGGTCCAGAAGTTTGTTGCTACAGGTCAACGACCGCCCACAACAGGGGAGAAATTTGACATTAACTACATTCGCACTTTTCTTGCAGTTTAAAAACACACACACACACGCACACACACAAATCTTGGGGGAGGAAGTTACTTCATTATCCGGAGTGGTAGCAGTTTCCACCTGCAAATAATTGATGTTAATTATGTCCCTTTTTCATGGCGCTCTACGATTGACTTTAGCGTTTAGAATACCGGTACTTGTATAGACAAGTGAAATCAATTTGATTGGGGCGAACGCTCATTGTGAGTTTAATGACATGGGACTTCGCGCCTAAGTGTCACTGCGTAGACATTCTCTGAAATGTCTCTTATCTAGTTTACAGTTTTTGCGGCATCGCGTCTACGTGTCACTGCGTAGACATTCTCTGAAATGTCTTTTTATCTAGTTTACAGTTTTGTGACATCGCGCCTACGTGTCACTGAGTAGACATTCTCTGAAATGTCTCTTATCTAGTTGACAGTTTTGTTTCAGTTGATAACGTTTCAACTTTGCGTAGATTTAGTTTCCATACCGTCCTACAGAAATGTCTTGTCATTCAATCCTACATATGTATTATCGTTGAGAAATTCTTTGATTCTTGTGAAGTATATCTAGCTACTGACCTGTATATGCACATTCTTCCTCTTTGCAATTTTTGTGAGACTCCTGGAGCTCTAGGATCAGGCAAGCTATTCTCTATCGGCCATTATGGAAGTGATTAATGTAGGTGTCAATAGAGGTACATCATAATTACCGATTGCTCGTTTCCCAAGATGATCAGTCGAATGCTGAGCACACCGAGGAAATTTTCCTTCTCTGCACCACATCATTCCAAACGCTGGCTCTGTTTTTCTTCCCTAGAGGTTTCCTCTAACGACCGTTGCCACTCCATCGTTGTTTTGAACGTGAAGCGTTGGCCGAGCGAACAAATCAATGTGGGGGTTGGGGGGTGCCTGGTTGTTGATGGCTACCTGGTTGTTGATGGCTGCCTGATTGTGTGGATAGCTGCCTGGTTGTTGATGGCTGCCTTATGGTGTGGATGGCTGCCTGGTTATGGCTCGTTGCGTGGTTATGGCTCGTTGCGGGGTTATGGAAGGTTGCCTAATTGTGGATGGCTGCCTGGTTGTTGATGGCTGCCTGGTTGTTGATGACTGCCTGGCTGCTCATGGCTGCCTGGTTGCTCATGGCTGCCTGGTTGTTGATGGCTGCCTGATTGTGTGGATGGCTGCCTGGTTGTTGATGGCTGCCTGATTGTGTGGATAGCTGCCTGGTTGTTGATGGCTGCCTTATGGTGTGGATGGCTGCCTGGTTATGGCTCGTTGCGTGGTTATGGCTCGTTGCCGGGTTATGGAAGGTTGCCTAATTGTGGATGGCTGCCTGGTTGTTGATGGCTGCCTGGCTGTTGATGGCTGCCTGGCTGTTGATGGCTGCCTGGTTGTTGATGGCTGCCTGGTTGTTGATGGCTGCCTGGCTGTTGATGGCTGCCTGGTTGTTGATGGCTGCCTGGTTGCTCATGGCTGCCTGGCTGTTCATGGCTGCCTTGTTGTTGATGGTTGCCTGGTTGTTGATGGCTGCCTGGTTGTTGATGACTGCCTGGCTGCTCATGGCTGCCTGGTTGCTCATGGCTGCCTGGCTGTTCATGGCTGCCTGGTTGTTCATGGCTGCCTGGTTGTTGATGGCTGCCTGACTGTTCATGGCTGCCTGGCTGTTCATGGCTGCTTGGTTGTTGATGGCTGCATGATTGTAGATGGCTGCCTGATGGTGTGGATAGCTGCCTGGTTTTGTTTGGCTGCCTGGTTGTTGAGGGCTGCCTGGTTGTTGATGGCTGCCTGGTTGTTGATGGCTGCTTGGTTGTTGATGGCTGCTTGGTTGTTGATGGCTGCCTGGTTGTTCATGGCTGCTTGGTTGTTGATGGCTGCATGATTGTAGATGGCTACCTGATGGTGTGGATAGCTGCCTGGTTTTGTTTGGCTGCCTGGTTGTTGATGGCTGCCTGGTTGTGTTTTGGCTGCCTGGTTGTTGATGGCTGCCTGGTTGTTGATGACTGCCTGGTTGCTCATGGCTGCCTGGTTGCTCATGGCTGCCTGGCTGTTCATGGTTGCCTGGTTGTTGATGGCTGCCTGGTTGTTGATGGCTGCCTGACTGTTCATGGATGCCTGACTGTTCATGGCTGCCTGGCTGTTCATGGCTGCTTGGTTGTTGATGGCTGCCTTATTGTAGATGTCTGCCTGATGGTTTGGATAGCTGCCTGATGGTGTGGATAGCTGCCTGATTGTGTTGATAGCTGCCTGGTTGTTGATAGCTGCCTGGTTTTGTTGATGGCTGCCTGATTGTGTGGATAGCTGCCTGGTTGTTGATGGCTGCCTTATGGTGTGGATAGCTGCCTGGTTATGGCTCGTTGCCTGGTTATGGCTCGTTGCCTGGTTGTGGATGGTTGCCCGGCTGCGTGGTATGCGCTCTGGTCCCACTACACTTTCCCGTCATCCTGTCTGATGTTTGGACTTAAGGATGTAATTATCTTCACAATATTAAGGAACATCCGAAACATGTCAAACATTTTACAAACATAAATTTAAAAAAACAAACATGTAAACCATAAATGTTTGTTTTTAAAGATAAAAACAAAATCTATTGGAAATTTCTTTGGAGGATAACTCTAAATAACTGCCTGTTTCCGGTGTGCAGAATGCAGGAAGTGTTAATAAACTAAAGAAATATTTTAGTTTATGAAAAGGAAGTGCCCAAGAGCTATCAGAATTAAGTGCCCGGGGCATCCCTGTCTTTGAAAATTAGGTGCCAAGAAGCGTCTCAGTCTTTGGGCACCTAATGACATAAGTGAGACAACAACAGGGAATCACTGAAGCAGACAAAACTTGAAGTTTGGGTAATGTTGAAGGCCCGCATTTGCCAACTTGTGAACCGGTGACCGCAGAAACAGGTCACCATGACCTTTCCCCCCTCCTGGTAATGTGGAACCCTTCTTCTAGGTCACCAAGGCAATGTCACTTAATAAGACATTCCCATTGATTCCCACGCGCATGTATCAATTGAGCTCACGAATTCTGTAATATAATCTCTAGGATATAGTCTCTAGTACAGGGGTTCTCAACCTGTGGGTCGCGACCCCCGTTGGGGGGGGGGTCGATTTACCATTTGCCAGGGGTCGCCTAAGACGTGTGCGTGTGGTGGGGGGGGGGTCGTGGCAGAGTGGGGGGATTGTAAAAAGGGGTCGCCGAGCTTAAAAGGTTGAGAACCGCTGCTCAATAATATAGTCTCTAGAATATTGTTTATAGAATTTATAAATATCACTCAATATAAACTATAGCACACAACAGGAAACGAATAACAAAAGGCAATTCTAAATAAAAAACAACAACATCTAATTAAGCCAGTCCAAGAAGGCCAGCCTAATCCCCACTAATTCCCATGTAATTTAATCTAGTGTCTGCCTCTACAATATCTGACAGACAGACGGATACACTTTCTATCTGGGTTGATTTAAGTTTTTTTTACCTCTGACATTCTGAAATGTCTGTTTTGAGTGTCGTCTGCACACAAGCGAATGCGTTTAAGTTTTGTTTCAGTAGTTATGAAAAGCCTAGACGTCTGCTCAAGTTAATAAAACATAGAAAACAGCTAAGGATAAACACAGACTCTTGCTTATTGGAATCTGTAAGTACGCATTTTAGATAATTGTGTCTAAGCTGCATTAGTCTACGTCAAACGTACATTTATTTATAACCACATTTCTAGTGTTTTAATTTAGTGTCTAAAAATAACGCAATCATTCAGATCGTAGAGTTATACTACAAGTGGGAAGCATTTCAGAAATTGCTTTTTTTTTTTTCAAGTTTGTAGAAGGCATTACATGAGATAGTGAATTAGGGGACAGAATCCATTTGACCAAGTACTTAGGGAGTTAAGACGTCCGGTTATTTCCCTTTGTGTCTTTTAAATCTAAATCGACAAGTCCTTGTGCTTGAACTTGTAGGCCCCTACATTTTTAATGATTTGTGAATCCGGGTCAAAGTTGAAATGGAAAAATGAACAGGTGTACAATTTAAAGACGATAAAAGGTAACAAAATATTCGTATATTCGTTTTTTTTTTTATTTCTGTATTATTATGTTAGAAAAGAACGAGTATTCATTCTCTGGCGAAGCCAGGGTCGAGTTTCGTTGTCCCTTTATCAGTTTCCGCCGAGGAATTTTCTGGTGATGTGGCAGGTCTGCAGAAGTACCGCCCTCTGACAGGCAACGAGAATGTTCCTAGGAATTTCAAGGGCCTTGAAGGTATCTGTGAGGGCAGTTGTTATTATCCCCTCGGTTGATATGACAATGGGGTATATTGTTATTTTAGATAATTTCCATAGACGCTTAATCTCCAAGCCTAGGTTCCCATATTTTCGTTGTTTTTCCAGCTCAGTTTTTTTGTTTAAATTATGAGATAGTGGGACGGCGATGTCAATAATGGTAGCGGCCTTTTCTTTTTTTTATCGATGAGCAGCAAATCAGGGCGATTAAAATCTACCGTTTTGTCGGTCAAAATAGGCCTATCCCAGTACAGTAGATGATCCGTAGACTCGAGAACCTCTTGTGGTGAGTATTTGTAATATGGAGGAGTATCCTTACCGATCAAATTGTGTGTCAAAGCCAAGTGCTGGTGTATTAGCTTTGCAACTTGGTTATGGCGACCTAGGTAGGCTGATTCCGATAGGGCTGAACATCCCGCCATTATGTGTTCAATTGACTAACCCACATTTCCACATTTTCGGCATTTGTCAACAATATTGAGTTTTAGGATTATTATTATTATTATTATTATTATTATCATGGGCGTAGCCAGGGGGGGGGTTCTTGGGGTTCAAACCCCCCCCCCGAAATGAAATCCCCCCCCTCCTCATCCCCCCAAGGAGGAGTCGGAATTTAGTGACTGATTTTTTGCTTTGATTTTGTTTATTTTAGGTGAGATTTTAATACGAAACCATCACTTACCCTAGCACAACCAAAGGGGTTTTGATTTTAAAAACCCCTACCAGGGGGGTTCGAGTTTAAAAACCCCTACCAGGGGGGTTCGAGTTTAAAAAACCCTACCAGGGGGGTTCGAGTTTTAAAACCCCTACCAGGGGGGTTTGAGTTTAAACCCCCTACCAGAGCGGTTCGAGTTTAAAAACCCTTACTAGGGATTTTGAGTTTAAAACCCCCTTCCAGGGGTTTTGAGTTTTAAACCCCCTACCTGGGGTTTTTGCAGTTATCTCCCCCTCTTCTATATAACAAAACAAAAAAATAATGCAAACGAAAATCCCCTAATTCCAAGATCACAGTTAAGGAAGATTTTGATTTTAAAACCCCGTCTAAAATTTACGATAAACCCCCTCTTTAATATAAAAAAAAGCTAATTACGCACTCAAAATGTTATGAGCGTAGCTAAATGGGTTTTGACTCAGTTTTGAGTTTAAAGGTAAAAGGTTTGAAGGTAAAAAATACCTCTTTAATAATAAAAAAAAAGCAAATTATACACTAAAAATGTTATGAGTGTAGTCTATGGGGTTTTGAGTTTAAACTCCCCTCCAGTGGAGTTTGAAGCTAAAAAGTACCTCTTCAATATAAATAAAAGAAAATTACTCACTCTTACATCTATGAGCGTAGTCAAAGGGGTTTTGGGTTTCAACCCCCCCCCCCCCCCGCCATCTTCAGTGTAAGAAAAAATGCAAATTACGCACTCAAAATGCTATGAGCGTTGCCGAAAGGGGTTTTGAGTTTAAACCCCCATTCAGAGGGGTTTGGTGCTAAAAATACATCTTCAAAATAAAAAAAAAGCAAATTACACACTAAAATTATTTGAGCGTAGCCAAGCCATTCGGGGGTTTTGAGTTTCTTCTACAGATGGCTTTTTTTTTTAAAGTTTAAAACCCCTCCAGATGGTTTTGAGTCTAAGATCCCCCTACAGAGCATTTTGAGGTGGAAAACCCCCAACAGAAGGTTTTGACGATAAAACTTCTCTTTTCGATATAAAATCTAAAGCAAACTACAGTCACTTAATTCCAAGAGCGTATTCAAGAGAGGTTACACATTTTTACCAGTGGCAGGGCTCCATTAATAAACTGCAGTGAATAGTCATCTGCCGAAATCGAAAAACACTAAATGTAGCTCAACAAAGATGGCTAAGACAGATTTTAGGAGTCAGTTATAGAGATCAGATCTAAATCAAGGAAATCCTATGCTGAACTGGGAGTCGACCCCTTAGTAAGATTGTGAGAGAACGACGCATGAGGTTTGCGGGACATGTTCTCCGACAAAATGAATTACGCATAAGAAGAGTTGCAATGATATCCTAGTACAACTTGACGCCACTCATTCATGGAGGTCCTCATGGTAGGTGGGAAGAGGCTTCAGACATTACCCAGTGACAGATTTGTATGGAAACTGCTTGATGGCAAATGCTCCGAACGGCGTGGGAGGGTCTAAGTCAGTAAGAATAGTACATTAGGTTTTTGAAATAAAACTTTTTAATAGCATTAAAATGGACTGTAGATACCTCAGAATATGCATTTTGTTGGCTTTCAATACCAGAAATAGTGCTTGGCGGCGTGGCTTCGCCCCGCGCTGGGGAGCTCCTGGCGCTCCCCCAGACCCCCTTGCTATTAATGGCGGGGAGTCCACAATTTTATGGAAACAGCTTGATGGCAAATGCGCCGAACGACGAGGGAGGGTCTAAGTCAGTAAGAATAACACATTAGGTTTTTGAAATAGAACTTTTTAATAGCAGGAAAATGCACTGCAGATACTTCAGAATATGCATTTTGTTGGTTTTCAATATCAGAAATAGTGCTTGGCGGCGGGGCTTCTCCCCGCGCTGGGGGAGCTCCTAGCGCTCCCCCAGACCCCTTTGCTAGTAATGTCGGGGAATCCACAATTTTTTCACTAACTCATGGAAGAACCTATTCTAGGGCACAATAAACGTCTTCCGAAAGAATGAAGGGTCAGAATGTAATAAAGACTATGTACACACACACACACACACACATAAATACATATTTTTTTTCGCGGGGGGGGGGAGACAAAAATTCACCCCCCCAAACCCCCCCCCCCCGAAAAAAAATCCTGGCTACGCCCATGATTATTATGCTAGAAACAAATGAGTATTCATTCTCTGGCGCTGCCAGAGTCGACCTTCGTTAAAGAGAAACAAAATTCATTGTAGTCCCTTTATCAGTTTCCACCGAGGAATTTTCTGGTGATGTGGCAGGTCTGCAGCAGTACCGCCCTCTGACAGGCAGCGAGAATCTCCCTAGGGTTGTTAAAGGCCTTGAATGTATCTATGAGGTCAGTTGTCATTATCCCCACGGCTGATATAGATCTAACAATGGGCTATATATTTTTATTTTGGATAACTTCCATAAACGCTGATTAGGAGGGACTTTTTTTTTTTCCAGATATGACACTTTGCTCATTGTAGTCTTGCGCTGAAAACAATGCGCTCCTACTGCTGATTTCCACTTTCCAGAAAAAAAAATTCTCCTTTGATCGATTATTCTACCAATTGTTAAACTTATCTTGGGCCTATCTTATAAAATAGGGTATAGGCCCAGATTAAAGTGGCCAGTCTTTTAAAATACATTCAATGATATCTTGCGTAGCTTTTTTTTTTATTCACTCTGCCAGTTTGCCCTTTGGTTTTAGAGAAAGACCTAGATTTGCTCTGAACTTAATATTGTACCACTGTTATCTTATCTTATATAATACAGACGGTACATCAAAAAAAGAAGATGATTACGTCCTACGCGTCATGCGTTTAGTCATGCATATTAACCAATGACTTAAACTCTGCCAAGTCACTGGTTTTCCTGGCTAGCTCAGGCAACCCATTCCATGCTCTAATAGCACTAGGGAAGAAGGAGTATTTGTACAAATTTGTCCTAGCATATGGGACGAGGAATGTGCCTTTATCTTTGTGTCTTTCAGAGTATTTTATTAAATTCTGTTTTTGTATTTGAAGATTATGGTTCAGTTATGTTATAGATGTTCATTAAATAAAAGCAATTAAATATATAACAATCTCTTTGGCGTTATCACTATACAGTGTACACAATACTGAAGTATTAATAAACTCCAGACATTTTAAAAACCACATAGAACTATAGAACGAAATGTAAAGACAGTGCAGATTACGGTGAATAACCTTTAGTGTGAAAATCTCGAATTGACGCAGACAATAAACTGATTAAGGGCACTATCCTGAACTAACAAGAACCGCTGTTTTATTGGATTCTATGCGAGCGTTAATTTGATATGAAAACAATGATTTGAACTGGCCGCGCGCAGCCGAAGAATTACACTAAGCTATTCGCACGTTTTCCGTAGCTAATCAAAACAATCCAACATTAACTCTCCGTCTATTCTCAGTCGGTTAAGGATAATACACTTCGCACGCGCCCAGCAGACTTCAAAGTAATTGTGTAACAATAGAAACGCCACTTTAGTTGGATGATCACGTGATATTTATTTTTAAATATCGCTTACTCTTTTTTTTTTCTCTTCCCACCCCTTTTTTTTTTGTCGTGGAGACACAAAAAGTGCGAATAGCGTTCGAGGGAGTTGTGTGTACTTAGAACAAACTATTCACGCTATTATTGTGGCTGTATGGAGAAAACTGGGACTCCCAAGATCATCCAAATAAAGAGAAATGAGTAAATATTTACTGATACATTTTTATTAGCTACACCTTGAAGGCAAATAGGTAAATATAGATACGACTTTGCGGTTTCATTGATTCTACATTTTAAAATCGATCATTATACTTTGGTGTGGATAGGGCCGTGCGTTGGTTTGTAGTTCCAGTCATCTAGTCCAACTTTCTCGTGTAGGCGTATTACTTAAATTAATATAGAAAGATCTCCAGTTAATTAAATAGTGATAATTAATTAATTTTGTTTGATATCGAAAAAGGGAAATAAATCTTATAGTATTGATAATATGTCTATAAATGTTGAGTTCTTCTCTATGATCTGTCCTTTTTTTTTAAAGAAAATATGTTTTATATTTTGCAAGAAACTTTCCTGGAGACAAACTCACACACATTACATCAGACACTCGACACATACACACATTACATCAGACTCTCGACACACGCACACACATTACATCAGACACTCGACACACGCACACACATTACATCAGACACTCGACACACACACACATTACATCAGACTCTCGACACACGCACACACATTACATCAGACACTCGACACACACACATTACATCAGACACTCGACACATACACACATTACATCAGACACTCGACACACGCACACACATTACATCAGACACTCGACACACACACATACACATTACATCAGACACTCGACACACACACATACACATTACACCAGACACTCGACACACACACATACACATTACACCAGACACTCGACACACACACACACATTACATCAGACACTCGACACTCACACATTACATCAGACACTCGACACACACACATACACATTACATCAGACACTCGACACACACACATACACATTACACCAGACACTCGACACACACACATACACATTACATCAGACACTCGACACACACACACACATTACATCAGACACTCGACACACACACACACATTACATCAGACACTCGACACTCACACATTACATCAGACACTCGACACATACACACATTACATCAGACACTCGACACACGCACACACATTACATCAGACACTCGACACACACACATACACATTACATCAGACACTCGACACACACACATACACATTACACCAGACACTCGACACACACACATACACATTACACCAGACACTCGACACACACACACACATTACATCAGACACTCGACACTCACACATTACATCAGACACTCGACACACACACATACACATTACATCAGACACTCGACACACACACATACACATTACACCAGACACTCGACACACACACATACACATTACATCAGACACTCGACACACACACACACATTACATCAGACACTCGACACACACACACACATTACATCAGACACTCGACACTCACACATTACATCAGACACTCGACACACAGGCACAATAATAATCATTATGTAATTCATACATATCCCATTGTTTCATACGACTATAAATATGTCACCAAGTTCGCGCCCTGACTACTGTCATCTTCTGCAGGAGGCCTGCGGTCAAGGACGTAACTCGCTTAATTTCTGGAAACACACACACAATTTCCTTGTGCGCCGATCTTGTGACGTCCGAGAGAAAGGATACATTTGTGAAAGCAAGTAGGAGGGACTATTTTATTTTCAGATATGAACACTTTGCTCATTGTAGTCTTGCGCTGAAAGCATTGCGCTCCTACTGCTGATGTCCCCTTTCTAGAAAAAAAAATCTCCTTTGATCGATTATTCTACAAAAAAGAATACACATTTATAGAATAAACAATAGGTCTACTTCACAAACACATATACGCAGTAGAGTTTCTCCTCCCCGCCCACAAGGAGAGGGCGCACTCTTCACTTGGAGAATGTAGCGCATATTTGTCTAGCTAATTGAATTATTTCATTTTTTTATACTCTTGGTAATGACGTTATGCCTGCTGTCATCAGATGCGCATGCGCAGGCTTCAGTGCGAAAGACTAGTCACTTCAACAGGGCTACACAAATAGCCACTTTGACGCAGCTCAATAGAGGTTTTATCATTCAATCAAATGTTTAATTTTTAATTTTAATGTATATATCGTCTTAACTCTTGGTAATGTCATTTAAGTATTTGTGAACTAAATCTAGTCCTGTATGCGTTTTTAAGCATTTAGCATATTGTTTTTCCATTCATGTTTACAAAGCTTATATCAACTCTGTCTGTCTGGTAAAAAGTTTATACACGTTATATCTCCTACACCCATTCTCGGATCAAGCTGAAACTTCGCACAATTATTCATTGACATAGACAAGACATCAGTCAATAAAAAAAAAAAGGAACCAATTAGACAATTAATTACTGGTAATTCGTTATTTTGTTAAATAGAAACAAGAGAAACTAACACAGATATGGCGGAATTTGTTGGGTTTAGTCCCCTTACGGGTTCGCTATTTTTCCCTCTCGCATTCTCCGAAAATGTTGATACTGTAAACAATCATTTATTGTACCTAACAAAACATGGATCAATCAACAAAAATACTTAATAAGTCAATTCATTATTGGTAATTAATTGTTTTGTTTGATACCGAATAAGGGAAATAGCTATATATAAATATAAATATATTTCTCTACGTCGCCTAACCATGTGGGACAAGACGCACGCACGCCGACTCTCTAACCATCAATGAAAAAGTTATGGAAAGATAACTCTTTTATTTCTGCAAGTCGGACTGGAGTTACCAGACTTAACTTTCGCGACGATAGAGAGCTCGGCTTAGAAAAAAAAGAGGGGGGGGGGGGAACAAGTAATTATTTCTGCAAAAGTAATCCTCTACATTAGTATACATCGCCCAACCAATCACTCCATTTGGACAACTGTGTCTTTCAGGAAGTGTTCACCCATCACTAAATAGAGGCGTATGCTACGACGCCGGTCGGCTCGTACTATTTAATCGTGCGTCTAAAGGTGTGTCTGAAACTTTTCATCCCAAACAGAATACCAAGACATGGAAGTCTAAACTTAAACGTTAAGAAATAAGGACGTTACTTCAAAAAAAGAAGATGATTACGTCCTACGCGTCATGCATCTAGTCATGCATGTCAACCAATGACTTAACTTCTGCCAAGTCATTGGCTTTCCTGGCTGGCCCAGGCAACCCATTCCACGCTCTAATAGCACTAGAGAAGAAGGACCATTTGTACAAATTTTTCCTAGCATATGGAACAAGGAATGTACCTTTATCTTTGTGTCTTATGAATATTTTATTAAATTTTGTTTTTGTATTTGAAGATTATGGTTCAGTGTTTTATGTATAATTGCTACTTTACTTTTGAGTCTTCTGTTCTGTTAATTAATTGTTTCGTTTGATACCGAATAAGGGAAATAGCTTTTACGTTTTGCGGTGCATGGTTTTAAGAGCGGAGTTCTTCACCTTTAGATAAGCTTTGTACTTTTTAAAAAAGGTTTTTATATTTTGCATGTTTATTTTACTTCTTGTATCTCCATTCCACACTCTAATAGCACTAGGGAAGAAGGAGCATTTGTACCAATTTGTCATAGCATATGGAACGAGGAATGTGTCTTTATCTTTGTGTCTTTCAGAGTATTTTATTAAATTTTGTTTTCGTATTTGAAGATTATGGTTCAGTGTTTTTGTATAATTGCTACTTTACTTTTGAGTCTTCTGACCTGAAGGTTTTCTAAAGTTAGTGATTTGACTAAAGGTGTTACTCTAGTCAAATGTGAATATTCGTTTGTTATGAATCTCAATGCTCTATTTTGTGTCTGTTCCAGTTTCTTAGTGTTTTCTTAAGTTGAGGGGTCCCAAACTGTGGGTGCGTATTCTATTATTGGCCTAACCTAAGTTAGCCACATGTACCTAGATATAGCATTGGCACTTGTGTCCTGATATGTCAACTTTGAAACCTGCCCTCCGGTAAAAGCCGTGAAAGTGGACATATTATCCATCTGTCATTAATTACTCTGCAATGCCGCATCTCCCACGTTGTCATTTGAAAGCAAACTCAAATGTCAGGCATGTTTCTCACCCCCCCCCCCACCTCTTGTGGTGACGATGAAACCACGTGACGTTGTCAGCTCTGACGCGCTCAAGGGATGTAATCATGATAGTATTGATTGTACGTCACAGTAGTTCTCGAGTTGTGTTTGCAAAGTCACACTCAAGTCTTATATATTGAACCGTTTTTCTAAAAAAGATTCACCATGTTATTCTTTTATTTCTTATCCTCTAATAAGCTTGCAAACGCTTCATGGGATAGAAACTGGAAACCGGACACTTGACAGGTATTTTGAAAAAGACTTAAACGATTTACCTTTGCATTGGAGACTTTCAATTGTTAAAGCAAATCCATAAATACCGAACGTCTTTTGTATAACTCCACTTGGTCGTGCGGTTTGCGCGCTGGACTGTCGTTCGGACTTATCGGTGGTCCCGGATTCAAACCCTGCCCGCTTCCATCACCGTCATCCTACGGGAGGTCCGGGGTTCGAATCCTGGCGAAGACTGGGATTTTTAATTTCGGGATCATTGGCAGCCTCAGAGTCCACCCAGCTCTAATGGGTACCTGAAATTAGTTGGGGAAAAGTTGTGCCGGCCACATGACACCCTCATTAACCTTAGGCCACCGAAACTGATGACTTTTATATCATCTGCCCTATAGATCACAAGGTCTGAAAGGGGAACTTTTACTTTTATCCATTCAGCGATCAAATAGTTGGAAAAAGTAAGTGTACAAATATTTTTTTTTTAAATTAGCCATATGGCAAACATTGACTTTTTGGTCTTCCGGTATGCGCGCTGGACTGTCGTTTGGTCATCTCGATGGTCTCAGGTTCGTACCCTGCCAACTGCCATCACTAATAACTGGATAATTTTTTTTTATATAGATTCTTGTTTTTTCAGGAACAAAGTAGTTCTTCAAAATTTCAACCTAATCTGAAATCAGGTGTGGGAGAAATAACGTGTACAAACTTTTACCAGACAAACAGACAAGTGAAATGATATAAGCTCTGTAAATTCGTTTTGTGTTACATCAATAGTTACATAAATCTGTTTAATTTCGTGATGGAACTTATAAATCTAAATTGAACAGATCTGTCACGTACAACGAGCTATTGGTCTCCATTGCCTATGCGTTGTGACGTTATAGGCTAGTGTATAATAGTATCGCAGTAGCTCCGCTAAGTATAACGTCTTTCGCACTGGGAAGACCATCTTTTTTTTTTTTTTTTTTTTTTTTTTTTTTTAAATTATTGTTAAAAATAGCTTAAAAAATAGCTTACACTAATGTGCATACTATGCATAATTATTTAATATTTATGACATTTTATTTTGTGCAAAGGATATAAGTATTCTGGTATTTAAGGACCTGTCAAAACCTTCCAATCGACCAACAGCAGTTGCCATGCGTATGAGTCGGACTAAGCCGGTGTACAGTGTTGGCTCCTCGTATCCTATTTAAAGCTTTTTTTTTATTTATATAATAGGAACGTCGATGGTTAGAAAATGGATTGGAAGGGCGTCAAAAACGGAACGTTACGGGGCGCCCAACGCCCCACCCAGTACGTAAGGTAACACCGTAATTGTTTTCGTATGTTAGATCTGATGCGTGCGATATTTGGAGGGGCGCCGTATAATGCAGTCTTGTCGGCGCCCCATGTGGCGGTATCACGTTACCGTCTGATCAATATGGACAGTGAGCGGACAGAGCCCAGACTTACGATCCAACTGTGTCGTACGCTATTGATACCTGGGACACACTATAGGGGAAGTGACAGTAGTTAAAACAACACTGTTGTCAGTAAAGGGAGAGTCAGTGAATCTTTTCAGTACCCTTGAAAGGGTCCTCGCTAACAACATAGCTTGAATACGTTGATGGTGCTGCTGGTCAATACGATTGGACACATGGGACTCGCCCACACATATTTATTTCAATTATTAAAATCACTGAAATTGTTGACTATAATGTGATGTTAAAGAAAAAGCTTTGTTTGAGAGACAGGATTAAGATAATATTATTTCTATTGGTCCATTCAAATGGAAATTCAGTTTGACTACGATTGACCATCACAGCGTAACTAATAACAACATTCACAAACGAAACACATACACTCTCACAACCAGCGCATTATGAATTAGACTTCTATGAACTTCTCGATGACGACAGCTGATCTTGTAACACTCTGACCGAAAGTGGGATAGAAGAGTTTTTAAATCTTTCTGTTTTAGTCCTAATGGAAAGGAGACGACCACTTCGTTCAGATCTGATGTAACAGTGGTTTAATTACCATCAGTAAATGGACCCACTATGATCTACTAACTACTGTCAAAAAACACAGACTTAAACTTTATGACTAAAGACTAAGACTAAAGACTAAGACTAAAGACTATGACTAAGACTAAAGACTATGAATAAGACTAAAGACTAAAGACTAAAGACTAAGACTAAAGACTAAGACTAAAGACTAAGACTAAAGACTAAGACTAAGACTAAGATTAAAGACTAAGACTAAGACTAAAGACTAAGACTAAGACTAAAGACTAAGACTAAGACTAAAGACTAAGACTAAGACTAAAGACTAAGACTGCTTTATTGATCCTTAAGGAAATTTGTTGTGATTACAAGGACTCTTTTCTCATAGAAAGACAACACAACAGAAACATACACATAAATACAACAGACAACATAAAGAGTTCATTCAGCGACTACACAAAGGCATCTTTGTCCTTTTCATGTTTCCAAATCAACGGCTGGCGTTGATATAGTCTGACCGAGTAAGGTACGAACGAGTTTTTGCACCGCTGTGTTCTTGTCTTGATTGACAGCAGTCGCCCACTTCGCGACGACCTGACGTAGTTCTGATGGAGCGGATGGCCGTCGTCTTCCAAGATTTGTCCGATTTTTTCTTAGACATTTTTATTCAAAAAGTTCCTTTAAATATGGTAATGTTGTGAGTGTAATTTTTGATGCCCTTTTAATGATGTTTTCTAGATGTCGCAACAGTTTAGATGAAGCGTTGCCTTGCCAACAAGTTATTCCGTATGTTAGCAGATTTTGCATAGTCGCACCGTAAAAAGTATACAGAATTTTCTTATTTAGTTTAAAGCTTTTGAGTTTGTATACAAATGCAACCACAACTCAGTTCTACTTGTCAGAGTTCCAAGGTGGTCTTCCAACGCAAGCTTGTTATCAATGATGACGACTAGATATTTATAGAGAGAGTGAGATCTATATACTTACGTGGAGAAGGAGAAGAGAAGGAAGAGAGAATGAGAGAAAGAGTGAGAGAATGAAAGAACGAGGATAGAAAGGGATGGAGAGAGCTGGAAAGATTGGCCGGGGGGGGGGGGGGTTCTATGACGTTATAATCTGCATTTCTTAACCAAGTTTCTAACAATACAGTTCAGTCAAGAAAGGGAGAGAACTGCTAAATTGAAATATTTAGTGTTTGTCTCCCTTAAATCTATTTGCGGGAATATAGATGTATGTATAGTACATATACATATATACCATTAGCCAGCTCCTATTGATCTATTACCCAGAATGCAAACTTCACATTCGCTGTCCTTACCTTGCCATTCGTTGTCCACTTTTGTTTTTATTCTTTATTTACATTTTATTTTATTTCTTTCATTGTTCACTTTCTTGGTGTGGGCGGACAACATTTATAAGCTAGGAAGACAATTAGCAAAAAGGCTACATTTTAAAATAGCAATTCAGAAGAACAATTTTATCTTACAATTTACTTAGACATAGATCCTCCCGCGCCTTTCGGCGCTTTGGGTGGAAAGATATCTCCACTATGTTCTAGCAATGTCTGAAGAATCTCCCCACCTGATGTCACTGCTCTGAGGTCTTCCATGAAAGTGTGGCACTAAATTATACGAGGACGTGCCTGTTTGCGCTTTTCTTGTACTGGCCTCCATGTCATCGCAACTCTTGGTATGTGTAACTCATTTCGTCGGAGAACCAGTGGCGTAGCAAGGTATAGGTGGGCCCGGGTTCAATAATATCTTGGTGGACCCCCTTCCCTTAAGACGAATGTATAGTGTGCGAAAACAATTGACTAACCTGAATGTATGGGGATAGTAACCAAGAGACATTCCATTACCTTCTGCTTTATGTAGAGCTTGCTTCTCATTTTTCAACATTTTAGACACAACGCTGACAGCGCTTACAATTTAGTACTCGACAATAAGCAGTTTTTATTTCCCTCTAAGTGCTGCAGCTTCCAGGCGTTCTTTTTTTCTTAGAGAAACACAAAGTAGTTTGTGTTAACAGCTTTAGTATATCAAAATATCTTAATCATTCCTTGATGACCACCTAGTGGGCAAAAGTATTTGAGTGTACTATAAGCTATGCTCTTCCTATTGGATTCAAGAAGCGCCCATCTTGAGGTGCTATGAGCAAAAAACAACAAGTCATAGAAATCTGCAACGTCTTGAACTCAGCTGACGGCATCAGTTAAGACCAAGTTTAAAAACTATAAGTCGTGGTTAGCACAGTGAAGATAATGCGCGAGCGGCTTCTTTTGATGAAGCAATACTCGAAGACCATTGTGGCCCTACTATCCACTTTTATTGGAGGTACCATCATAGCTTTAGCCTCGAAGTTTATGTAAGGGTAAATGGAGATGCAGTTCATTAGCGTGTTTGGCAGCAAGTGCTCGATCTCTTGGTCTGTTGTTCCAATCTATTTTGAGTTGGTTGTAGAAGCAAGTCTCTGTTGTGTGGTTTGTTCTACCACAAATTTGACATTGGAAACGAACTCTTTTGCTGGTTACATCTGTATTGTCGTTCCTTGTAGGTATATGTTGGGCTCTTTTCTTCATCTTTCCCTCTTCCATATGTATATGTTGGGCTCTTAGCTGTGTCTTTCTTATATGTATATGTTGGGCTTTTATCTGCGTTCTCTCTTCGATCTCTATATGTTGGGCTTATTTCTTCATCTTTGTCTCTTCAAGATCTATATGTTGGACTCATTTCTTCATCTTTCTCTCTTCTTCCTGTATATGGTGGGCTTTTGTCAGCGTTCTCTCTTCTATATAGAGGGCTTAGAGTCCGCATTCTTGCAGTGTTGTTCACCAGAAAAGCTGATGCCGCAGTTGGGTTTTCTCTAGCTAACACTTCCCTTGGGTGTGCGGCCTTATAACTGCCTTAGTTGTGCTTTCAGGCTGCTGACCTATGTTTTCACATTATTATTGTAAGCTTCCATCACAGCGTCCATTATGATGTGTTCTCTGAGGGTTTCATATTTGTGATCCATTTTTGACAGGTTTACCCATCGATCGAAGTATATCGACATGTTGGTGACGAATATTTGTGGATCGTCGTTCGCCAGAGGTGTTGACTCTTTCAATCTCCTTCTGTATTCGTAACTTGTGGAGCCAAACTGTCTCAGCAACGCCTCCTTCACGGCCACGTACTCTTTTCTTTCTTCATCCCTCATTTAAAGACAGATGTTGATGGCTCTACCTTTTAAGCGCCCCATGAGGCTTCTTGCCCATTCTGTCTGTGGGAGGTTGCATGCTGTTGCTATATCATCAAATCTCAGTAGAAATGAGTCAATGCACTCATTCTGGCTCTCGTCAAATGGAGACATTCTGTCTAATTGTTTGTATTTGACAAAGTGTCCCTCCTTTTTCATTTTGCTGTTCTTTGTCTTTCTTTTCTTTAAGTTTTAGTTTTATATACAGATCTCATACTTCACTAGCTGACTTGCTCTCTTCTTATTTACACACTCGTCACTCCCCCAACCCCTCAAGTCCCCTAACTCTCGATACCCAACACTTGACCGTGTGTCACGGTTGACCACAAAGTAACCGTGTCACCACAGTGGCACTACTATCCACTTTTATTGGAGGTACCATCATAGCTTTAGCCTTGAAGTTTATGTAAGGATATATGGAGATTATTCATTAGTTGGAGCATTTGTTCCGCCAATTCTGCAGACGTCTAGTTCTTACAAAAACGAAAACTTAGAAAAGACTCTCTAATTGCTTTTTTTGGGGTATTCCGTCATCGGATATCACAAAACATTTTTTTAAAATAATGCTAATTTGATCAACTTTTAATATGTCTTGAGTGCTCTAGGAAAAAATTGTGCGGATTAGACCTCGGTATATTTGCCAGAACTGCATTGCCCAACAGGTCTGTTATCTCGCTCCAGGTTTGTGGTGCTTTGTTTTCCAGTCAAATTTCAATATTCATAACAATTTTTAATAAAATCTGGTAAGGGATTTTTGTAAAAATATAATGGTGTTAACTTTTTTAAAGAACTATGAACTAAGCATTGGTCAGGGAAAGACAATATTTATTTACTTCTATATCTCTGTTATAAACCTGCTCGCAATTTGGTTTCGCCATTTATTGTAACGGAACAAAAATGTTAAACTTTATCTGTATATATGTCACCTACTCTGGTGTTTAGTTTCCTTGCTAAATATTTAATGAGTTCTGTGGTAATGATTACATTAACATTGTTTTTACACAATACAAAGACCAAAACAAAAAACAATGTGGTGAAGACTTCCGAGGACGCTGTCGTCCTAAATGAGTGTTTTACACTATTTGAAAGTATCTACTTCAATGACTCGGATGCAAATCTTTAGGAATCACAACTGTTTAGACAATCTTGTTACTTTATTGTATTGACTATTATAAATACTAAGGTTTCAGACCTCACATTTTAAATACAGAAAAAAAAGAAACAAATTTAGCTTAGAGAAAATTGAATAATTAGAAGCTGTGTCGAAATTTTAATTCGTGAACATGAGGACCTTAGTGTCATTCGTACAGAGGCGGCTTTAGCGTGCCCAGGGCCCTGGGCCAATGTCATATGCGGAGCCCTGAGGCCTGAGCCATAAGGGAAGACTATATATATATCGTACCACGTCACGCCAACGGGATCGTCCGCCTCTAAGGCCTTGTTTTTTTGTTACAAAACATACTATCGTACGTAAGTACTGTACTATCGGACTTTTAACTACATAAACCCCCGGGTACGCTGTTCTGCCTCATCGTGGCACCCGGGTGGAAACGGTTACTTGAGGGGGTAGCTAGGCTAAATGAATGGCGAAACATAACTCCCGTGGGGATGCCCACGGGTAGACGAGAGTCCACCTCTTGCACGGGCGGGGTTGCAAAAGAGTCCCCATAAACCTGTCACACATCCATGCGCTGTTCCTCAAGGGACCGTTACATAAATGGCGAGTCCCCCACGGTTAGCTTGGTATAACGAAGGAAAATGGCGGAGGCTCCCGGTGTCCTCGGCCTTCGGCCATGTACAGCCAAGCATGCGTCGGGGGCCAAAGGCATTGGAAACAGCAATGCTTTACATAGGCACACGTGTTGTTTTTTTTTACTGTTTAGCGTCCAAACAGGTTTTTTTTTTCAAACGTAGAGCTCGAAGAGCCTTCGGCTCAGCTCTTAAGACGATCAAACTACATAAACTCAAAGTGTTATCCGCCTTAACTTCTTGATCTGATACGCCCACAAAACGCTGTGTAAAAGCCATCTGTTCTTTGTGGCTAACGTCAAGCGTGCAGTCAAGGATGATGGCGAAATGTGCCGTCAGGTCTTTAAGCTCGTTTTGAATTCTATATCCGAGTCTCGGTGTTCCTAATTCGCCGAAGAGGTTCTTGCATCAATGGCATGGTTGGGTCGAATTTTTAAAACATCTCAACCAAGCCTAAAAAGTAACCGTTGTTTGGCGCATAGAGTTTCTCTGTTCTCCCACGAATTGCGCTGTATTTTTCGCTAGAATTCTTGCGCCAATGCAGTTTTTTTTTTATACTTTGTTCTGGAATGAAGTCATCCATTGCACTGCCATTGGACATTCTCATTAGTCCAACCACGCTGCATGGCCGGGTGTTAGGTAAGCGCGCTGGATTGTTGTTCGGTCATCTTGAAGGTTCCGGACTAATGCAACCCTAATCTTAACCAGTCCCGGGTTCATACCTTGCTCGCTGCCTGAGATGAACTCCAATTGGTGGCAAGTCTGGACGGATCAGTCCTCCCGTAGAGCCTTGGCGAGAAACTCTGCTGTTAGGCGTAGCGCCTTGAAGCTCCCATACAGGTCAAGTGGCTCTGCAGACAAACTACCCCGCAGCTCTCGGAGCTGCGGACACTCCTTGCTCGCTGCCAACCTCATCGTCCTGTGTCAGATTTAGACTAGGAAGTAGATACGATAAGGTTGCTCTCCCATCGTTTTCTTGGTCTTCCTCTCTGTCTTGTAGCCCAACATCGTCTGCTAGAATGAAATGATCACGTGGGCAACGTTCGAACCCAGCACCATAGAGACGACCGTCTAAGACACATTCACCCATCTTCATGGAATCAATCCACTTTCATAAACAATCAAATATTTACCATGCCATTAGGCCTTCCAAAGCGTCTTTTATTACGTATAAGGCCCATATCGCCTGCATCAATGCAACGATGACATGGGCGGGGGGTTCAAACTCGGGACCACCGAGACGACAGTCCAAGAGCATACCGCACGACCAAATAACCATCACCTGTCACCCATCTTCAAATGGAGTCAACCCACTTTCATAGTCAATCAAATGGTTACCACGTCATCGGGCCTCCCAAGGTATATCCCCCGGAGAATGACTGTCAATTAATTCCACCTCCACTCAACGCACAGTCAAAGGACCAACAGCTTGTAAACAGATTATTTCTCTCAGTTTAACATACCAATGAGACGTACAAACAACCTAAACACAATATATCTGAAAAAGGCCAACAAGACAAGTGGCGCGCCAAAGTCCCTGTCGTCTGCCAACATTTTTTTTCCTAACTTGCCGGGCTGGTGAGAGTTAATGATGCACACAAATCAATGACAAGTGAATGGGGGAGGGGGGGTAGGGATTTTTTCCCCCCTATATTTTTTCCCCTGTCCTCTTTCTTTAATTATTGGTAAAGAGGGACGTTTAAACAAGTCGTTCCGGGACGAAAAAAGGTCTCCATGACAGATTTCTTGGTCAGCGTTGTCTGTTTTGGATAGAACATCGTCTGCCATAATCGGCTAGCAGACGTGAGGTTCCTGATTCTAAGGTAACGTACTTTATACCATTTGTATTGTCCTTTTTGTTTTACTTAAATCACTGGTTAATGTTGGAATTATTTTATTCATAAATTAGGTAAAAGATTTATGAATATTAAGTCATAAATATAGTGTCACGTGCTTGAATCCTAGCTACGGGTTGCGCCTTTCTAAGCTACTGGGACTTTTTAAATTTATGTTTAGCCAACAAAATGTGCTTCAATTTCAATTGGACATTCTAATCTCTGGCGGGGAACTTATAAATAGTTAGCTGTTTGGTGTATGCGGTGTAGAAAACTTTAGGAAATAATGACAAGCTATGGATTTTTGAAAAGGTTTATTATAATGTTTTGTATATTTTTTTAGCGAAGTAGAATCAGAATTCTGTGCATTTCTGGTGTTGGACAAACTGTTATTTAGTTGGTAACAGTGTTTTGTTTTGTTTTTAATACAGCGTGCTTAACCGTTTACTCAGAGTTCAGAATTTATCGTCATAAAGTCTAAACTTGTATACAATCTGCCAAATATCCAAAATGTCAATACATACTTGTTTATATTCTTTTATTTAGTGTCTAAGTGTGGGGATCGTTGATTCTTTCCCAAATTTTGCATAGTTGGGGGGGCGCATCTAAGGATTGACACTTGTTTCTGTAATCTTTGTAATGTGAGACCCCTTCACCTTTACCTATCCCATAGTTTGTTGGACCGTTTGGGGCACCACACATGATCTGTCGACCGTCTTTCCTCTCTGTCTTTTGCCTTGGATATAATCTCCTTCAATGACAGGCCCGTCCATTATTTTATGCTGTCTTCCCATCGCTTTCTCTGTCTGCCTCTTCTTCTTTTGCCTGGTGCTGTTCCCTTTGAGGACCTTGTGATATTATCATGAAGTTTTCAGCTTACGTTTTTTTTCAGTCTGCCTCTTCTTCTTTTGCCTGGTGCTGTTCCCTTTGAGGACCTTGTGATATTATCATGAAGTTTTCAGCTTACGTTTTTTTTTCAGTCTGCCTCTTCTTCTTTAGCCTGGCGCTGTTCCCTTTGAGGACCTTGTGATATTGTCATGAAGTTTCAGCTTACGTTTTTTCTCAGTCTGCCTCCTCTTCTTTAGCCTGGCGCTGTTCCCTTTGAGGACCTTGTGATATTGTCATGAAGTTTCAGCTTGGGTTTTTTCTCAGTCTGCCTCTTCTTCTTTTGCCTGGTGCTGTTCCCTTTGAGGACCTTGTGATATTGTCATGAAGTTTCAGCTTACGTTTTTTCTCAGTCTGCCTTTATTTCTTTTGCCTGGCGCTGTTCCCTTTGAGGACCTTGTGATATTGTCATGAAGTTTCAGCTTGCGTTTTATATTTGACAGTGGTCAGCTGGTCATCGTTGGGTCTAATTGCCGCTAAGATCCTGTTTCTAATCTCTTCATTTGTCATGCGGTCTTTGTGGACTTAACGATGATCACGCGAAGCAGCAGATAAAATATGTGTCCAAAATGTACACTGCCGATCAAACTGTAAAATCTAATCTAATCTGTAACTATTTTACTAGTATACATTATGATTCTGCATTGACACTGCACCAACGCAATGGTACTTTAGTTACACTAGTTGCCTAGCGACAGTTACTTTGACGAATAGCGACAGTTACCTCAGGAACACAATTCAAATGGATTTTCATAACTTGAAAATTTGAAATGATTTTTTTGGGGGAAAAAAAAAAGGCCATAAATGTCATTATCCTCATGACACATGCAACGACATGGACAGTTTCGCTTGAATAATTCAGTTTTCACATTTTATGTACGCCGTAAAAATGTGTACCAAATTTATAACATAAGGCCTATAAGTGCGTTGTTTTCTGGTCCAGAGTTATCGCGACTTATTGCCCTTTGTACTATTAATATATTATAGTCTCCCTTTGAAACAGAATGGTTTATCACTAATTTATTAATGTTTACGATGACTCGGTAACATAAAAATTCGGAGCAAGAATTTAATGGTCCAAGAGTGCCATTCAATATTTTATGTTCAATACCTATCGATGCGCGTATTCCTATGCCGTTTTTTTCCCCTTTACTCTAACCTATATATATATATATATATATATATATATATATATATTGGTATAGTAAAGTATAGTTGAAAGCTTGTAACCCACCATTATCTGAGTAACATTATTTTGGTCAAATTTCACCAATAATGAGTTGGATAAAACTGGATACTTCCCGGTACAGAACTTAGTACTATCGTCTGCGAATGTAGTTATGTATTTCTAGCGGCACCTATAGGGTAAAGCCACTATTAGCTCCTTCTGTCGGTCCGTCAAGTGAAGATCGCAAAATTTAAAAGCATTCTACGAAGGAAAAAATTTTTTATAATAATATTTTCATTGTATTCACGAATGTATAAACCATATTTAAAACAGGTTATTAACAAAATGATATTTCGCACTAATCACTCTAATTGCAAACGGCCAATGTACATTCCTTTTGTTGACGAAAGGCTCATATTTGTTTATGGAGTCAAGAATGCTCATTGTATGCACATACGTTTAAACCATATTTAAAACATGTTAAAAACAGCTAGTGTTACAAATAATTACAGTGATGTGTAATGTTGCATATACATAGATTCAATAGCTACTTTTATTTACCACAGGCGTGCACTTATAATTATAATCAAGAAATCGGTGATTATTGCCCTTACATAAATCAGACATAAGCGTGACAGTGACAGGTTGAGAATAAGACTCAGGCGTGAGTCTGTTTATGACATCATGTAATAATACTAGCAAGCTCAGAGCGCTCTGGTCCAATCTCTTTTGGACATATGGGTGTGTAGTCCGAGAGGAGTATTTAGGAGAAGGTTTCTGTGCTTTTGACCGTTCAGCAATGGTCAACCTGTTGGTCTACATCGGGGCTCAATCTCAAGCCTCCTAATGGGGTAGCTAAGTGGTTTACACCCCTCAGCTGCACGCAGTTTGTTATTTACTCTTAGGATAAGATTCAGGTGTGAGTTTGTATACGACATAATATGTGACTACGATTGGCCCACATGGGCTGCCTACAAGTGTGTGCGAAACTCTCAAAGAACACAAACTCCCTTTATTTACTTGTTATATTCAGACTATGCTTAAAATAAAAAAAAATGTATTTAATAAAAAAAAAAAAGGTCCTTATAACATAAAAGATAGGTCTCCATTAATTCACGACATTTGCCCAGACGTGCCCATGTTTACAGGAAACAGTTGCCCTTCTGCCCTCTAAACGCTAATTCATTGACTGCACTAAATTGTAATGCCCCTCTTCTCCCACCGTACGGTCGCTTTGTTTATTTATTTACATAAGTGTTTGAATGTGTCCAGCAGACGACTCACCGCGCGCCAGTAGATCGTCTAACGGATTGGTCCGTACAAATAGTGCCATTCAAATTCTGTTTGAAGAGCATCGCGACCAGCTATCCCAAAGGGACGCTACTGCGGATATCTCTAGAAACTGAAACACGACCTAACGGGCCAGACTGTCTCCCCTTGTTTGTAAAAAAAAAATGGTCGGCAAAGTGGCACAGCGAGAATCAAAATGCAATAAGATAAAATTAAAAACATACAAACAGATACAAGGATTTAAAAACAACTTAGAATTGTATAGGAATAAACACAGATTAATCTAACTAGCTGGAACTACCTAATCGCAGCGTGCAACCAAAGATGGCCTACGTTTTTCTATGTCAGTGCTGATCTGATAGAATATCGTAAGCGACGCTACCCTGCCCCCATATATGTTCCACGATCCAGTGGCGTAGCTACCATGATGCGAAAAGGGTCTATGGTGCCCTGGTCCACGAATTCACACAGCATAGCTACCATCAATCGCTTTCTTTCATCGTTACCATAGAAACACACACAAACACACAATAACAATCAGTCATGTGATTAAATTTGTAATAGATCCAGATCCAGTGACTCCCAAAAATACGGCCCGCGGGCCAGATCCGGCCCGCGACGTGGTTCCATTCGAAACGTCGGCACAAAGTGTAGAAAATCGCGCATAAAAAGAAAAAGTTGCGAAGTGATCGTTCCCTATGTTAGGGTTTCACTTTTTCTCTGATGGATTGGTGCCATGAGCTTTTAACATTTGTGCGTTAACTCTTTCTCTCCGTAATTATTTACCACATTCTGGTGGAATCAACGCTGGTATCGTCAGTTCGGAAAGAAAGAGTTAATGAAATGGGACTCTGAATGTAGACTCTGCCAGCAAAAGTGAACGGATCTTTACATTTTGGTGGAACACGATGATAAGCAATTAACATATTTGTTTTATAAAGAAAGAGGCTGTTTAAAACAACAACACATTGCATGACAGTATTATACCGCGATGGCGATATTCTTGATTTGAGTCGGGAATAAAAGATTGTTAAACTACGTCTAAAGATTGGTGGGGACCGATGAGAATATTATCCAAACAAGAGACGAAATTGAGTCTCAGGTAAAACTAGCTACTGTGTTGATCACATTTTAAATAAAGAAATGAAGCCATTTTCCTACGCGTTAAAAAATGCTTCAGATTTCTTATTAATTAATGTCAGTACTAGATCTATGGGTTTCTTACAGTTTCAAATTAATTTCATTTCGTTTTTGTATCATTTCGGTCATGCGGCCCTAGACACGAGTGTCGAAAATTAAAATGGCCCGCAGGTCGAATTAGGTTGGGCATCACTGATCTAGACTAACAATAATAAATCTTTGCGATTAGAAATACCAATTGTTTTTTTATTAGCGCAATTTCATTCTTGTAGCTTTTCCAATGCGCTGAGATCCTATATGTTGGTTGGGGGGGGGTGGGGGTGGGGGGGAGGAGAGAGAAGGGGGTATCTGGGTGTATGTTACCGAGATCGCTTTTACAAAGCATTGTACATTTGTACGACTTTAATTCGTACTCGAGGGCTTAAACTTCATCAAGTCAGCACACTAACCACTGTGCCATCCAAGTGCTTACGACAGTAGAAGGTTTTATATTTATCTATTGTAATTTTGAAACGTTTATGTGACGACCTGTACACAAAATATAAAGGGGAATAACTCAACTTATATCACCACATCTGTGGCGCGACTATACAAAATCTGCTAACATACGGAATAACTTGTTGGTAAGGCAACGCCTCATCTAAACTGTTGCGACGTCTAGAAAAGATCAAAAATTACACTCACAACATTACCACATTTAAAGGAACTTTTTGAACACAAGTGCCTAAGAAAAATCGAAAAAAATCTTGGAAGACAACGGCCACCCGCTCCATCAGAACTACGTCAGGTCGTCGCGAAGTGGGCGACTGCTGTCAATCAAGACAAGAACGGAGCGGTAC